>NC_066367.1:17901250-18252500 GCF_013377495.2 Cygnus atratus
TGATGGACGATACCCTGTACATTTAAGAGTTTTGTAGATGTTTCACTGTGTAAATGCACTTAATACAGTACATTTATGTGAAATGAATCTTTTATTTCATTTCTTGACAGCTTGCACAAGCAATGCTCACTACCCAAGTAACCCAAGCTGTTCATTCTTTCTCACCTCATTTTAACCCATTCAGAAGTGCAGTGTTCTCCCGAAGCTCCGCCTTAGCTCTCCTTCTGTTCCACTCACATGGAAAATGCTAGGGTGGAAAATGATTTTGATCTGTACTTCACTTCCTAGTTCTAATTCTGTGTTACAGTGTGCTTTCTATGTCGATGTGAAACATTACAATTTCCATTTGTTTTTTTTCTAGGTAGAGAACAGACCCAAATATTATGGAAGAGAGTAAGTAACATACATCTCAGCATGGTTTATCTCCACATGTTGGTTGATAATATTTACAGAAAAGGTTGAAAGTGTTTGCTGTGGGCACATTGTTTCTTCAGCCTGTTTTGCAGAGAGGGACATGGGCCTGACATGTCAGCTCTCCCTTTCACAGGCAGCTTTCCCTCGCAGCAGGTGGCTTTGAAGTACTTTGCTCCGGTAGCTGCTCAGCTGTCTCTGTGTGGGACCTTGGCAAGGTCAGGAGTTGCTTTTTGGTGGGCAAACCATGAAAAGTCAGTCCTGCAATGCAGAACTGCATTTGCACCTCAGCCCCGTTGTTTCTGCCAGGCTGCTCCTTACGCATTTGCAACAAGGGACTTTGCTCCATTACCTTGCACTGTGTCTTGTGTGAGCATCAGATTATTATTGCAGCATTTTTGTCTACCTAAAATTGCAGCTGCATTTTCTGATGGCTATAAATATTATCGAGTGATTCCTTAAGTGAGAAAACAATGTTTTTCTGTTCTTTTAGAGGGTTGTCTCTTTCTACGCCACCCTCCAATTGACTTTTGCAAAAGATGTGTGTGCAGAAAAAAAAAAAAGATTTGAAACACAAATGTAATATATATGTAACATTTATATGTGTAGTTGTCTTCAGAATGCTGCAGCAAATATGGTTAGATTTAGTGTGGGGAAAAAAAACGGATCTGATGTGTATATTTTGGTAAAAAATGTGTGGCATTGCTAGGTTCTTACACCAGTAATTGCTAAGATTGTATGCAATCCCTAACATTTTAGCGAGTTGCCATAATATCCCTGAATGCTGAGAAGTGTTGGATTGCATGCCTCTGGCACAAAGCATGTGAAGCCAAGAGGAGAAAATGGACTTCTTTCTACATATGAAATAGGTGGTTGCAGATTGTAAAAGCAATATACTTGTTTCATAGATGAAGAGAAGCCTTCCTAAACCATTTAAAGTGACTTCAAATATGGGGAGAAGGGAGGCTGATTTAAGGTGTAGGCTCCTGCAAAACAATCATTTTATGTTAGTTTCTTTTTTAAATACCATAGTTGGTCTTTTTTTACAAGAAGAGGAAAAGGTGTTTTAAAAGTGAAAAGGCATGTGTTTCAAAATGCCTTTGTTCCTCAGATTCCATGGCATGATCTCAAGGGAGGAAGCTGACCAGTTGTTAAGTGTTGCAGAGGGAAGCTATCTCATTCGTGAAAGCCAACGGCAACCTGGAACCTACACTTTGGCATTAAGGTTGGTAATTAATATTTCATTTTAAAATTTATAAAATATTTAAAAGATTATACTGTTGTGTTGACCTTAATGCTTAAACTTCCTTATGATTTTTTAAATATCTTTTTTTTTTAAATCATGGTAAGCATTTAATGAACTTGAACCTTTTTTTACCCTTATTACAGATTTGGTATCTTTAGCTTTCTGAAGTGCTTTAGTCATTTCTGAAGTGCTAACATTCCTTATTGTTTGCACTGCCAAGATAATAGCAGTTGTGTTTTTGCTGGTTGTCCTTCGTTTTGCTTTTTTCCATGTACCTTCCTGATGAGACCCCATGTGTAGGCACTGAGGGAGCATGCAGTTGAGAAATAGAAGGAATCTTATGAGATCCCATGACTGGTGAGCTCTGTCGGTTACTTACTAGCTAGCTAGCTGTTGCTGAAGAGCAATTAGTTCTTTCTAGTCCCTCTACAGAGTGGCCAATAAATCAGTTGATTTTTTGTCTGAACCCCTCTTAACTAGCAGTATTTGCAGATCCGTTTCCTCGTTCTGCAAAACTCTAGCAAGTAGATCAGATAGTATCGGATAATAAATATTTACATATTTAAAATATGTAAATTTTAAATACTTTAATTACTTTTAAAGTAATTGAGATTATTTTGGTCTGAGCTGTCAAATGGGAAATGTTGTTTTTTTTTCACACTTTTAAATTGAAGTAGTACAGGAAAACATTGAAAGAGAAAATACAGTTACTGAAAGCTTTACGTAGGTAAAATAAGATTATGATTAAAATAAAAATATCCTGGAATACTAAGTTAACATAAGTTAGTTTTCTTAGAAAAAAGAAAATGTATGTTGTACCAAGATACTTGTTTCTGTAGTCTTAAGATTCCAAATAGAAACATTATTAACATTCATACTGATTTGCATTTGCAATGTGAATGAATTGGTATTGCTTATTAGGTCTAATACTACCTGTGCTTCTGCTCTTACAATATTCATTCACAACTAAAAAGAAAACAGTTGTCTCAACACTGATCTTGGAGACAAAGAACTCCTGCTGTTTGCTGATGATGATACAGAAGGCACAGGGCCTGTGCCTGTGACTGGTGAAGCTGCTGAGCATCTTGCAGTATGCACTAGCATAGTTTGTTTTACAAATGCTCCTCCAGTCCAGCAAGACAAAAGACGGGTCTTTTCTAGGTTTGATGGTATCTTTTTCAAACTGGAAAACCCTTCTGAAAGCCATAAAACCTGTTTCTATAGCCAATATAACAGAGAACGTATAGCTGTTGGTGATCAGTTTGGGAAATAGTTTGAAATGATAGCAAAGGTGTTGTTATTTCCTTTTATTCTGAAGAAGTTCAGCATTTGGCAAAACACCTCAACCTGAACCTGCAACACGCTGTAGCCATTTCATTACATTTGAGCACAGGCATGATTACTTGAGCTTGATTACACATATATTGGGGGTTGTGTTCTAGAATGCTGCTTTCCATTTCACAGCAAGTAATGCTCTGTTGTCTTGCTGTTGGCCTTTAACATCTATGAGTGAGGGTCTTTGTTTGCTTTCATACTTTAGGTGGAAGATCTCTGTGAACTGCAGTAGAGAGATTTCTTTTTTCTCTCTACTGGGAAGTATGGCATGAGTCTGCATTCCCTCTGGCTGAAGGCAGAGTTTTGCTGAGGTTCCATTTTTCCTCTCCCTGGAATCAGATACTCAGAATGTAACGATATTCCCAATGAGTGTGGTTTTGACTCTGTCAAAAATATCTTGGTGTTTGTTGTTTGATTGATTTACTTATTTTATAACACATCATACCTAATCTAATTCAACATCAGGTATCTGCTATATGGGTAAAGTTACTGAAGTAGTTTAACTGGAAGTTAGAAAAAACACCAAATAAAATCTTGGATACAAAGCAAGCTACACCAAGAGATAGAGGTAGGACTCCTTATTATGACTATCCGAACATATTTTTGAGTGCCTCATTCTCTATACTGCAAATTGATAGAGATTAATGTACCTTAGCTCATCTTTGTGAAGTGGTTGTTTATCTTCTGAAATTACTATACAAGATCATCTAATAGAGGGCTATATTTTAGGGGAAAAACACCCACTTTCTCTCTTGTTTTGTCTCTATCCTCATTGCTTGCTCCCTTCTAGACTGTACTTACTGTGGGCATCTTCCAGAAGTACTTGGATTGTCTTTGCTCTGCACTGAAGACTTCCACTTGTTAAACAGCTTTAATCTTTCTAGAAGATAACGAATAAACTGTTAACACCACAAATCATAACTCCTTTGTAGGCAGACAGAATTCACAGACATAAAAACATGTTTTTGTGAAATCTGGAACAGATTGAACAATCACATGAAGCTGCAGCGCTCAGCTACAGCCAAAGAGCTCAGAATCCAAATGCAGTTGGTGCATGAAGCTCTCTGAGGTGCCATTCTGTTCCTATCGCAGCTCTTCTGCATTTCACTTTTTTAGCTTATTCTAAGGGATACCTTAAGTCATCATAAACGGAGCAGATTTGAGAAGAGATCTGGTTAATTCTTTGCAAAGAGTTTATCCCCAGTTACACACCTTTGTAACTGTATCAGCAAGTTCTCTGACTATGAATACACGGGGCTGGATACAGTACATAGTCCAGTCCAGTATCCACTCTCTAATACCTTTTAACAGCAGATGTTGAAAGAAAAGTATGCAAACAAGATGAATATATAGTAGTAGTTCTCTGGTGTGCTGTGCCCTCTCAGTCTCTGAAGATTGCTGTTCAGGGACTTCTGAGCAGAACTGTGATATTTGCTATTCTTTCAGGATCTCGATGGAGATTTTTTATTTTTATTTTTTTGGTATAGCGGCATTCTGAATGCATTAACTCTCATAGATTTTGCTGTCCGCAACTGTAGCATATGTCCTATGCCTTAACTATGTTTGATGGGGAAAAGCATCCTTTTTTTGTGGATTCCATCTCATAATTTCATTTGATGCTCGCTAGTTTTTGTAGAGAAACAGTGAACAATTGATCCCCATTTACTTTTTCCATGCCAGTCATGTCCCTCTTATTCTTCTCTTGACAGGTCAATGAGCCCTAGGCTATATGTTCAAGTTTTGTAGTGAGGCTGTTCCATACCTCTCATCATCTCTCTCATCTTTCTGTGTGCCTTTCCCTTACTCTGTGATGATCTTTTGGAGGTGAGGGGACCAGAACTGCACATCCTGTTCAGGATGAAGTGGACTGTGAAGTTTTCTTTCTTTGTTCTCTAAGCCTTTCCAAATGATTTTTTGGACCACTACGGAGCATTAGGCTCTGACGCTTTTATAGAACTAACTTTAGTAAATCTAAAGGACTTGTTCCTGAGCTGCGATAGCTACAGGCATAGCCTAGCACAGATTAAATGATCTCAGGTAGGACAGGACAAATAATAGCTTTCACAGGTTTAACAAAGTCAGTCGGATGTTCTTAGTGCAATGCTGTGGAATGGTTAACTGAGTTCAAAATTCAGATTTTGAATATTTATTTTTCTTTAATAAGGTAGAACAAGTGATTCTCACCCCCAAAAAACTTCTCAGTTATGTTGCCTGTGAGTTACTATAAAATATGCTTGCCTTTTACATAAGAAGCTGCAGTTTGATCATCTGATGAGCTATTTTTGTCTGCTTTTGACCATTATTGTGCAATTAGTTTGCTTCATGATTTTAAGGTAGAGTACCTTTTAAATCGAAATTTGAAACAAAAGAGGTTTTCAGAAAACAAAAGAAGTTTTCAGAAAACAAATTTTTCAAAATTTGTAACGGAGGTAGAAGTATGTTGTTATGGAAAAAGAAAATGATAGTTTAATTTTATTTTTTTTAACGTGTGAGTTTGGTTAAATATTCAAAGCTGTCCTTCAGATAAAATTGATGTGCAGAGCCTAAGAAGGCCAGTGAAATTGTATCAGTTAAGACACCGGATGAAGTAGAATGAAACATAAACACAAATGAGAGCATCAGATTGGCACCCTATTTTTAACGCATGTACTTAATCATGAATGCATTTTTTTTGCAGTTTATTAAACACAACAGAAATCACCAATGTTTACTATTTAATTAATCAGAGAATGCTAATGAAAATTTTTTGCATCCCTGAGGTTTAAAAAAAAAAGGACTGTCATAATATTATTTTAGATATACACGTGTCCATATATATCAGGACATCTCTGTGACTAGAAAACATATAAAATACATTTTATTGTTAATTAGATGTTCCAAATGGATGAAAACTGAAAATTCCTAATTAACTCCTGGAGGTATTAGATCTGCTTTTAAACGTGGCAAAACAGTAGTACAGTGCTTAATGCTAAGACGTATAGCAAATGACAGTAACAATAAGACATGGTTTGCAATGTAGCCTTTTGTGGTTGAGAGCTTGTTTAATAATTAGGATGAGGATAAAGAGGAAATGGGTAGAGATTGTACTAGCGGTAGGCGTTGAAGTGTGATGGTACTGCGTGTTCTTTTGAGCAGATATCTGCTGTAGCACGTTTAGTTGGTTACCATGGTTTCCCTTCCTGCAAATTCTATTGTTGTGATACTGAGAATGAATTGAAATAAGGTTCTGCAGCAGGATTAAAAAAAGGTAATAATGTTAGCCATGATTATGAGTCATGGGGTTTTTTTGGTTATTTTTTTAATGTTTGGGGGCTAGGGCACATTAAAGATTATGTGGCACCAAGAGAGAATTCTTAAGGCAAAATAAATGTCAAAAATTAGTAATCCTTATTTTAGTCAACCAACTGCATGTATTGTGCAAGAAATTGATACATATATCCTCTCTTCCTAAATTATGAAATTGCATTAAGAAACTAGCCACTAATATTTTAAAAGGAGTCATAATTGGCAGGCTATTAGAGTATAATGCTGCAAATGAACCTTTTTAATTTCAGAGGACAATCGCTTTGATAGCTGAATGCTGTCCATCTTCAGTGGGCTCTTT
This sequence comes from Cygnus atratus, assembly GCF_013377495.2. Lineage (NCBI taxonomy): Eukaryota > Metazoa > Chordata > Aves > Anseriformes > Anatidae > Cygnus > Cygnus atratus. The sequence continues at coordinate 17,907,847 of NC_066367.1, forward strand.
TGGGACACGTGTGTAGTTCTCTTCCAGAATATGCACTGATTGCCCTGGGATTACTTACCCATCTAAAATTCAACATCTGCAAAAGGCTTCTTGACTTCAGAGGTCAAAACTGCATGCCTGCATTCTGCTAGGAAGCCTAGTTATACAGGCTGGGACACAGGAGAGAAATTGGGGAAAGAGAAATGTTTGAAACAACTTTCATTGCTAATAGCTGAATTACTTTTTTTTTTTAATTATCAATGTAGCAAAATTTGGTCATACCTTATCCTGAATCCAGAGATGATCTCTAAGTAGTCTGAGAGAGGGAACCCAGCAAAACAGTAGCTGACTGCATCCCTTCACTTTACCTTAGTAACAGTATTCTGACATCATGTCACTTGGTAGGAAAAAAAAATGCAAAGACCTTTTTCAACGCTAAACTTTGCAGATCCTTCTATCTCTGTATGTTTTTTACCCAATTTGCAGCTCTGCACCAGGCATTGATTGGCAGTAGCAAGGGCTGAATTCAGTTTCTAGGAACCTTTCTAGAATATTTACACAAAATTTCTTGGTCCCCAGCTGAGAAACATGGGAAACTATGTCCACATAAGTGTCTATGTGTATATACACACACGTGCACACAGACAACCTTAAAGCTTAGCTGGGCTAAGTAGAGTTGCTCCAAAACCTGACCAAACATATCTGTGGGGTATGTTTGTTTCAGCCTGGCCCATTTTAATCAGATCATTTTTCTTTATTCTGTGTGAAATGATGAAAGAGTGCTTCCTCTGTGGTGGGCTGAAGCTCTCGGGGAAGAACTCTTCTTTCTCCCGAAGGCTTAGGCCGTTACACTTGCATAGGCACAGAATTCAGGTGAGTGTTTCAAAAATTGGCCACTAAGGTATCTAAAGCTTCTTTTAGATGGAGGAAATGGTTTATGCTTAAAGCTATTTTAATAGGCTAACATAGCAGGTATGCCAGCTGATATGCTGGGCTTTTTTTTTCTTCCTTGTGAAGAGCCAAATATTTCTTTTATGAAGGCTTAAATTCTACTGAAACTAAAGCTGTCATCCTTTTGGCTGGAAACATCGTATGAGCTAGAGCTTGCCCCAGGGAAAGGAGCATGCTGATAAATTTTGGAGCTCGCTTTTATGCTCTGAAATAAAACAATTGGACCTCTATTTAAATGATATTCCATGTAAAAGAAGTTTATTTTTCTATATAAAATTTTGTACTGAATAATATACTCTATTACTTTGTCAGTAAAGTGGAATGTTCAGCTACCAGTATATAACAAAGCTGTCCTGTGTGCTGTCTGTCTTATGTAAGTGCAGCTGGGCACTACTGAGATGTCTTTGCTTAAGTATTTAGAATAATAATAAATAGCTACTAACCTTAATGAGTAATTAACTGGCTACCTAGGCCTTCCCACAGACTAGAATGCTTTTTTCCGTATGGTTCACGTCTTCTTGCTGTGTTCCTGTTCTCCTTCCCTCCTCTTCCCATCTGTTGTTGTTGTCAGCTCTGTTTTCTTTTGGCTAGAGTGTCTAATTTATCTTTGGCAATTCAGCTTGCTGCAGACTTTCTCCTGCTCGTGTAAGTTCGGTACTTCTCAGAGGAATATTCTCTGCTTTGGTAGCGGTGTGAACTTTTTGGTAGCTTGTCCAAGAGCTGTCTGCATTCATTGCATGTAACTCATGTTCATTTTATGCCATGTCCTTCACCTCTGACTGTAGCTTCTGCTGAGCCACGAAGATCTATTGTAACCTGGTGTACAGCAAAGGTATTTGGGTTTGTGGTGAGGCACCGTCATGGAGCTCAGATCTGGGTTCACTTCTTGGCTTCACATATGATCTAGCTCAAAGCTTTTTTGTTCTCCATGCTTTACTTCCTTCTCCATTGGGAAAAGTATTTTCTTTCCTGTGTTGTCTCACATGTTTGTTCAGTACATCAGCCTAGGATCTCTTAAAAATAGCCTAGACAAAGAACTGGAAAGTTGTGCCCCATCTCTGAGGCCACCCTCAGTCAGAGCTCCTGAGCAAGAACCTGTATTGTACTGTGCTATTCTTAGGGTCTGCCCAGGCTGAAGCTTCTAGGTGCTATCAGACTTGAAGCAAAAATGTCAAATTATAATGCGGTCAGTTGAAAATCAAATTGTGTATATATGTCCATAGCATACACTGTTCGATCCTCCTTTCCCCCATTCCTTCCCTTTCAAAAGGATGCATTTCTTTTCTGTCATCCACAGGTTCTACTGGAGTGCCTTTCTGCTCTACTGCTCTTAGAAAGTGATAGAAGCCTATCTTCAAGTTAGTCCTTTGGTTGGCTTCTTCTTTTGTATGCTTTTGATATACATATTTATAAACCTTTGTGCTTTGAGAAACAACTTTTTTCCTGTGCCTCATCAGTAAACATAAAAAGTCCTCCAGCTGTAGATACTATGGATGCTTTAGAAATAGGTTTTCAAAATAATACACAATAGCCTCATATTGTTGTTTAATCTCATAATTGTTTTCATCAAAACATTTATGAATTATTCAAACACCAAAAGAACTGACAGCAATAAACATTATCTGTCCCACTTTTCCTCTTCCTTTTCCCTCTTTTATACTTTGATGTAACTTTGCTGAGTTTAGTGTAGTTCGTCCTGTTTTCATAGGTGCTAGGAAGAGCATCAAGCTTTTTTTTTTTCATTTATAACTTGAGTAAATGGAGTCTAACAGTTTCAGTAATAAATTGAGTTTTGCCCCACTTACGGCTGCACTTGTGCCAAGGATGAAATTATATTCTAGAAAACCAGAATATAAAAATAGAAAAGTTGTTCGTCTGATCTATTAGTGGCCCAGAAATTTCTGGTATTTCGGGCAATACCTAAACACACACACTAGGTGTGTGTGCACATGTATTTTTTTGTATGTATTATGTACATTTTCAAAAAGGTAGGGTAGCAGCTGGATGGAATCTTTAAAGTTATTCTGTTTCACTGAGTCCTATTAAAATGAAAAATCCATGGTATGATACATAATTTTAGTGGGAATATTATTTTACAATGAGTTTTTATCATCTGTTCTCTCCCACTGTTAATTCACAAAGCATTTTAATGGCAGATCAGGCATCACCCTAGGAGAACTAAATCCTTATAGATGGGGAAATGCTGCAATATAGTAATTAAACTATTCTTCTATCATTTATTTATGTAGTCATGGTCAAGAGACATTAAGGGGAGTTGCCCATGTAGAACAGTTAATTTTTATTCATTAGCAACACAACGCTGTTTTGAAAATAACACAGCATTGAACGCATTCCCATAAAAAGTTTACAGATTTTAGTCTGGTATATTAAAATGAAACTTTATTTGAAAAGATTTCCCAGAATAAAGCATTTTATTTTTTAACAGCTACTATGCAGGACAATTTATACTCCTTTGAACAACTGTCAAGCATGTAATATCCTAAATTCTTTGTAGTATATGCAGCGTACTGCATGCAGATGTCACGTTACACATCATAATATGCAGTCAGTGCCCCATATGCTGACTCTCTCTGTGCACTGTCGTGCCCTAACAAATCAGAGAACTGGTTCCTGGCTCTGAACAAAGTCTCTTTGCTGCCTGGATGTACTAGTGGTTGTACCAGTGGTTGTACGTGTGCACCACGGGTTGGGCACGTCTAACAGCACTTTACTGCACGTGTGGGAACCAGGGAGGCTGCGCTGTGATGTTGGTGACCCACCTGTCACTGTGGTCAATTCATTTAACCACTCCATTTCTTTGTGGGAGAATGGAGGCAGCAGGCACTGAAATCTGTAGATGAAAAAATTCTATTTTAGGACTTAAACACCTTTTATTTTCTGTATAATCCAGTCTTCACAAGTCTTCTCCACAAAGGATTTTTGCCTTGTGAGCGATCAGATGTTGCCGTAGGTGTCAAAAGAGCTTCAGGGGAGATTTTGAGCCTAGGAGTAATTGTACTTGTTGCTGCCAGTGAGTCACCTACGGCTTTTTTAGTTGTGTTTCAGTGACTGTACAGTTAATAATTTGATAGGTTGGTGAATCTTTTGTATTGTCATACACACAAACATTGTTTTATAGGTTGCATTGTTACACGTGACAATAAGAAAGCTTCACCTTTTTTGCCTTTTAGAAATGTTGGTGAATTTTTCATTTTGTATATTTATGCCTGTTCATCGTTAAGGAATGTAGCTTTGAGGAAAAATCAGTTTAGAAAGCAGTTGGTGAATCTCACTGTAGTTAAAAAAAGGTGAGTGATTACCAGAAGATCAGAGGTAGAACACACTGAGAAAACAGGTTTTAAGTAAGTAGCAAATAGTGTAATAGCTTTAAGTAGGTTGAGTAAGCCTGCTTTGAAGGTTGGGATCAACAGTGGTTTAAGACAAATCAGGTTTGACAAAATCTCTCTGGAAAAGAAATCTTCCTGTAGTTATTTTTAATCTAAAGGAAACTTAAAAATAATCCCCTCCTCCCCTTTTTTTAAATATAAACTTTGAGTTCTTGAATAATATCCTATAAAGTTTATATTTAGAGACAAAAACAATGTAGGAACAATAACAAAGCGATGTTTCTCCACTCCCCTCTCCAGAAAAGTGTAGTCTTTTTTTCATCCTAGCAGATAATGGAGGGTAACAGAATGGCATAAGTATTGGTAAGTTAATTGCACTTGAAAAGCTATTTAATGATAACAACATTTCTTTGGGTTTTCACTTGATGTCTTGTACTCAAGTTTTCTTAATATATCGAATAAAAATATTAATACTGTCTTATCAAGATCAATTAAAAGCAAGTTACTTTTAGTATGAGAGCATCTATACAAGCAAAAAGAATTAAGGGGCTCATAAGTAACTTAAGCCTCATTGGAAAAAGTGTTGTAAATGAAACCAAAATGATCGTGTTTGAGCATTATGTTGTGGCAGTTCTCTCTCAGTTGTAATGATTGTAGTGAAATTTCCATTCCAGACCCGACGTTGTTCTACTTCTAAATTTACCAGAAAAAAAAAAAAATTGGGTATAACCTACAGTAAGAATGTTATACTTGGGATATGTAAAATTTGCATGCACAGTTAGAATTTACTGAGCAGACACTGGTGAGAGTTGATAGCTTAGCTTAGAAAAATTAAAACCCAGTTCTGCTTTAAAGGAATACAAAAGATCTCAGTAGCATGGAGTCATGCTGTAGAATTAACTCATAGATAACATTTTTCAAAATTAGTGTTAAAGGAACAAAACTATCTGCTTAATGTGAAGCTGTGAAAGTTACTAACATTCCCACTAGTAACGTTTCCAGAAGGTGTTTATTTCACGCATGCCAACAGGTTTCTAAAGTAATACTTTCTTTTAAAGAGAAAATATTAGGCTCTTACTGCTTTCCCATGTATATATATATAGAGAGAGGCTTAAACGTGTCTTAATCATTAACCACAATCATTCTTTTCCCAGGAAGCTCCAAGGTTTTATCAGGTAGAGAAAGCAGTAAACATTACCCAAAATATTGGTATTGATTCTGATCCAATCATCACAGCAATCCCAGGGACTTCTTAACGAGTTTAAATGGAATAGGGCATGCAAGCACAGTACTAAGAATGTATCGTACAGGAGCTTCATTTCAAAACCGGATGTTATTTTCAAGTGATCTATCACTCATCAGAAACATTGTGTGATCCAAAGTGTTAAGTGGTCTTACTGCATATTTATTGATCAGCTGACTTTTGTTCACAATTTGAGATGGTTAAAATCAGCTGTTAAAGATAAGACATTGAGACAATTTTTTTTTCTCTCTTAATTTTCTTAGATTTATTTACAAAGCACACCACTACAGTACCAAGGGCTGATAGTCTTTCCAGCCTTCATTGTTTTCAGCAGCTGATGCCCTACAGCAGTTGTCTCTCACTTGTGGTGTCCCTGACACTGCGCATCATCTACACAAAGGTGCCATTGCTCCGGTCCTCCCTGCCTGCTATTTGCAGCATCCTCCTTGCACAATATTGTTTCCCTTTTGGATGAGGAAGTCTGGGAAATGATGCAGTGAAACAGCCTTCAGTCTCAGTTGAGAGAGGCTGCTGGGAGGCTACTGTCAATGATGCAGCACCAGCTCAGATTTATTTTTTTTACCTGATCAAGTGAGTTGGAGGTTTTGTCTACATTGGCATGGGGTTGCCACGTTTCAGTTCCAAATCTGAGATTTATTTTTTTTTTCTGAAGGATGCCACATTTTTTTTCCAGGTTAAACTTAATTATCATACATTCACCCAGCCCATGGGTCTGATGAGGTTTTAGGGATAACTTTACACCTAATTAATATTCATCAAGCCATACTTAAGTCAGTCAGTAAATACTGCACTTCCAAATGGCACAGGAAAATTCTCTCTGGCCACAGTACTCTGCCACTTTTCCCAGTTTTATCAGACAATGGGGATTTTTTGTGTCCACTTTTTATAAAATGCGCCTTTACTTTTAAGAATTAACGTATTTGGTTTCATTTACACATCTCGTGTTCTTGCAAGCTACTGCTGACTTTCAGGTTTTGGAGCAAGTGCCGTTCCTCAGGCAGGTACCCTGGGAAGATGGCAAGTCCCACCGTCCTCTGGCCGTCCTCAGAAATATTGCCAATTAATAAGAAATCATTAATAAATAAAACCAAAAGTAAGCTTCTCTCAGGAGTCAGAGACCTTCTGGGTTAAATGTGTAGGTTTTGGCAGCGTGCAATACTTGTACTTCTTTGACACGGAAAATGGCCAAAAGAGGAGAGAATCTGTGGGATCGTTTGTTTTCTTTTGCGTGAACACAGCAAGATCAGGAGACATTCCTGGTTGCAACATTGCTTACATTTCTGTAGCTTTTTATGGAGTGTCAAGACTCTAGTCTTAAGTATTTGGTGAGAGTTTTCAGAAGTTATAGCTGAAATTCTGACACCTAATTTTAAGCAAGATTTCTACCTTCTGGCCCCGAAGTGTGTTAAGACACTTTTTCTCCAAGGGAAGATGAAGTCCAAGTGACCTTCAGGCACATGTACAGAACTTAAGATTTCCCAGCTCAAAGTATGAAGATGCTCACAGCTTATGAGGATATCAGTAGCCCTGTGGGGTGTTAACTTTGTGGTCTCACAGCAGCTTTGCATTTTAAATAATGCCTTTGTCTTTAGGTTGTGGCTAGATACTTTTCTGATCATAAAATAGCCTGTGAAGGAAGGAAGAGGTGAATAGCTACTGTATGAGTCTTTATTTGGACTGTAAAATCCATCTTCTTAAATGGTAAGAAAGTGCGGATGGGCTCTCAGTCCTTCACTTCTTCCTTTTGTTTGATCAATGAATGCTGCATACAGAGTAGGTGGCAGAGTCTGAAGCCCGTCCTTCTCATGCTATGATACCTAATTCAGCTCCTCAGTCCTTTATTACTACCCACATTTGCTCTACCATTTAATCCGTTTTCCCACGTTGTTATCCACTCTGCCCCACTGGCAACCAAGGGGACTAGACAGAGTGATTGCTTTTCAGACAACTTGGAATAAGAAGAGTCTTTTATCAGTAGCCCTGCTGCTTGCAAACAAATGGACAATAGACACAATGAGACTGTTCGATGTGTCAGAGGTCTATCTCTTTTTCTTGGAAAAACATCTAATGTTCCCCTTTTTAAACCAAAAGAGAACATACATTATCTGTGCCCCGTTTTCCATTTCTTAAACAAAAAACAGCTGGTACTAATGTTTGCCTTTAGGAAGAGGCTATCAGGAAGTTGAAATATCAAATCTTGGCTCTACTTAGTTTCCACGGTGATGTATAATTAGCTAGGCTGCAGTAACGTTATAGAAGGTAAACATAAGGAAGTATTCTTGCTAATGGAAAAAATTAAACCATAATATTAAATAAGACTGAAGGGACTGAAGATTAAATTTGAATCGATTATTTGCAAATGGATGTGTATGTTTGCGTTTATATTGTAATTTGATCAAAATATTATCATTGTGTGGCCAGAAATTTAAATGAGTTTGAAAGAAATAAAATGGAGGATTATTGGACATGGTATTGATGGTACAATCTTTGTAAGAGATTGTTGGTGCATTGATTTGTGTGAGTTTTTCTTGCTTGTTGCTAATACCACTCAATTTGAAGAACAATACATTTCCCCGGAACATATCCAACAAGGAATGAATAGAGAGAAAACGGTTCGATCTGGAACAAATGGAAAAACAGATAAAGGCAAACCATTCAATTTTCACCCCTTGCAGCACCTTTTCCAAGTGATTATGGCACTGATCTAGAGTAATTTGTTTGTTTAAATACTTTTCTTTAAGCACTAATTGTTAAATGATCTTAATGTATTTTAAACTGAGAACATGGAATGTGGCCTTCAGAAGGCTATGTGTACAGAAGGAAATTGATGTTCAGCTCCCTAGATCCGTGTAGGAAGAAGATTCAGTCTGAGGTTTACAAGATGAGTTTAGGCATGGAGTGCTGTTAAAGAATTAAAACTGTGGGATGTTTTCTATGAGATATTTGTTGAAATGTGGGGTTGGGAGTGTGGGATAAAGATGATGTTCTTTTGGGAATCCTATTCCTTGTAATATCTGTCCTGCTTTACGGGCAGCAGTCTGAATAGATGTACAACGTAAAACCTGCTGGGGTAGGACCACCTACTGACCCTGATGAGAAGAGGATAAATCCTTTAAAACTTTTGGTGGTTCTCTGCGTTTGGCCGTCTTGTTGTTCAGAACTTTGTTTTAGACTCTGGAAGGATGTTATTGAAATCAAGACAACGTGTGTAGTGATAGGCCCTGAGGAGCTGTTCTGTGCCTTATCTTCCCTTGATAAGATTAGTGTAATACTTTCTCTTAGAGAAAGCTAAGAATAATAAGTGACCTTCTGCTTCTATAAAACTGCTGTAAGTACTGTCAGAGCATATGTTACTGATTAGAACAGCAATTCACCTGATGCATCTCCTAATAAAAATCAGTCTATTGCATATTATCATTTAGATATATTATTTTTCACCTTCAGAGCCACTCTGTTTTTCTTGTGGAATTTTAACATTGTATGTTCTCCGTGTGCATTGTTCCCACTGACTTTAGCAGGATGCAGTGAAGGTTGCTCACTTTGGCACTGTGAGGTACTGAGCACTCTTAGCTCATATTGACTTTACTGACAGTGGAGGACATGCAAGAAATATGGCTCATGGTGAAAACTCGTTTGCCGCATACTAAGTTGACTAGTTTTTGCCACTTTGTACAGTAAAGTATTTATGTTGCTGTATCTATTATGTTGCCATACCACTCTAGTATATCTAGTATAGCCTAGTCCCTCACTTACTTGTCCTAACTTACAGCAGGAGGGGTAGGTAGGAGTTCCTACCACTTAGGCTGCAGGTTAGCGCACTACCTTTCTACTTCCTCAATGACTTGTGTTCACTCTGGGTTGCAACTTGTGATCAAATTAGCATCGGGTAAAAATGCTTCTTTTTCCTGTTGTTTTGTAATTTCTTGCTTTTCAGTTTGATTCAGTGAACTTCTAATTTGTGTGGTGTAAAAATGTGAATACAAGTACCAATTCGTTTCCAAAAAAAATGCCCCTTCAGTTTCTACACATTGTGTCCTCTTTTGTTAGTGAGCCGGATGTGGATTCCTGAGAGCCCTCCAGGAGTGTGTTGCTTCACATTTAAGTTTTCTTTAAAAATAGCAGCTCCCAAAATTACAGTCGCTGTCAGGTTATTGGTAGGGGGGATGGTTTGGTTTGGCATTTCGAAAAACATAGAGGAAAAATATACATCCCAAGACAAATTATTTCGCACATATTTGCAGGGAGAATGCATGTATTTCACCTGAGGCAAGGTCTAATAATATGCCTTCTGCTATTGGGCAGTGCCCCATTGAAAAGAAATCACTTCAGCAAAGCACCAGTGCTGATTTTATTCCTTAACATCTCCTATGAAGCTTTTGATTGTGAAATAAAAATAATTCATCCTTTCAAATTCAGTTTTTAATATGCATTTGGCTGATCTGACCTCACAAAGTGGCCCGATGCCTTGAGCAGCCACCCTTGCTGCTGTCTGACCAAGGAGTGACCCAGAAGCGAGCTGTGAAGGCAGCTCTTTGCCTTCATCTTCTCTGCAGGAAACGTGTTGGTTATTGCTGAGTGCAAGCACTGGTGTGTTCTCACAAGTTGAGATTGCTTTCAGGCAGCAAAACGTTACAGGTTCAAAGTAGGTTTTGAAAAGGTGCTAATGGTCAGGTAGCATTGGTGTTCTTGCTTATGGTTGCCTGAAGACTATCAAAATCTTGTTCCACCCAGGCTGCAGAGTTGCTAGCATCAGATAGCTTATGCGTTACATGTCCCGTATGTTACAAAGATTTGCTTGAAGCTCAAGACTTAACAACCATAACACAGAAGGACTTTTGTACAAAGCTTGAAGAGTTAGTCCTTGGCCTTCAGCCAGGAATAAAGAATGCTTGCCCTTGTGCCATTTTGTCCTGTGCTGCTCCACTGCTGGCAGCAGTTCTGCTTCAGTGTAATTGTTGGCACCGAAGCTGAGCTGAGCGCTGAATGGCCTCTTCCTGCAAGAAAGCAGGGGTGCAGAGGTCTGAGACTGCATCAAAACTCCGTATTGATCAGCTGTAATAGAGGACTCTGTTATGAGTACTCTTCATATCAGAGCCAGGCAAATTGACTACAGCGATGCAGTAGTAAAGTACTAAAAAAAGCCATAAAGAGTGTTAAGTAATTTTCAGTTTTTCCACAGGATAATGGAGAGGCCAAAAGAATGCAAGAACAAACAGCTCCTTCTGGGACAGTCACTGATTTGGCTATCTGTCTGTAGCTGTTAATCTCTCCTTCCTATCTGTGCTAAGTAGTAGTTGAGGTTTTTCAGTCGCGTCTGGACTGAACACAGGGCATAGTCGCAGCTTTAAGCGATAAAGTTGTTTTTTTGGTTTTTTTTTAATTGTTTGCAAAGGCTTGATTACTCTTTCTTATTCTTGCTTACTGTTCTTTAAAAAAATACTTTCCCATTTCATTGAGGCAGATTTGGAAGTCAAACCAGAAACTTCAGACTCTACTACGATGGAAAGCACTTTGTTGGGGAGAAACGTTTTGAGTCCATCCATGACCTGGTGACAGATGGATTGATTACTCTTTATATTGAAACCAAGGCAGCAGAATACATTGCCAAGATGACAATAAATCCAATTTATGAACACATAGGATATACAACTTTAAACAGAGAGCCAGCACACAAAAAACATATGCCAACCCTGAGAGATGCACATGATGGCAAAGAGTCTACAGGAGAGGATGAGGTAGCAGAAAAGAGGGTAAGCAATTGTTAACCCACGCTCTTTTTTTTTCTGATAGATTTTTTATTTTGTAATTTTATCCCCTCCCCCCACATCCTAAAAGTATCTGCAGATACTTAGTCTACATAATTATTTCCAGTATTGCATTAACAGTAATATTTTAAATTGTTGTAGTTTTTTTTTTTTAATGGTACTTGTGCATATTGCAAATTTCTCATTCAGAGATTCGTTATTTATCATTGTAAGGTTCCTTTCTTCATTTTTTTTCACAATTACAGATGTTGCCATTAAGTCACTCCTTTATGTCAAATAGGCTATTTTGTCTTAAAATTGTTTACAGTGTCTAAAACAAGTGCCTGTTGGTCAAAAAAATAATACTAATATATTCTCTATTCCCCAAACAAAATGCATTCCATAATCTCTTCAGAAGTCTGCATACAATGACAGTAAAGTTGTCCACATTATAAATAAGCCTGTTCATTAAGATGATAAAATGTTAAAACATTTCACTTGGCTAAGTTCAGCCTGTCAGAAGCTGACAGAGCTATTTTTGGCCTCAGCCAGACTTATGAAGAAGGATTGCTCTCTTCAGAGAGTTGCGTTATCAGCTGAGAACTGACTGCATCCTGGATTAAAAGAGAAAAACGAACAGCAAAGAAATCTTAGAACCAGTGACAACAGGAATATTGAAGGAGGTTGGGAAAGTATCAGGCAGACAAAACAGCTGCCTGAACATTTATTCATGTGATAGAGACTAAGCTTAAAGAAAACAATGTAAATTCTGTAATGTTAAACTAATTACTTTGTTTATTGAAAAGCTAGCATGTGAAAGTCTTTTTAAAGTGCACTCTTACATAGGCTTACATGTGAATGCATGTATAGTACTCTGATATGCTCCCCTACCTCACTAACGTCACAGTGATGATAGGAGTATCTAATATGCTTATATCGCTTACAAGAAATACTAACCTCAGTTTGGATCATTTGTTTGTTTTTCCAGTCAGAAATATGTCTGTGATCTCTGTTTGTCTTGAGGGGAAGGCAGGGTCTCACTAACAATTCCCAACATATGTGACCATCATAAAGAAACTAAGCTGCCTACGGAGCCCACAGAGAGGGGAAGGTCATAGCTTTGGTCCTTCAAATCCTTCTCCAGCAGATTCTGGAGCACCAGACCTGACTGAATTGGCTGAGAGATGAAGCACCCAACTAGCTTAAAGTACGAATCTTCACTGTTTGTCCTCCTGTGATCAGACCATGCAACAAAAGAAATATTGGCAGGCACATTGGTGCTAGCTGACCACATGAAATATTCAATTTGTTGCCTGTTAAGTACTAGTGGTAGAGGTGTGACAGATCCTGGCAGCCACTGACTTGCAGCATGCTGTTTCAAAAGGATTTCTTTGCTTGTTATCAGGGAGGGTTCATTGCAATGCAAAACCTGGGTAAAACTCTTCTGTCAGAGTTCTGTAAGTCACCACTTCGGGTTTGTTTGGTAGAATTAACTCTTGCTGCATTTGGTAGCTTTCAAGTGACGACACGACTGTTCTGTCACATTTTTTAGACTAATGAATAAGTTTTCGTAGTAAAGGGATTTTGATTATTATTACTGAAGGATATTGTGTTTTTTTCTGTAGAATACATGGTGTTATGTCAAAGTATGATATGTCAACAAAGTATACAAATAGTTTTGAAGCATGTTTCATTAAATAGCTCAAGAACTATTAAGTATATCTAACGGGCTGAAATTGTAGATGAAAACTCTTTACAGAGATTAGCTGTGTAATTGCAACATCCCACACTGTTTGGAAGTTATAAGCAATTCAAGTTGCCTCATCTGCAACATAGTTAAACTGCAGTGGTGTTTACTGGCCTGAAGCCCAGCTTTTGAATCTTTTCACTGTATTTATCTTGGAACCGTATTGATGTGGACACAGTGGGGCACACAGACATCACAGTGCAGTTAAATGTGGAGATTTCAATTTAATTTAAAGTCATCACCAGCTGAGATTGCTACCCTTGGCTACACAGGGAAGGCACGGTGTGGCCCTTTTGCTGTGGGGTGGTGCAGAGGTCACATCTTTGCAGCCTTTACACCTCTCAGCACCTTTTCTGGATGATGACACAGAGAGTCCTGAGTGTCACCTCACACAGCAAATCCCGTGACTAGAACCTGGTCTTGGCAGCAACCTCAGCACTTCAAATGAGCCCCAGGGTCCAGCTAAGGCTTGCCAAATCCTTCCTCCCTCCTCTGTATGGCGTAGGAAGTGGGGAGGGGGGAAAATGTGGTGATGGCTTTGCCGGATGGCTCATGGAGGACGCACCATAGGAGTGGTGGGGAGAGGAGACCTCGGAGGGCTCTCCCAAGCGCTCCTGTCACTCTGCAGGGGGCTTGGCTACTTGCACACCCACCAAAGCTGCCCCCTCGACAAGCTGGGAGAGCTGCTTCGGGTTTGGAGGGGCGAAATGTGACTGTGGCAAGCTAGTGGGCTGCAAGCCCTGTGACTGAATCACAGCTAGTGGGACTTTTCCAGTCTCAGTTAATTTGATAAAAAACACTAAAATCATGAGGTGGATATTTGTATGACATAATTTGCATTTAAAGCAAAAGTCTGATACTGTATGGCAGGAAATAGTTGTCTTGACTTTTTTAAAAGCCTCCCTACTATAAAAAGGTAACAGGCTAGCAGCAAGGATGCAGTTAAACAGAATACCAGATCTCTTTGCGGGATTATAAACTGTTTGTTGATAAAATTATAGATAACATAAGAAAAAGGCATATATCCTCTACTAAGTTGCTTGGAAGGTCATTATACCCTTCTTGTGTAGGCTGCTGCTTCTTATTGATATTTACATGAAAACTTCAATTTATAATCACACACTACTTACCTTATTATGAACAGTCATTTGAATAATGTAACCAAGGTGTAAGAAAGCTTTCTTGTAGGACATTGATAAATAGATCAAGTATTTTTTCTTTGTCTATGGTTAGAGGGATGGAAGAATAATTCCTGTTGTCCCATATGAAGTGAATATCACTGAATCAATGTTGACAAGTCTAACAAAGAATACAAAGAAAATTGTCCAAAATCCAACAAGGAAAAAAAACACCCTTGTCCCGTCATCCAAATAGAAAAACCTGTGTGCTACAACGTTAGCTCAGGGATGATGAGAAAGAACATTTCTGCAAGGTACAGTATTTGTCAATTAATGCGTCTTTATCAGTTTTATACAGTAGTCAGGGAGATTTTCCCTAATTTTTCACTGTGCGTTCCTCCTCTGTAAACAGAGGAAAAAGTCTGGGTCTTGGGCATTGGTCACCCAGTGCCAAAATACATTCCCAGATTTGCAGGAATGGATGTTCAGATTCAAATCCAAGCTTTGTGATTGTTCCCCAGTCCTGTGTGAGTGGTGTATAAAAGATAAATCCTTCAGAAGAAGGAAAGGAGAGACACACAGGCGCTGACTGGGGAACAGCTGGTGGGAATGTAATTTCACTTCCTGACATAAAATCAAGTAGAGGAAATTGGGCAGCCAGAGAACACACCTCCAGCTTGAGGATGAAATATTAAAGGGCACTTCTCCTAGCCTTGAATTTGGTATGGGGCAGGGAATGCCACTAAAGTATGTTGGATGCCTCCTGGCATGCACTAATACTACATTTCAGCTATTAATCCATAGTAGAAGAATTTATTGTATGTTGGGTGACTTGTCATATGCAATACATTAAAAAAGAGCCTTAGTAAAGGGGAAGGATTATAGACCGCGAAAGATGAAAAGACAAAAATTACACAATTTTTAGATAAGGGCTGTAGGACACAAGTCACAATACTCCTAAGTACTTAGTCCTGCAAAAGACCATATTGTGGTGTGATTTAAGATGCAGTTTTTAATAGGAAAAACATGAGAATATAATCCACTATCCAGCATGAGCTTCACTGGTTATGAGAAGGATTTTGACTGCTTACCTTGTATGAGTATATATTAAAAATAAAATAAAAATTACTGCTTAATGATTTATGATTTCTCTAAGCTATGAAAGAATTAAATAGTCAGAGATAACTGGAGGAGTAAAGATTGAAAACAGGAGAGAGCTTGTCATGCTCCAATGCCCTGAATAGATATTTTAGCTGCTGTGCTAAAAAGGTAATGCTGGTTCCCAAAACAGTCTGCAGATTGTTCAGAACTCAATTGTGCAGCCATCGTGGTCTGTGTGTTAAGAGAGAGGCCTGAGATTCGTTTGAGAGAGAGCTTCCCATGTGGATTCAGTCTGTATGGCCTAATGTGGAGGTGGAAATAATACCCACTATCAAAGATTTACTATTCCTCCTGTGCCTTGAATACTGATGGATCTCTGAACGTTTTCCTCTCTCAAAGGTAATTATGGCCTTGGAGGAGATGACTTGATTCAATTAAATACCTTATAAAAACGGTAGCTCTCAAAAATTAATAAATATCTAGATATATATGTCAAAGCCCTTCATGAAAGCCCTGCAAAACATGAAATTATTTTTTTTTTGATTTTGACATGCTTTTGAGATATTAATGTAAGAAGGTGTATGAGTGATTTATCCAAGATTTAACATCTGTTATAAGAAAACAAAATGATCAGTTATGATCTGTCCTGTCTTTCAGAATGAAATGCTGAGGTTAATGTTAGGATAGCAACTGAATCACGTTTATTCTTGTTTACACTGGTGACAAGTGCTATTTCTTCAAGAAACTGTAGTAACAGCAAATCAATTAAAACCCCCTTCTAGACTGTACTACATTCAGTTCAATTCCCAAAGATGGAAAGAACTGAGAAGAGGTTCGTGCAGCAGTCATCCAACAAAAGCACCCTTTTGTTCTATTTTTAATGGTCTGAGTGGTGATACCATTTTTCCTCCGTGGTAATGAAGGCTGATTGTCTGCAACTGTTCAAGGAGATTTGGAAATGTAAATCTGTGTCATTTTAGTAGGAAACATGCTTTTAAGCCTGCCTCCAAAGATAATCCAGAGCACAAAGTTAATTGCAATTTCTGTGTACATTTCTAATGGATTCATACCAGCTTCCACACAGAAAATCAAGGGTCACAGTTATCGTTGTTCCCAGAGGGACCGGTCTCACTGCCCGACCTTGAGGTGATACTGATACTTTAATTAAGGACACTAATACTTTTCTATTCTTGTTCTCAGTGAAATATGTTAGTGAGATCTGCTCAAAATCTTCGTTCGCCAAGACTTGTTTTATCTTCAGGGAAAGGATATCAGAAAATGTAGCCAAGAAAGTTAGAGTAATCTGTTGTCGTAATCCCCCTTAGCAAGGTCTGTGGTGGAGGAAGACAGCTTCGAATGTGATTTGGCACCCAGTAATGCCAACATGCGGAGCAGTAAGGACTGGAAAGAAGACAGGGTCTTAATGGTCAGAGAGGAAAGTGTGCTTTGGGAGTGAATAAATCTTGATTCTGGAGGCTGTTTGAAATATTTCCACTTAATCAAATGAACTTATTTATTTCAGAAAAGATGGGTGTGTAAGGTGTAAAACTCTAGACAAGCCGTATCTAGAACAAGGATAGTGACAAAGCAATAATGCTGTTAAACGTACTGCTTATAAATGTTTACTTTGAAGTACATTTAAAGACACATGAGGCTGAGCACTGAAGACTCCCAGGGGTTAACTTGAGGAGATTGTCAACTCTTTTCTCACAAATGTTCCTTCCCAGTCCCTGCGCGGGTGTCCATGACAATCACTCTGTAAGTTTAATGTAATTTATAAATAAAACATAACTCTGTGGAAGGCAAAAACTTCTATTTATTTCTTCTGGGCTTAGACCATCTTTCAGCAGGCATTTCAAAGCACAGACAATTTTGTCAATACCAAGGAAGTTAACAGAATGAAGGACGAGTCTGCTTTTTAGGTGGCTGCTGCAGCATGTCGGCAACATTGTACTCTGCAGAGGTTGCCTCAGTCTTCCGTGTCTTCTCTTCTGTGCATTGGCATTTCTGGCAGTACGGACCTACTGCTGTGTTACATACACCATTATACATGGCACATGCAGCTCAAAATTAGACTGCAAGTGCTTATGGTATCTTTTCGTAAGCACATTCGTTTTTATCTTAACTATATGTTTATTAAGACCTGAGAAAGGCAAGCTAATTGCATGCGCTGTCCAGTGTGCAAACATCAGCACAAAGAGGATTATTTTCTACAAACTGCAGAGTGCTTTTTACTCTCACGGTCGCTGAAAGTAACCTAGGGCCTTATTTATGTTCAGTGTTGCAGTAAAATTGATATACTAAAAAGATTATATAAACTGATCTTGTTTTAAGATTCAGAGCTTCCAAATGAAGCATAAACTTTGCTAATTGAATCCCCAGGTCCAATATCTAGGTTTTCTCTTTTCAGTGCCTCGTGATTGCAGAGGGTAAACCTTGGGATTGCAAGGGTTTTTAGCTGGACCTGTGGCTCAGCTCCAGTGCTGAACATGGCTCCCTGGCTCTCCTGGTTTTCCAGGGCAAACCCTTTCTTTTTCTCTCCTTTCCACTACAGTCAGTGTTCAGCTGTGCCCTATTAGTCCCTGTGCATTACAAAAGGCATCCCAGCTGATTCCAGTTAACCTCACAGGACCTCACCTGCCTGGCTGGCTCTGTGTGGGCCTGTGCCTCCAAAGAACATTAATTTAATGCCCACACAATAATGCGGGGGATTACTGTGGAGTGAAAGTCATATGCCTGTGTTGGTAGCCGACTGCATACTGCTGGTCTAGTATTATGAAGTTAAAAATAAATACGGCTGCACAAATTTCAGAAAGTGAAGAGTGGTTTGGGTCAGGTTGTGTTTCAAATGCACACAGCACATCTCCTGTCATGTTACTGTGCTGCAGAGATGTTTGCTACCATTTTGTGGGTTCACACAGCTGAGGATCAGCATCCCACTTCAGCCTTGTTTCATAGGTGGAAATCACTTGACTGCCTGCTGAGAAGACTTTCCACATTACCTTTCACTTTGTCACTTAAGTGTGGCTTTTCATGGTCTGGCACGTGAGATTTATACACAGAGGTGGAGTCTTTGTCAAGTCCAGTGCTTACTTACAGCGAGGTGGCCGTCTGCCATGTGAAATCAGGGGGCCAGTCCCCCAGGCTCACAGACCAGACCCTCAGCAAAGGCGTGGGGAGTAATGGCACTCGGTGCATGTCCCATGCCTGTTCAAGCCTTTGTAAAATTAATACTGAACAAAATTGTTAAAAAGGCTGTAAAGCAGTATGATTCTGTGCAATTAAGCCTGAAGAATACTGGCTGTGTTGTTACTGATAAAGTGAAGCCATTAGCGAAGAATAAGGTGCTGTTCTTTTTCTGCGTTTCTCAGTGTTGTGAGAGGTAAGTCTGTGTGAAGCCCTCATCAGTAAAATGCGGTTCTTTCCGGGGTCACTGATGTTTGATGGTTTGGATCTGGTTACATTTTTAATGCCTTCTAAAAACTAGCATCTAGCCTTAGCTTCTCTTTTGTTTGCTGACAGAAATTTCCTTCCTTTTTCATTGGCATAGCCAAGCAGAGGGAGGAACCTCCCTCAGCTCGTGAAGAGCCGGAGAGGATGGCTTTGTCTGGGCTTTCTTCAAGGGGGGAGAGGTTTTCTGGTGGACCTTAGGGTATGGGGCATGGAAATAGAGAGGTCCAGCTCAATTCCTGATGAGCGAGGTAGAGCTCATGGCTTCAGCCCTAACAGGAGTAGGGCTGCGTCCCATCACTGTGGGCCTTATACTTGTGATTTCCAAAAAGACTGCCTAGATGTATAGCAGGGAAACCCCTCATAAATTAAGGCCTTTTTTTAAATAAAAAATAAAAAATGTTTCCCTTGACTTTTTATGTGTCCTCACAACTTTTTTTTCTAGTGGTCACAGAAAGGAGCTGGTGGATCTTTCTCAGAGCAGGCACATGATTGCTATTTATTACTTATGCCACAAGCCTCCCGGGCGGTGAGGGACTGCAGTGGGTTGGTTGTTAGCTGGCAGCTCTGCCGTTTGTTGTTCTGTTTCCATAGCTGTGTGAGTTTTGGGTCTTTTTTTTAAACTCCTCCTCCCATCTGGCATCTCCTAATTATTTTCTATTACTAGTCACTTCTACAGGAAACAGACTGGACTGTTGAATTAAGAGACCTATAAAAGGATAATTTTGTTATTTACAAGTTTCTTACCTCACTGAGACTTTATAATGTGACACTGTATAGCTGGTGATAATCACCTTGGGCTACGATTGTGTCTAATCTTATAAACTAGGCAGGGTCAGATCTGGTCACTCATTGAATATGAGACTCCCAAGGCGGCACTGGGGCTGCAGGAAGTGGTGTTAGTAGCACCTTTTGCTGTGAATTAATATCCAAGATGTCTTGTGTTTTATACCCTCTGCAGTTCTGTGTACCCTGCATGACTCCGTGCTGAGGGTCTGATTACCAGGAATTTTCTCCACTTACCTCCATCCCTATTCAATTAGGGTTGCTGTTTGGGGATGTGGTTTATTTGTTGTTTTTTTATTGTTATTATTTAGATGACAGGGGGAAAATATTTTGCATTGGTCAGTGTTCATGTGTTCACAAGTACATATACATATCAGATGACTTCTGTACAAAGATTGAAAGGACGAGGAGCCGTGGAGGTCTGGTGTCATTCCACGCTCAGTTGGATAGTCAGTTCCATGATAGGCAGGCACATCTGCTTCACTAATAATTGCCCATTCATAAGTGGTTACCAAATCCATAAGACTGCTGAAGAGTGAAGTGCGTGTTTTAGAGGTGGTAGCAAAAAGAGAAGTAGTTAGAAGTATTTGGAAGCATTGGACTATGAAAGAAAAAAAGAGCAGTCCTTTGTCTTGTGGTTAATGCTGCAGAAGTTGATCTGTTCCAACCCTTCTTTCTTTACTTCCAGTCTTTCACAAGAAAAAAGATGCTTTCAGATAAAATTCCTCATGCTTAGTTTTAGCCTCTAGCTGAATGTTTTTCTTTTCTGCTCTTCTTTGTTCAAATTCAGTTTTGTTGCTAAGCTCAAAAAACTGCTCTTACTGCTTCAAACCTGTCGCACTAGTCATCAGTGAAGACATCAACTCTTGACAGTCTTGCAAAGTCTTCCTTAGATCATTAACTTTTAGAACATTAAACTTTTCCATATTTAACATTTTTTTGTGCATGGCATCAGCAGTTAGAAACAGTGTTGCTTCTGGCATTCGCCATTACTACAGTCCTAATGTTTATGCAACAGGAGAACCATCAAGTTGAAAAATCTGACTCTTGTTGCTCTGTACTTTGTCATCTTAGCACTAGTATTCCTCCAACATCCTTACAACTTCAAAGATAACTACAGGATGGTGTGTTTCTAACAGACCATATTATAATGCACTTAGACTATCTTGTTTTATGTGGGGATTTTTATTGCATTTGTATAGAGCTAAAGCAGTTGAAATAGTTTGCCTAAGGAATATTACAGCTAGTATTGCAAAGTATAATGTCTTGTATTAAACCTTATTAAACTATCTGAATAAGTACATTTTCTTATGGCTTCCAATTTATGAATTAGATTAGTAGTGCTGCTTAAAGGCAAGCAGTTTTTCCCCCTTCCTAAATGAGAGAAGAGGAGATGAATACTGTGAAAATATGGAAGGCTATTCCCAATTTCTATTCTGCATGTAATGGTAAAACATTTGAAAAGCTCTAGGCCTTATTTCATGTACCAAATAGCTTATTGCTTGAAGATTTCTGGTGATTTTGCATTGCTGGAAAAGTCTTGAAGCATTTACCAAAGTTAATATGATAGTGAATTACATTTGCATTCAGGCATTTCTGTGAATTGGCTGATGATTAGACTAACAATGTGCTTAATACAAATGCACAAAAATTACGAAAAGTATCATGTGTTTTTATCTTTCGCAGAGTTTGAAGCGTTCAGTCTCTTAAGTGACAGCTTCTCATTCACTCTAGCCTCCGAATCATTGCTAGCATTTGTCGCAGAGCTGCAGCCTGGTGCTTGGAAACCGCCAGTCACTTTTATCATATGCTGGTGTGCAAGGCAGGCTCTCTGTGCAGCAGGCTGGCAGTGCTGGGAGCTTACAGGCTAACTTTTTGTGGGCCTTCTCTTGGGCTGTTCTTATCATTGAAAATACAAACAACATTAGAAATCTTCTGAGCAGTGCCACTTAAAGTGGTAGTTTGAGGGTGGCAGTATAAAGAAAAAATTGCCCCTTAAGGTGAGATGAAAAATGTGACTAAGAAGTAAGCAGTTATACTGGATAAATATTTCATTGCCATTGTAAATAATTTGATTTCCTCATCTATTGTCAATAACTGAGTTTAAGAAATTGAAATATACCCCGAACTTAGTTGTTTTTTAAAGTTTAACATGCCCTATACTCAGAAGAGCTTCTGTCCAAAGATCATATGCCTCTGAAATCCCAACTGTCAGATCTTTGACTTACTGAGTGGGACCTGGGAGCAGTATATTTCAACTGAAAATAGAGATCGGCTGAAAATTATGTTGCAAAAAACTGCTGGACTTGCTGAATAAAAAAATAAAATAAAGCAAAGTCTGTCCTCTGTAACAGAAGTTGTATAACCTGTGTCATGCTGATTTCTGCTTCTTCCCTAAAAGGTAACTAATCTGTGTAGCCCAAATTTATGATGGGGAGTTGCATTGCCAGCCCCACTGTAAAACATTCAAAATGATTTTGACCATTTGAGACAATGTTTTTTTGAATGTATCTCTCAAGTAAGAAATTTTAACAGCTATAACTTCCTATAGGAAATAGGATGCTTCCTGCCCTTGCATGAAAATTTTCACGACAGAGGCATTTAAAAATGTTAATTAGGAAACTTAGAGGGAATAAATAGGAAAGATGAACCATATGTGGAAAAGGAGAAATGGGAAAATTGGAACACTGGTCAACAGGATGTAAACCAATTATTTTCTGAGAATCTAACCAGGGATTCGAAGATTTTATGAGTGGCAATAAACCGATCATTTGACTTTGAGACTTTTCAGAGTGTAATTCCACTACCAATTTCTCTCTGGTTTCATTCATTGCAGGTTTCAAATCAGTCCTGATTTAAATAGTTATTTATGCAAGAAACTGGGAGCCAACATGAGAAACTCATGTGAAGGATGATCAGCCTTCCTCATTTTCTCCTTCTGCGTAATTACATCGCATAAAATGAAAGTAGACCCTGACCCACTGCAATGGTGCAGCTCTGCCCATGGACATACATGCACCTAGAAAATTGTTGATAGGGGTCTGCCAGAAGTGCTAATTGGCACTTAAGATTACCACGTTTTGTAATTTTTCTGCAGTGAGGCTGTCCATAAGTAGGTTTTTAGCATTGTAAATTTTGCATGAATGTTTCCTTTCAATGTCACAACTCTGCTATTCTTTCAGAGTAAAAGATGTTTTCACCTTTCATTCGTGGAGCTGAATAAAGTGTTAATTAAAGAAAGATTAGGATGCTTTGCACTTTCAGTCTTATTTTTGCTAAATAAGTATGATTATGGTCTGGTGGAAGTATGTTGAAGAAAGGAAGTGTGATAGCACATGTATCATAGCAACATAGCTTATTCAGGAAGAAGTGGATGAATTGAAAATAGAGGATGTGCCAGAGGAACAGGTGTGGTCTGAAATACAAAGAGGGTTTAGAAATTAATGAGCTGCAGTTTTTAATTACAACATATATTGAATTATTGCAAATTGCATTACTGTGTAGAATTAAAAAAAAATAAAATACTAATATTAGAGGCATTAGACTGCCAGAGAAGACTAATGTGAAATGAATATTACACATCAGGTAAGAAGATATTACAGACAAAAAGAAATTTCCATCCTGCTTGCCTATGTCATACCAGTATCCAAGGCTCCTATTCCATGAGAAATAAATTTAAAAACCCTATAAATATGATAATAGAAGGACCTTGTGGATTTCATGATTATTCCTAAAGGTATCAATTTTCAGATATAAAAAGATACAAAGATTTATTTTGAAACCTACTTTTAACAATATGATTCTTAAATGGGTATGATAAAGGAAGTGTAGTAAATTATTTATTTCATAAAGTTTAGCCACCATCAACATTCCCTTGCTAGGAGACAGGTAAGGTCCCACATCAAAGGGTTTGATTAAGCCTCTTATGTGCCTTCTCTCTCTCTCAGTTTGAGGAAAACCTTACAACAGGCTATGTCAGATAAGAAATAAACTAACTGTAGCTTCAGAAGACTAGTCTAACAGCCTGTTTTTCCTTATGATACTTAAATGTAGTATATTAGTAACAAAAAGCATTTGCCATAAGAGTAACATTTATGCAGCTGCCAATTTGCATTACATTTTGACTATGATCACTCCTATAGAGCACATTGTCTTGGAGCATTTGTAAATGACTTTGAAGTTCTTTTTGCAATAAAAAGTGCCACAAGTCAAGAGATTTTTGCTGGAGTGAAGCCTCGCTGCAGTAAACATCTTGGTCACAAAGGCACAGCTCCCTGTAGGCCAGCAAGGAGCCACAAGCCGACCTCTTTGCTCCATCAAGTCCTCTTCCTACAGGTCTCATAGCTGCAAGATGTACTGCGCTCTAGCCCTGATCTAGCAATGCCTGTTCGTGTAAAGGTAGGCTGAAACCCCACGAGTAGTCCTTGCAGTCACTCTGCTTCTGCCTTTCCCCTGGAGAGGGGCACACGATGCTGGCGGCTGCATTAATTCTTCATCCACTTCACCACCTCCCTGGCCCAGGCTTCTGACAGGATAGGATGGACCACAACCAGATCTGTGAAGGACAGGAGGGTAGATGGAAAGGATTGAAAGCAAAGCTGGAAAGGAGAGGTTTCATCTGTAGGATTTCCTGGAGACAAATTCTTCTGTTTCTTGATGCTTCCTCTCTTCGCTCTTGCAGCTGTCTTAGGTGCTCTCCCTGATGCTGCCAGCCTCCTGGGACAGGGAGGTGGTACCTTCTGGGCTCTACCTGCCCTTGCTCCCCTTCTGTGCTTACCAAGTTTGCCTGGGGTCAGTCCCCTTTTAATTCATCTTGTTTTCCTGAGGAAAAAAAAAAAAGAGGTGGTGGCAAAGAGCTGTGGCAGAGCAAGGAGAGGGTTGCTGAGGCTTTCTCAGCAGGAGCTTACTGTCATGAGGAGCCTGCTTCCTCACCTCGGTAAGAGTCAGGAATGAAAAGATCTTGTTTCTTGGCTTTCTGGAGGGCTTTTGTCACGGTGTTTTATTGACGTGCCCTGCCTCAGTGTCCCATAGCATGGTAGCTGCTGTGCTTTTGTCATGCAGGTCTATCTCGGCCCTCCAAGCAGGCTGGTGGTCTCTGGCTTTACAGGAAGAGTTGCAGCAGTTGATGACTTTAGCAGATGCAGTCAGGGCAGTGGGGACAGTGTTTTCAGGGAAGAGCTTTGGGGCTTCAGCTAGTTCAAGGCAAAGCAGGAGCCCCGGGAAGAGGGGAGGACTGGTCAGTCCATCTCACCCGCAACACAACCCGTCAGGAGTCATATTACTATTTCTACAACATACCTAAAGTTGTGGCTAGTGCTTGCAAAGCCCAGCTTAGCATTGTTATTCATTGCAGCACCCATGTCCCTGACTGTGCACATTTGCACGCGTCCACATGTGCCCTGGTAGTGCTGAGTGACATTAATTTTGAACATATTCAACATAGTGCCCTGGGGATATTTATACCTACTGAGTATGAAGAAAATCCCAGGTCTTAACCCTCCTCCTTCAGTGGACACTGGGTCTGGTTACTGACCTTGCTAAATGTGAAGTTTTAGGATGTTAACAATGTCCTCCAGAACCAGAACAAGAGCTGAGCTTGTTCCTGGAGGTACTCTGAGTTGTTGTTTTATTATTTTTACCATGGATAGATCCATGATTATACACCAAAGTAGGTACATAATTTTCCCTTTAAAAGAAATGTGTTGTGTTTGCCACTGAAAAGTTCCTTGCTTGTGTCACTATCCAGAACAACGTTAGTTGTTTTTGTCTTGTCAGTTACTGAGAGATAAATGGTCACAGCAGCACTTCTCGCTGGTGCGCAGTGTCGACTTATCGTTGCCAGAAGGCCCACATCAGTAACTGTGGGAAGCAGATCCACAGCCAGCTGGGACACCAGTGAGGAGTAACCAGGCCGACGCAGGTCCGAATCGGGGTGCAGTGGCTGGTCAGGTGTAGGACTGAGGCTACGGCAAAGAAGTGGCTCTGCTGGCTTCCACAGAGGTCTCTCCGCTTGTTTAGGAGTTTGCTCGCTTGTTATGAAGACAAGGTCTTCAGGGTGTGTCTGGAAAGACATCAGTACAAACATAAAATCTTCGCAAATAATGCTGACGCACTCTGCGCTGCACAATACGGGACCAAGCTAATTCACTTTTTATGCGATAATTTATATCAGCTTATCCATTGGGAAACTTGTTCCCCTAATTTAAACTTTAGATATTTTTTTAAACTGTCCTACTTTAAACCAAGCCAAAGATTTGTATGAATTTATTTATTTAAGGTCTTAATTAAAATGTTGTGGTTTTTTTCAACTTCTCAAATAATTCTAGATATAAAAATGCTTCTTAACATTACCTGCTGTGGAAATAGTGTTTGCTTTTATCGTCCAACATAATTTTTAAAATCATTAAAATCTAAAAAAATAGCCATTTCCTTAGCTTTGCAGTAAGCATATTGGGGGAAAAAAAAGTCTGATTTAATTAGAAGCCCATCCATTTGGAGAATTTTGTTATGAAAAATAGATATTTTTCAGCAGTAGTTTTCCATCATTCAACTTTGTCGTAAACACAAACTCACCTGTGGGTAACTGAAAAGGGGAATGCACGTTGAACGAGGGTCTCCATCGGGCTGAGTGCTGTGTTGCAATTTTAAATGTCTCCAATTTTAAATAAAAAGGGAAATTTTGGGGCTTCCCTCCTCCCCCCAGGAATAATTCTGTAAAAGATATGACAGGGAACAATCTATGCAGCGTGGAACAGGCCTCCCCCAACGAGGACTGTATTGAGGAAATCAGGCTCAGTTTCACAATCTGACTGATTAGGTTTTGTAGACTGTATATTGAGCCCATA
The DNA here is from genome assembly GCF_013377495.2 of Cygnus atratus. Lineage (NCBI taxonomy): Eukaryota > Metazoa > Chordata > Aves > Anseriformes > Anatidae > Cygnus > Cygnus atratus. The sequence goes on from NC_066367.1 coordinate 17,934,179, forward strand.
AAATATTCTCATAAAGGGCTCAGGCAAGGAAGGATTTTCTGAACGTATACATTTGGCTAGGTTAACTGTACACTGAAACAGCATGGCAAAATACACAGTGGCTAACTGCATAGAAAACCAGGTTCGGTTTTCAAATATGTTGCTCCTTGAGATGTATACAATAGGCCATCATCTTTGATTTTCAAAAAATGCATGCAATATGACTGCTGGTTAATTTGGTTATTAAGATGCATTCCTTAGAGGGAAGAGATTGTATTACATATAAAGCCTGAAACAATGAAGGCATGTTTAGTCATTGCAGCATGACAATGCCATATGAGAACAAAAAACCTGCAGTGTACTGCACGTGCATTTCCGAGACTGAAGGAAACATGAAGCTGTGTTTGAGGGAGGAGCCAGGTGCTCATGAAACAAAACGCTATATTAAGCTAGAAATGCACATGGGGTTCAGGATGTCTGAGCAAGCCTAACATGAGCATTTTAGGACTTGTGAGATTAACCCGATGCTTTAATCTTCAGTGGGTTTTGTTGTTTGTTTTTGTTTTGTTTTGTTTTGTTTTCCCTGTAGTAATTTTAGTTTATTACTCAACAAATGGGAAAGGCATTGATTTGCCTTTTTAGAAAGATAATTTGTCTGATGTTGACTGAATTATATGACTGGATTAAACTTGCATAACATGACTTTCAGAGAGTGACTAATTGGAATTTACTGCAAGCCATGGATGACTTTAAAATCAATTCTGTGGAGTCTTCATAATAAGACTTACTGATTGTGAGGTTAGTACCATAAAATATGCATATATTATCCAAATAACACCGAGAACAAATAGTGCTTGAGAAAATAGCTGCTTCTACTGCATGTGAAGGAGTGCTCCATGGGGAAGAAAGGAAAGCGGTGTCACAGTAGGACCCCAGACTGAACCACTGTTATGGCTGAGGTTTTAGGACAAATGAGAACATTTGAAACAGCAGGTTATAGTCTTTGGGGTTTTTGTTTTGTTTTGTTTTTGTTTTTTCTTCCCTCCCTTTAGTCCCTATGTACAATGTACATACCTCTAAACAGATGTCTTGGTTTAAAGGTTGACATTTTGCTGGGCTTGGGTTTGTTTGTTTGTTTGATTTTTAAGTCACTAAAATGTACAGGACTGAGAGGCTGTTCCAGTTGTGTGCTCTGCTGAGAGTTTGCTTGGCTATTAATTTCAGTCATCCTGGTTTTGGTTTACCTCAACCCTGTGAAATCATGTCCTTAAATTAAATTTTTAAAAGTCCTGCAGTCCCCTTCCTCCTGTGGTCTGCCCAGTATACTGATTCCTAAACATGCAATGATTGCATGTCTGTTACAAACCAATTAAAAAGTAACATAAAATCAGGACTTTACCTTGAAAAGTGGAAGGGAGAAGACTTTCCTCCTTACATTTCTACCTCTTTTTCATCCCATGTGTAATGGACAGTCTCTAATAATTGTCCCCATTAAGGTAGACTTCCGACAGAGCAAACTCTGAAGATAACTACTGGAGAATGGAAGTGCTCGAGGAGGCTGGTGGGTGAGCGTACAGGAGCCACCGACAGAGCAGGCGTTGAATCAGGAGCCAGCCAAGGATGTAAGAAGAGCAGGGCTTGCAGGCTGGGAATGAGAACAGCATAGGGTGACCAGAGCCAATGAGAGCCTCAGAAGAGAATTGCATCCTGCAGGATTTGAGCTGAACCCACAGCTCCTTTATTTCTCGTGTGCTTTCAATGGTTTTGACCCACCTGTAGTGGCTAGAGCACCTGGAGGACGGGGACTTGCTCCCTGCTACTTTAGTAACTCATGAACAGATAATCTAAAGATCTGGACCTGCCTGGGGACTCAAATAGTGGCCAGCTAGGTGTATACAACAAATTTTGTTTTCCAATTCTGCTTTCAAACCAAAGGAAGAGGGCTGTGTTAAGAGCACTGGCTTGCAACAGCAAACGTCCAAAGTTAGGAAATGGCAGAAGAATGATGTATGCGTTCCATGACTTTGTCATCTGAAAGCAGTTTTAGGATGATGAATTTTAACTACAACACTAGTTTATGTTGGGGAAATATATGTAAGAAATAGATAGCATTCTATTTTTCATTAATTTTCATTAAAAAAATATATTTTAAAAAAAACTTTATGGTTTTAACTCTCTTTCAGTCCAGGTTTTTGGTGTGCACAAATACAGTGCATATAACACATGAAAAGGGCTGTAAGTGTAGGTATATGCAGTAGTCCTTTAGTTGTGTACAGCAGAAAATGCTTTCTACTGAACAGTGGTAAACTGATTTATGTAAAACCAATAAGCAGTCCTTGTTAGATCACTCTAACACGAAGCGATGTTAGAATTAAAATTCATAATCTTATAAGTACTTTTCAGATTATAACATGTTTTCATAATTACAGCCATGAGATATGACCTTTCCCTGTTGGGTAGTTTTGCTTTCCCTTTTATTGTCAATCTTAAGATTTAATTTTCCAGGATCCAGAGATCGGTTTCTACTAATGTGACTCTAAAGTGCAATTGAAAATAAATCAGTTCTTCAGAATTAGAAAAAAGAAAGCTGACAATTTATAAATAAGCATGTTAAAAGAAGAAAAAAATACCGAAAGGAAAATTCAGAATGCTTTATCTTGCTTCTTAAGTGAAATTATATAGAAACTAATATGAGTTGATTCTGATAGTAAATGTATTCTTGGAAATGGCTGGGTTATTTATTTCCAACAAATTAAATTTTCAAAGGGTTTATTTCCTAGTACCAAGTCTTGGTGATTTATTCTTTTTCCCTTTAAAAGAAGAGGAATTTGGGGTTCCAAGGAAGCATGTAACAAAAGCGTGTTTCCAAAACTCCACAATTTGCTTCCTGAGCCTGTTGTCACCTGAAGCAGTTTGGAGAGGGCAGCTCCTCTGGGTCAGGTTTAGGTCCACCTTGTTCCACAAGGACTTCTGCCTGCTGTAGTCTTTGGGAATGAAACCATGAAATGACTTCAGCTAGGAAGAAAGGATTGAATGAGCTTGAAGGCCTGCTTCCTCCTCCCGTGTCCCTGCTATTCTCACACATCTACATAGACAAGATGGTCAGTTTGGGGGATCTCTTCCTGCTCAGCTCTTTTTTCTTCATTTCCTATTGCCACTTACACTTACCAGAGGGACGTGCAGGAAAACATGAGGGACATGTAGGTACTCACCTGCTGCAGACATGAGTGGTTAAAAGCGGAACGGGCAGATTGAGGTAGCTGATGGAAAATGGTTTCTCAACAAAGTGCATTGAGCAGCCTCCTGTTTGTGATGGGGCTGTGAAGTGAGTTGGGTACTCCTAAGGCCTGTGTAAGCCACTAACGCTTGACAGCTTCACCCTGTATCGTATCTAGCCAGGGTTTCAGTTATTACCTATTGACTTGCAATGCAAATTAATGGTTGGTGAAGCACGTATGTTGGACCTTAATCTCTGCGATTTGCTCCTGTGTGGAAAGGCAGCAGATTACTAAAACCTGGAGGGAGGGTAGCGGTGGCTGTGCAAGGGAACAGGGGAGGCTCATGGTGAGCATTTCTCTCGCTGTATTTTCATGACTGAGCTAAATGGTGATGCCGCAATCCAGCTGCAAAACACACCAATTCCACCCAGAAGCCTGCAACAAGCTGTGCTCGTCTTTGCTTGTCACTGAGTCATGAGAGATAAAAATACCTTTGCTGCAGAAGGGAGAGCGGTTGCGGTGCTGCAGCCTGTGCAAAGGGAAGGGAGGGCTGGGCCCTTCCGCAGGCAGGTTGTGCCCATGGAGTGGTCCTCAGGGGACTAAATGCCTAGGGGTGACAGTGGCCAGCCCCATGGTGTGGGTCACAGCTGTAGGTAGACCAAAAGTCTGGGTTTGCTGTTTCTGAATTGTTCATAGATGTTTGGAGAGCACTAGGAGGAGGAGGGCAGGAGTGGGGTGGCTGTGGTACCCCATGGGGGTCCCGTTATGCTGGGGCTGCACTGCACTTGTGCGGTGGTGCTCGTGTGGGCTGGTGTGTCCTCGTTTTGGGCGAGGGGCAGCCAGGACCACGTCATCCTGTGCTGTGCTCGCTTCATCCTCAGACCCGGCTGTGGTACCCAGCCTGAGGTGACCCCCCCCCATTCGCCTCCTGTCCGGGCTCGCGAAGGCCTAAAGGAGGGCACCGCAGCTTCTGGGCATTGGGGTCTTTGGCAGGAGGGGGCATGCGGTGGGCTTTTGGTGGCTTGTGCTGCAAGCAGAGGAGGCCGTTGCCCGGCGTGAGCCTGACGGGCATCCTCGGCGTGAAAGTCAGGGGAAGGTGTAACTAACGGAACAGGGACGAGCTGATCCCAGATCCTAAATAACGTGAGGGGGGGCGAAGCGTCCCAGCGAGGCCCGGCTACCCCTTCCCCCGGCAGCCCCCCGGGGGGCGCCTCAGCCGCCGCCGGGGCTCCATTGGCTGCGGCCGCGGGGCCGCCCCCGCCCGGCGCAGCGCCCGCCCCGCGCGGGCCGGCGGGAGGCGCGCGGACCCGCACCCGTCGCTGCCGGGCGCCGATGGAGGGCGAGGCTGCGGGCCCGGCCTCCCCGCCCGCCTCCCCGCCCGCCGCTCGCCCCATGCCGGCGCCCAGCCGCCTCTCGGCCGCGCCGGCGGAAAGTTGCGCGGCCGCCCCCGCGCCGGCCCGCGGAGCGCTCTCGGTGCCCGCCATGCCGCTGCCCGCGGCCGCGGGGCGAGTGTGACACGGCAGCCCGGAGCCTCCCGTCCCAAAATGCCGTCCAGAGAATCCTGGCCGGGGCCGAAAGCTCCCCGGGCCGCCGTCCCCGGCGCGAAGCAGGAGAGGCGGCAGCAAGACTTGCTGCTCGCGGCCCTGGGGATGAAGCTGGGGGCTCAGAAGTCGTCCGTGACGATCTGGCAACCTCTTAAACTCTTTGCTTATTCGCAGCTGACGTCGCTTGTCAGAAGAGCAACGCTGAAGGAAAACGAGCATGTTCCGAAATACGAGAAGATTCATAACTTCAAGGTAAGGGATTGCGCTGCTCGCTGCTTTTTACGGCGCCGAGGCTGATGTATTTATTTTAAAATGGGTCCGGCACTGCAAGGGAACCGTACCTGTGCAGGCTGTGACTTCCTGGGAACTTAAACATTTCAATTAAATCCCATGGCCAGCTAAACCAACTAGGCATCCTTGGATCATATCAGCAGTGGAATGAGGACCTTGCGGGTTGCTTACACGTAGGTATTTGTTTCGCTAATATTTGTCACACCTAGGTTATCCGTTCTATTTAAACTTGTTCCGTACCAGGGCATGCTAATGGTGAGAAAAGCTGTCAAAGTTTTCTTTCTAGTTCAGGTGATCGTAATTCAGTTTTACTGGTGACGATGTGATGGTGAAAAATCGTTTAGATCTGTGATTAGAGGATTAAAGCGATCTTATCTCGGTTTGTGGCTGGTAAATAGCTTTGGAGGTAAGAAGCATGTTCTGCTGCATCTGGATCGAGCAGATGGTCTGCATTTCCCTTCGTTTCTGGCTTTTCTCCTGTGTTAATGAATTGAGTGTGACGAAAGGAGCATGGCTTACCGTGGGGCTGCTGGAGCTGCTGACATTAGCCACCTTGTGCTGTAATAAAAATTTACTTGGTCTTCTATGTAGCTTCCAATTATTGTTTTAATTTTTTAAAATGAATTATGTTCTTTATTAGGACACGTCAGTACAGCATATGCATGTTTCGTGTCTACATCTGTAATAAGTGTCCAGTAAAGATTCAGTAATTCAACCTTTTGGCAGTCAAATGCATTGCATAATACACAGGCTGTATCTCTTAGATACTAAGCAAATTGATGTCATGCTGAATTCCTGTAGATGACGGCACAAACTTCATACCTGAAGCCTAGATTTTCTTTTTAATGTGTTTTTTTTCCCCTTATATCTTTTGCTTTTATTTATTTTAGCAGAAGGGGAAATCATTAATATCATGTAGGTATCTGATGATAGAAGCATCTGTTAATTATCTTTAGCTTTCATTTCCATCACACGTGCATGTGTGAATGTACACATGCATGCACGTATGTATATTTACCTACAGGCTGTTTGGTTAAACTACCTTCTGTCTTTTCAGTGCAGATCACAAAAAATGGAAACTTTATATGATCAGGATGTTTTGTTTGACTTGAGTTCTCTAATAAAGCACAAATTTGAAAACCATGTATAAAACGTTACATGAAAGTAGCATTTAATATGAGCTCTTGGCATGATCTAATCCTGCTGTCTGTCAGTTAAATGCAGAGGTTGGTTTTTTCCCCACAGGATCGTGAGATGTTGTAGAGATCTGAAATATCTTGCAACTTTCATTTGTTCCTTAGAATGTAAAGATAATTCTTGTAGGTGCCAGTAGATAGTGGATTTTCCATACGCTACAGCCTGTGCAGGATAGTATGTATTTAATTTTACATACATCTGTACTCGTTAGTTGCTTTCCTTTAGATGTCTGAAACAAATCTGTTTTGAAAATAATCCAGTAACTCGATTTTCATTCATTTGGTTTTGTTTTTGTGTTTTATTTAATTTTCCCCCGAAACTGTCTCTGGAAAGTTTTGAAGCTGTGAGTTTTCCATCTCTTTTTTCAAAATCAAACATGTCTGATCCAAGGTCATAGATACAGCACAAACTTTGCATACTGATTATTTTCTTTATAATGGTTGTACTGTAGTCCCTTTTTATGTACAGCTGGTAGAAGAACATACCTTTTAAAGTAACTGTTTTCTCAAGTCAGTGCCATGGAGTCAGCTTGCACAGATAATTTTTGCTATAAAAGAGAAGAATGGGACCTTGCACCTCAAGGGGTGTGCAGCAGCCAGCCTGCCTGCCCAAGGAATGCTGCTGCCTTAACAAGCTCTACCCGTGGACCTGTCCCTTTTTAAAGAAATAACCATAAGCCCTTCAGGGTTATCCCTTCTGGGTTACGGACCTGAAATGAGCGCGGCTCATTGATTCTCAGCTTTATTGCTCCTTGTATCTGTCAAATTTTTCTTCTCAAATGTATAGACGTCATCATTTTAAATGTCTAAATAAGTATCCTAGGTCGCCTGCCAAGCAGCAGATGTGCCACCCATGTGGGAAAGGAGGAAATGTCAGTCCCAGAATCCTTTCCAGGCCTTCCCTTGGAGCTAAGCTTCGGGGGGGAAGTGAAATGAGTTTGTAGGGTTCCGCTAACCAACAGTGACTGCTGTCCCCAGGGGCTCCACCAGCAAAAAGGAGGACGTGCACTGCTTCGTACTTCTGCAGCTGATGTCCTCTTCATTGCATGGGCACAAGGCAACAGGGAGGGACCTCAAACCTCTTCCCAACTGCTTCTATGGTCAGTCACATCACTATTCATGCAAATAAAGGGCTTTTAGAAATCCTTTTGTACTGGAAATGCTGTAGCATCCTGGTAGAGGGAGGAGAAATGGAAAATCGTTAACGTACAGCAACTAGCACTGGGTCTTGAGGAAGAGAAGACAGGAGCAGCTGCTCTGCAGAAGGTCTGGGTTAGCAAGTGCCAGAGGGGCTTGGGCACAGATGAGGAGACCCAAATTCATCCTCTGCTTCTGCACCCTGTGTCCCACGGGCAGTGGCGGCCAGGGAAAGAGCAGGCACAGGGACATGGGGGGGTTTTAAGCCCTCCGGCTGTTGCGTCCAGCACACCTTACATGGTGCAGGGGAACACCTAGGGAAGAGGTAAGCATGAAGGCTGGTTTTAAATCTGAAGCCATCGAGCTGTCCTGAACAAGTCTGCTCAGCTACGTTTTGCTCAGAGGGCTGTTTGAAAGAAGAACATAAGGACAGTCCTGCGAGGAGTGCTGACAGGGTTGGTAGTTTTTGAGAGGTTTTGATCTTATTTAAATCTGCTGGCACGTGAGGTGCCTTTTGCCTGGCGTGGGCAGCCTGCCTGGCCAGGGTGGGCAGGCACGTGCAGCAGGGCTGGCTGGCAGCAAGCTCCTCAGCCCCGTAATGCTCTCCTGGCGCGGAGCGCTCGGCCACCAGGAGCACGTCTCGAGCACGGACACGCAGCGGCTGGGTTCTCTTAAATTCATCTCCATAAGTAAGGAAAGGGACGATGGTTTGCAGATGGCAGGTCTGACCACTTTTTTAATGCATACGCCTCAGGATGAGAGCTAGACATTAAAAACATTTGACTTTTTTTGTGTGTGTATTTGTTTTTTTTCTAATTTATAAAAAGCTTCTGTTAGTGTTTAAGTGCTAACAAAGCCTCCTCTATAAATGTAATATAAAAATTTAATTTTCTGTTAATTCAAACATACCAGCTAAGAGAAATTGTAGTCTTCATTGTTTGACACAACATTTTATGTAGCTCTAACTGAATAACGGGATCTGAAGGTGAGCTAGGTCTGGGAGTGGGACTTGATTGGGTCTGTCTGTCTGCATATTTCATTTCTTTTGCTCTCCCTCTTTATACTCTGCTTTTCTGCAATCCAGCACGCCGAATGAGAAAAGGGAAGAAAATTGAGATTAACAGCAGGAAATCTTCCTGGCAGTGAAATTGTTAGTCAGTGCAGTAACCTCTCCATCACTTGGCAAATGTAAAATACGCCTGGACAAAGCACCCTGAAGGTCTTTACCCCGCTCCAGCCCATGTGGCTCGTGGCTCACGGCCCCGGGGACTGTTTCGCTGTGGTGGCTGGCTGCTGGTGTGCCTTCAGCCGCCGCCAGCCCTGGGGGCTTGAGCCAGCAGAGCTCTGCAGGTGTTCCTAACCACCGACAGTCCCAGGCACGAAGCCCCTCTCCTGCCTGGATTAGCACCGCGGCGCTTCGCTGAAGCAGGGAGGTGTCTGCGCCTGTCAGAGCTGGGCTGAGGTCCGTGTTTCCTCGCATCGCGTTTCCTAGGATGTTGTCTTGCTTCTCTTTTGCACCTCATATAATTTGTATGTCCCCAGAAGTCTGGTTTCTGCTGCCTTTCTGTGCAGCATTCGGCACTGCCGCACTGTTTCTTAGTCGCTATCTCACTAATGCCCGAAGCGGCACAGTTGATTAATTGTAGTAAATAACAGTTGTAAGGCTGCTTGGTAAACCAGTGAACATTCAGAACGTATCTCCCTTTTGAACCAAAACTTCTTACAGAGATCAGAGATGTTTTTCCACTGTTGCTTAAGCGAAGTCAGCGGATTAGCCTTGTTTGTTATGGCTCCCCATCTCCGCTGGGCTGAAGCAGTCTCCTGCTGCCTCTTGGAGGGTGACCCCCTTGTGAGGGCAGGCGCTGCGCTGTGGAGCAGAGACAGCGAGCTTTGCCAGAGGGAGCAAGGGGCAGAGCTGCCTTACATCTGTGCAAAAAGCAAAGACTCGTCGAGGAGCAGTCTCTGCTAGATGGGCTTTGCTGGTACGGAAGGACTCGAGCATCGCTTTTGGGGAGACACTGCTGATACTGAGGGTTATTTCTTGGAAACAAGTAAGCTAACCTGGCCCTGGCCCAGATTTTGCTGATGTAATTGCATCTGTACTAGGTGTTTTGCCAGTGTAAAAAGTCGTAACAAATTAACTCCATGCCAAATGGTGTTATTTTAACAAGAGTTGCTCATGAGAGCTGTGCCTAAACCCCAAGAGCCGGAAGATGGACACTGCAGAAGAAATGCTGCAAACAGACCCAAAGCTGTAACAAACTCTTAATGTTGAGCAGAGCCGTTTTTCTGGGACTTGTGAGATGAACTAATTTCTATTTCTGATCTCCTGAAAAGTGGGGCAAGTGCCGATTTGGGGCAAATCGGTCTAGCTCCACTGAAAAGAGTGTGCCGCTTTTCATCAAGTCCGGCCCTGGCAATGAACGTATTTCCAAAACATCTTTAAATGAGTCACTGCACTCAAATGAATATGCAGGAGAACTGGGTGCCTCTAGCACATTCCCCCGAGAGAGCCTCTGCATGTACTCAGAGATAAGAAAACCTCAGGAAATTTTAGGTTTCTTTTAGACTCCTAATACTTGGGGAAAAATGTTCAAAGGCATGGAAGATATCTAGAGAACAAAAGTGGAGGAAAAGCCTCCACAAAACTTCTCAGAAGATCTCAGCAGTTCTGCACAGCTGCTCCTGAAACTCGTAGTGTAGTACAAGGCAGTGCAAGCCAGAAAAGCTTTTAGGGATTGATGGATTTTTTTTTTCTCCAAAGGTATTTAATGTTACTTTTACTTTTAAAATTTTTGTGGAAAAGCCTTGGCTTTTCCAAAGCAGCTTCCAAGTAGTCCATTATTATTTAACCCTCTCTGGTTTCTGAGTGCTAGTCCCTGAATTCAAAATTTCCTTGGTTTAAAAAAAAAAAAAGTTTTTTTTTCTAATTTTTTATTTAAGCTGTAATTCCTTCCCACCTTACCAGTAGTTTTATAAGTCCTTAGATGTGGATCTCATGAGTCTTCCATGTGCACAGCCCCAAGGGCGAACCAGCTCATGACTCTGGTGGAAATGCACTGCTGGGGCAGGCTGGGCGTTTGCCTTTGTGAGCCCGCAGTGCTTCTCATGCTCTCCCATCATCAACACTTTTTCTTCCAAATTAGCTTGTAGCATCATTAGAAAAGCATTTCTCTTAGGAATCTATTAGGGTCTTGTATTATATTTTTATCATTAAGTGTAGTATATATGGCATGTATATGGAATGAAATGGGCAATGTTCCAGTTTCTAGATATCAATTTAAAGAAAATCTGCTGTTCCATCTTGAAAGAAAGGTGACTACTTTCATTTAAGTTACAAGGAAGAAGAGCCTACAACCTGCTGCTTCCTCTTCTGTTTTTTGCCTTGGCTCTCGTAGAGCACAAGCTAACCCCAATTTCCAGTTGTTCTCATTTCTGCTGACATGCTCAGCTCAAACCAGAAAGTCTACAAGATGTGACAGTGTTTCTGGCTCCAAGCAAGCAAGGACCTGGAGGAAGGGTCACCTGCTCAACGTTTGTGTCGGTGTATTCGCTGCCGGTAATAATGTTATTTGTACATGATGCTCTGAATCAGTGTCCTCCCCTTTTGAGCTGCTGGACGAAGTCATTACCACTGGCCCCCCACAGGTAACACGACATCTAGTTTAGGCAAAATCATCTGTGGTTTTGGAGATCTGTTCCAATGTTCTCAGTTACTCTCTTTTCTGTTACATCCTCACATGAAAGCAGATTATCTTACAGCTGCGGCGCTGCCGTGTGTGTTGTCATGGCAGTCGTCTTGCTTCTGAGATTACTCATCAGCAGCAGTATTTGTCTCACAGTAGGAAAGTCGTGTTCTGTAATATTTGGAGCGCTCGAGACTCTTGTTTTAGAGGACCTGTCTAATCATCATAATATGTGCAAAGATTGAAATGAAGCATTGGCTGAACTGATAGTTGAGTCCATTGATTTTCCTCGCCAATCTTTCTGCTGTACCCTTCGCATCCAGGCAATGTGTCTGGACCAGGGATGGATAAAGAGGACATGCCTACTGGGTGCCAGCATGAGCACGCTCACTGCCTGATAAAATCAACAGTGACAGTGGAGACAGACATTAATAATACAGGCTGAGTTCATCGTTTTAATTGAGACTTACAACATCTCCCATATCCAATTAAAACCTCGGTAGAGTCCCAGCAGGCAGAATTCGGTTGATGGAATTGCAGATCAGTGAGGACCACTGAGCTGACAGGCTCCATCAGCAGTGCCCCATGATCCTTAGGCATGAGTTTGAAAGGCGGCATAGCCAGCAGAACTGCACCCCTGGAGCACCACGCGGTGTAAGTGCTGGGTGCGTGTCATTTGTTCAGTCCCCAGCCGGCCTGGGCTCCTCCCCGAGCACCAACAAAGCTCCTACTCAGATCGTAGGACTCTGGAAGAAGGTAAAGCTGCAACATTTTTCCCATCCTTTTTCTAGTCAATATGTTTCATCCCAACACAGGTGATAGTGCACAGGTTTTCCAAAACCCGTTGTTCTCACCAGCAGCTCAGCGTGGAGGGCCATGCAAGAGGCTACGCTGCTCTGTATGGATCATGGGTCCTGTTAGAGCTGCCATTTGGGGAGACCATGGCAGCAGCCTCTAAATAGGGAAAGTTTTTTTTGTGTGCTGTCAGAAGGCCTGTTTTTTGTGTTCAGTGTTTATTTTGCATATACATAATTTGTCAGATCCAGCCTTGCTTTCTTCCCAGCAGTGGCTGTGTGGAAGCTCTGCAGATCCATCATGTTCTTTCACATCACGTTTCCAAAGCACTTTGCTGATATTCCTTCATTCTTCTCCTCCCTGCCTTGACAAGTTACATAATTTAGGTCTCCCAGTTACGAATGCTAATTATGTGCTGGCTCATTCTTGGCTTTCAGATAGCAGTCAAGGCTAGCTGAAGACTGCCTAGTAAAAACAAAAAGCATTAAAAATAAGTGGATTTACGAGATACACAGGTAACTTCAGCAGTGACCTTTACAGAGTCTGAGAAATATCTCAGAGAGATCTGCTTGAGGAGTTCACAGCTTGTGGTATAATCTATTGCCAGTCGTCATTTTAATTTGGTTCTCTTAAAAGTTTGTCTCTTTTTGTAAGCAATATTTTATTAAATTCAGAACAAAATTAAATGCAGTTCTGTAACACATAGTTACTAATCACAAGAGGTAACACATTTTCCTGGTGCATAAGAAAATGTCTTTTAAACCCAAAAAAAAACACTTCTACATAAGATCACAGTCTTTATTTTTATACCTTGCTGATGTTGTGGGAGATTTCAAAATAGAAATGCCAAGGTGTAAATCCAATGTGAGGCTGTCCTTTTATTTCAGACTTGCGGGCTTGCAGGATAGCTTAGTAGTTGTATTTTATCTAGATTTTGAAGTAGATATTTTCCTTTAAAATCATCTAGAATTAGATTTTTCTTTTAAATTTCATATTTCCCCTGGAATCTTACAAATTAAGATTAAGTTTATCTTGCTCTCCTGCTCTCCCATTTTCCATGTTCTTAAAAAAATCACGTACACTTGGAGCCTTATGGAAAGAGAGAGAGAAAAATGGTTTTGGGGCGGGAGTGAGAATGGAAGGGGTGGGAGATATAAAGCCCCAGTTGGCAATTCTGTGCTCTCACATTTTATAAGATAGTAAAATCTGCATGTGGCAGATGCTCTTTTTATAAGGAGAAAGACACCCCTTGTAATTTCAGTCAGGATCTCTGAAATTCTGCTGGGTGTGTTTTCAGAAATTTTTCTGGGAAAGCATCTTTTAGTTTTGAAAATAAGCAAGCCACTTGGCAGGTTTTTAGAATGGGGAATTGAATATAAAAATCGTAGTGCTGTATGAAAGGGTTGTCATGTAATAAATGCAATATTGTTTGCAGGTGCTGGCCCTCTAACTAACAAAGGGATGCAAACGTGTTCCGTTTTAGCATGCTGCCAGGCCTTGCTCTGCAGGATGAAATGGGATTAGAGGGCTGTTCTGACCTCCGAAGACCACTTTTTTGCAGTTTTCTGGCATGGCTCACTTACTCTGATTTCATTTCCAGAGGTGCTGTAGATTCAGAGCTGTCCAGTTCTGCTCCGTGGCAGTGGGGAGATTAACGCTCTGGCACCACCACGCTCTGTGAAAAGACAGCACCGCTTACAAACCCCAGAAGCAGCTTCAGAGCTGATCCCGCGGGGTTGCAGATACTAGGGATGGAAGGACATCATAGGCCTTTGGGCGTCCTAATTAATATTGCCAGAGAACATCCCCAGAGCGCATCAGATAAAAGTCAAGGCAAGATAAAGCATTACAAAAAATAGAAGAAACTACCTGTAGCTTTTAATTTGTTTAAATGTTGCAATCAGAGTAGTGGATAAGAAAGTAATTTGGATGGAGCAGTGTAAAGCTAAGCCATCTCAGGACAAATGTTCCACATGAGAAGTTAATTTCTTAAGAAATTGATGTGGCAAGGCATTTCTGTGTGTAGATGGAGCCTGGGATGTAGGGGATGAGAGAATGGGGATCGTGAGACAATGACCCTGAAAGCAAAGTCGGTCTTGGTCTCGTGAAGAGTGACCAATACATGCAGTACTGGTAGGGAAGAGGGGAGTCTGTTTTGTCCCTGCCCTTTTAAGTTGCTGGTGGGGCTTGGGGCATGCCAGTGCTGCAGGGAGCCCTGGGGAGCCAGAGCAGGGCCCCAGTACCAGGGAGGTGTTAGGAACACTTTTGCATGTGGCATGCTCCATGAATTTGATGGAGAGCAGTGAGTGGAGAAGTACAGGCTAGTATCATTTTGGGAAAAGATTCTTTTGTTCTTTTTATTTAGCAAAGAAAGTAGTTAAAAGTGTCAGAACATTCCAAGGAACAAGACAAAAGTCCGAATCCTTTACAGTCAGAATAATAAAAAACATATAAAAATTATTTTATAACACTGAAAATAATTCTGAAAAAAGGTTGGTTTTGCGCAAACTTTTGACTCATCATTTTCGTTTCAGTTTTCCTCAACAGAAGTTTTGAGAAGTGTTTTAAAGAAGTGTTTTTGAAGGAATGTTCTTTTGACCAAAAAAAAAAAAAAAAAAGGTGACTGAAAGGAGCCTTTTTTTTTTTTTTTTTTTTTCTTTTTTTCCAGCAGAAGTTGTGTTAGTCCTGCAGGCATTAAAGCACAGCATTTTGCTGGAGGATATTAGAATGTGCTTATTCTGGGAAGGGAAAGCTGCCAAAGACCTGGAGGAAAAAAAAAAAGGCACAGGGCTGAGGAAGAAAGCCAAGAGGATGTGGGTAGTGCAGGTGGGTAATGGAGAAGAAGGTGTGAAAAATCTCTTTGTGCTAGGAAGAAACAAGAAAATGGAGGTTGCAGCTGCTGACAGTCTTATCATCTGCTTCGAAGAAGTCAGCTGGAGCTGGGAGGAGAAGGGAGCACATTGCACCTTCAGAGGAGTGGGAGGCAGTGAGGGTGGCAGCTGGCACTGCTCGAGGATGGTGCCAGGCTGTGAGAAAGCAGCACCTTGCACCCCTCCGCTTCCTCCAGAGATGGCACAGCGTAGGGCGAGAGGCAACTGTAAGCCTGGCTTAGCACGGGCACCACCTGAACGAGTAGGTGCATTTGAGAGCGGCTCTGCAGGCTAATGTAGCAATCTGCCTGCTGCTGCTGCTTCACGGGCAGCAAATGCTGCAGAGCTTCAGGGGAGGCTGCAGACCTTCCTGTAGCCAAAACTGGAACTCTGCCTGCATTGCTAGGTGCTGCTCCGGGCTGTTGCTTGTTGGAGGTGTCACCTGGGATCCAGCTGCTGCGTACAGCTGGCAGAGGGGACGCTAACCTCCTCAGCTAGGTGCAGCACGTTCTGCTAGTTATAATCAGAGCACTGTGGTTAAAACCAGAAACACAGACACGTTTCAGGCAGCCCTTTTCCTCTTCTGTTCTGCACTGGTGTGACCAGACGCTGCATGCATGTGAGGGTACTGCCTGTGCTGGTACCACTGAGTGACTGGAGAACTGGCTGAGTTAAGCCTAAAGCATTTTTATTACATTTCACTGCAAATTTCATTACTTTATGATCACCAGTTACCAATTTTTTTGCCAGTCTATTCTAAACAGACACTCGAAGTCTTGTACACTGGCTTAAGCAAACGATGATTTTCTCTGCAAAGCACCCTGTGGTTTCCTACAGCACGCGCTTTATCAGAGTAAAGTCCCGAGCAGCTGATGGTGTCTGAAGGATTTGTAGCTCATGTGCAAGCCAGGACTGAAAGCAGCACTGGCTTTTTCTTCCCTAGCTTTGAATTTCTTCCTGGGTCAGTGGATTCTTGTTCCCATTTACTAGATTCATTTATATTTTCAATATGTGGCATTAGTCTGGAGAGAATTAATTTCCTTTCAGAGTCATTCTGAACTGGAAAGCCCCCAGCTGCATTTCCAGGACTTCTGTGCAGCACTGGTGCTTTTGCTGGCACGACCATCTCTGCCTGAGGCAGTCACACAGTGCCCAGCAGAGAGACGTACTTCACCTCATACGTACCTTATAGAGGTGAACTCCTGAACCATCGCTGTCTTGGCGCTGGAATCCCATCCAGGCAGAGGGGTGCCAGGAGCAGGGAGACGGGCTGCGACCACAATTGCTCCCATGTCCCACAGCAGCACAGAGCGGGAGCAGACCCCAGTCCCAGTCCTGCTGCTCTGGATGACACAGAACGGACAACTCGCCTTTCCACGGCAATTAAATCTTTCTGTGTTTTTTTTTTCTTCCTCTCCTGCAGTGGTAAAATTCCAGCAAATGTGCATGCAGTGCCTTCTAAGAAGAGGAACTCTGGCTGTTTAGACACATTGCTGTTGATGTCTGTGAAACAGTTGGATCATTTTAAATAATTTTCCTTTCTGCTACTGTCTTCCAGGTGCATACGTTCAGGGGCCCGCACTGGTGTGAATACTGCGCCAACTTTATGTGGGGCCTCATTGCTCAGGGAGTAAAATGTGCAGGTAACACTCGTTCTGTCTTCTTTTCCTAAGTCACTCCCAATGTTGTAACGATTGAATTTGCTGTCTGCTCCACTGTAAACCCATGCAGCAAGGGTCTGATCGGTCCCTTGTTGAAATCAAGGAAGATGTGTTCCCTCTGCTGCTGGTGTCCCCATGTTCATAACATCGCTGCGGTGATGCACAGCACTTCTCGAGTGCTCTTGGGGGGAAATGACAGCAATCATTGATTGTTTTTGTTTGTTTGTTTTCAGAATGGAGCGGAAAATAGGTAGATGTGTTATTACCTTTATTTCCTGTATAGCACTATGTATTGGTAGGTGTGAGAGACTCGCCAAGGGTCTCAATGTGCAAGGTGGGCAATCTGCAAATTTCACATTGTGGCTGGGAAACAGACGCTTGGGTTCATTTTCTTTCTGAGCCAGCAAACTCCCATTGTGCCATAGACCCTAAATCATGTTCCAAACTTGCAAACTTAAAATAATACTAAGAAAGAGGACGATGAATAAGGGATGTGTACAGAAATGTTGCATAAATATGCAGGTGCTGATATAAATGTATGACACACATGGGTGTCACTGCAGGCATTTCTAGGATTAAGCCTCTCCAAAGTAAAACACTTCGGCATTTTTATTGATGTGATTCTTCTGAAAAGAAAGGACAGTCTTCTCTTTTAAAAGGCAAAAAAGGATCAAAGTGATCAAAATAGTTTACTGTATTTAAAATGTATTTTATGACATTCTAGCAGCCACATTTATATAAATGGTGCAAAGAAATGTTGATGTATAAAGACCTGCATATGTTGCCCTGGAAACTGAATTTTCAAGCTAATTTAAGAAAATCTGCTCTGTCTAAAGCTTTTTGAAATCTTGTCTCAAGCAAATAAGAGAGCTCTTTACGTTATTTTGCAGTTCTGGGATAAAATTTAAACTGATATATAGCCAATTGTGATTGAAATATTTTAAAATGCTTCCACCAGAATTATTTGAAATGCAGTATTCTGTTATCAATAGGCTCTGCACTGTCCAGACTGTGTTTTAAATAGTGCTCTGTTTTAAGAGAAGATTATGTAAAAATGGCGTTTACTTCCTCTGTATTTTCCCTGTTCTGAGTATTTAGGGTTGCAGCCATATCCTTCACTGATGAGTTAAGACTCAATAGTTACTGCATTTGATGTTGCACGGGGTATATGTACAGTGCTAGAAGAGAAAGAGGAAGCCTGATTTTGTTCTTGAATCATTTTCTGAATAAAGCATTTATTTTTTGTTGACACATGAGGCAATAAATGTGCCGTCTTCCTTTCTCACCTGATGTAGAGTCCCCAGTTTTGGTGTTTAGAAGAAGTACTAAATATTTTCAGATTTTTGATAAATAACATTGATCCAGAAGATCAATAAAATCAAACAGTATGAAGGCTCATAATGCTACATGGCAATGTGGAATGAACAAATAATACTGCTTTTGTAATTAAATCTGAAGTGCTTATGATTCTGTGCTGCTTTTTTTTTTTAAATATAACTGTAATGTAGCTGATTCTCTGGTTTTATGCAGATTTTTCTAAAAACTTCCAAAGACTGGTTTTCTTTCCTGCTTATGGGAATGGTAATAAGTATTGCATGCCGCCTTTTTTTTCCTCCTTGACAGTCTAGAGGAACATATGTGTATTAGATGACTTCATAGTTTCAGAAACTATAATTAGGGCTTACTATCTTGTGTAAGGTTTCATATCGGTGTTGGTAGCTTCCAGCATCTTCGATGATCTTATTCATATTTTAAAATCCCACATCATACGACCACGCTTGCTTGCTGAAGCATCTGTGGGTGTTGAGGCGCCGGGTGACTGAGGTGGGAGAGGTGGCCCAGGTACTGCTCAGCCAGCCCTCCAGCCACTGAAGGGCCCGTGTCCTTTGAGCAGAGGCCAAATCCTGTCCTCCTCAGTGTGATGAGTGGTGACCAGGGAAGGCACACTCTGAGATGGGAGAGCTTTATGTGGAGGAAACACAACAGGGCGTTCAGCACACGTGTTGAGTGTCATTGTGGGCGTGGAGATGCCTTCAAATTCCATGAAAAAAAAATACTAATTAAGCATGGTTTTCTGAAGAGCAGAGTTATGAAGGCTGCACTTCCCAGCCTAGCAGATTTGGTTCCTGTGTGTGGCCTGCATGGCTTTTTTGGGATTGAGGGACCAGCTCTCCCGAGGACGTGATCTGCAGCCTGTCCACCCAGCGGGCTGCCCTCTCACTTGTCCTCCCCTTACTGCAGGGCTAGCTTCTAGCTGCCAGCCAACTTCAGCAATACCTGACAGAGAATTAGGGGCTTCCCTGATAATTTTATTCTCATACATTTCATAAAGCTCAGCAGCTGGGCAGAGGAGATTTTGGTTTGGAGGTTCCATGTTTTTGTTTTGCAAATCAGCAGAGGAGGGCTGATTAATCAGCATGGCTCAGCCTAGATCGTAGGTTTTTACCATTTCGTTTGATGGGATTTTGGCTGGATTTTTGAGTTTGTTTTAGTGCTGTTTTGTGTCACCCAGATGGTTGAGTTGCCGTGTTTCTTTCTGTGCCTGACCCACAGCATTGCACAGGCCCACCAGCCCAGGCAGCACAGCCCACCAGAGCGGCACTGAGATGGCGGCATGAGGGCAGAGACACACAGTGCGGCGGGGCCTAGGTTGCCACTGGACCCAGAGCAGTGTGCAAGAGCCCGGGCCTGGGGGCCGTGGCTTTGGCTGTGAGATTGCATGCTTTGGGGGGAGGGGGGGGTGAAGGTAGTAATCATTTTGCTGCTGAACTGAGCCATTTTGATGTGGAAACAGTGAGGCACTGTGCACAGGGAGCCACACGAGGCCATTGCTTTCCGGAGAAGATACGTACTTCAAAAAACTTACAGCTTTTAGCAGGAGGCAGCTCACTTGTGTTCACATGGGGTTCGACGTCACTCCAGGGAAATCCACAAGATCTGTTTTGTGGTCTGTGTAATCACATTATTGGGAATACCTATGAGCAAAACTGCACTGATCATATGCAATTTCAGACTTTCTAAAGTATTTGCTCTTATACCAGACAGTTGCACATCTCAAGAGGAATCTGTTAGCTGTACAGAAGTGAGAAGTTTAACAAATATAATGGGTTACTGTTTGGGCTACACTCAGCTCTTCCTCAGTCAGCAGAAGCACAAAATCGTCTCAGCAGAAGCACAAAAACATGCAAGAATAAGCATGTGGGACAGTCCAAGATTGGTCAACAGAGATAAATGTCATCCATTTCAGAGCAGAGGAGGGGAAGCTGGAGGAAAAATAGGAGCTTATTCGTAATGGCTGGTAGATTGGCTTTTGTTATACAAACAAGCCAGTCCTTTGCAAAATAATAAACCAGAAGCAAACGCTCAGAACCATACCCACACCATAGCAACCAGCAAGGATGCCTTAGCAACTTGAACTGCCCTGACTCGGGCTTTGTCACAGGCCAGCATGATTGAATGTGTCCCCTCAGCCAAAATACAGCCTTGAGTGTGTTCAGTGCCGTGTTGGGCATCGTCCCATATAACTAGCCTCCGGAAGATGGGCTGTCCGTAGCGCATACTTGGTCAGGCTTTATGTCAGACAAAGAAGGAAGAGTATGTCTCTTTGCTTGCAAGGTTTGCTTGTATTAGAGTGAATCCTTATCACAGGCATCATCAGCCCTCCTGCCTTAGAGGGTCATGCTTCCAATTTTTACATCCTAGCCACAGGCCCTTAAAGTTTCTTTGAGCTGAAAGCTCATCTATATGCAAGGAATCTGCCTTTTCTGATGTTGTGCTCCATCTCCAGCATGCTTTCCTTTGGGCTTTTGCCATAAGTAGAAATCACTGAAGAAGTGTTTGAAATTATAATGCCAGCAGCTTGTGTAAACATTGAAGCTCAGCAGAAGCTAATGAAGCTCAGTTCCAAATCCAATGCATAAACTTAAAAAATAAAAAAATAAAGTATTCTTAATTACATTTTTAAGAATGTAAGCCCCCTATGCAAGGCTCCCTGTGCTTACAGTGCTCATCCCATTCCCCAGAATGTGTTCAGGAAAGAGACTAGAATAATATCCAAGGAAAAGCTGTAGAAAGCACCAGGGAGTTCATTTTATGAATGATATAAACATGTAAGATTCAGAAACATTAATGGAGACTGGTGTGTTATCAGAGCCTAGAGCAGGGCATTCATGCTGTGTTGGTGCATGGCCCAAGTAGACTCATAGACCAGCAGGGTGGTCAACTTGTCAAGGGCTGCAGGTTTCATGCCCTTCCTCAGCCCATCAGAACTGTTCAATGCTCTCTATAATTACCTCCTACCTCTATACCCTTTTGCTTATTGTTCTTAAGAAGTGATTTAGTCAGGATGTTTTTTAGAACAGACCCACACCTGTTCATTAAAAATACATCCAAACTTCTGAGGCGTGTACCCAGGTTCTGCTGGTTTCCTTGACTGTGTAAAGCATGGACAGAGCCCCAAACCAGAACAAGAGCAAAGCAAAGCCACAGAGGCAGGGTTCATGGTCAGGGGCTGTGGGAAGGGGACTGTTAGGAGAACAGCCCCTGCCCACCTCAGGCAGGTGGAGATGCTGTTGGAGGAGATGCACACCACCTGACAGGCTGTTCCACCAGCTCGGGATCTGGTGGTGTTCCTGTGAGGAATGAGCTCCAAAATTTTGAAATGCTAATCAGGCAGTGGAGCCTTGCCTCAGAGCCGTTCCCATGGGAAAGCTGAAACTGTAAATCCTAAAAATGTCTTTATCTCCAAGCCCACACAGACCTGGAAGCCTCGAGCAAGCCAGTGGCCCACTAAGGGAGCTGTTGAGGAGGTAGGCAGGTGTCGTGGCAGGGAGCCAGGGAAGTTTCTGACCAAACTTATGTCTGTGATTGTTCAAAACTACCATACAATCAAACCACCTCCACCAGATATATTCTGCTGAAAGAACATTTTGCTTGGAGGCACAGAAATACATGTTCTTTTCATTGGGAATAAGGGGGAATTGGCTTGTTCTAGGAGGCTTCTTTTCTTATTGTATTTCATAAGCCCAGGTTTTTCTGTAGTGTTAGGAATTTTGTTGCCAAGTAACTAGCTGCCCTCTAGAAATTCTTTCCTAAAGAATAATGTACCCAATCGTGCATGATGTAGTGGTATGGCTGTTAGCAGGTTTAGGGGAGCCTATGTATGTGCTTGGAAGCAGTTTTGCCATGACATTGCGTAATGAAGTGCTCAGGACTGTGGTGGGGCTTGGGCTGCTCCCAGATGTGAGTTGCAGGTTAACGAATGGCATGCATGAGGCAGGCTAGCAGCCCAGCGTGGCTGCCTGTTACCTGCTTGGCACGGCCCTCCCGGAGAGGGCAGACCTTCACAGCACAGCCCTGCCACATGCTTGGAAGTACACAGCGCAGCTCGTGGTGCCGCTGGGGTGACTGCATTAGTGTGCCTGTTGACACGCACTGGGTCCAAGAGAATAGGAAACATTACTTTCTCCACTCCAGAGAAGAGCATTAAATTATTAAAGGGAAGTTACTAGCTCATGACTGATTTATGAGAGCAAACTCCTTTCTAACCTTTTCACCCTTGCAAAAGTAACGACTCCAATAATTTGTGCTCGAGTAGAAGCCATCATCTTTGCATCTTGGGTAGCTTACCAAAGGCAGTAGCATTGTCCCGTCTGTCAGGTGCCGTGGTGGTCCTGCCCAGGGCATCGCGCTGCTCCAGTGCCAGCAGCTCTGCGCTTCCCACCACTCCCACGCTTGACGTAAATCTCTAAAGAATGCTTCATGCTTTTTGCAGATAACGTATGTCTACCTTTTAGCTCTTAAAGCTGCTCGTCGGAGTGACCAAATGCATGAATTTTTCTTTGGGATAATTCAAAAACACAATTAGAGTGATGTATATAGCATATGGTATTGTTCCAGTGGAGCACGATCAGCAGCCATGTTAACCAGTAAATTGTAAACCAGAAGAAATCTAAAACTGCCTAAAATCAAATCAGCAGGATAACAAAAAGTGACAGCTAAGTGTATTTTAGACTCTGCAAATATTTATAATGTGTGCTCATGGGGCAATATTAAAGTACATACATCTTTTGGTTCTGCTCATGCGTTTGTATGAATGCCTTACTTGTCTTTCAGCTCAGTGGACGAACATCAGTATTAGCTGTTTCTAAAACATTGCAAAACCTTTTTCTGGGCATTGTAAGAAAGTATTGTCAGGCTGGTTTTAAATTTAATACCTCTCATAGGAGCAATGTCACAGCCCACCTGAGCTTCTAGATCAATATGCTATTAAAGTAAGGGTAGCTTATCACAGACTTTTAAAGCTGTCATCTAAAATGACTTTTTTTTTTGCTAAATTTCCAAACTTCCTATATGCTTTTGAATTTATGGCTGTATTTTTTTAGCCATACTTGGTGTATTTGAAAGGTGGCCACAGTTTGATAGCGCTATAAAAAGGAATGGTATGCATGACTTACAATTCTAGTCCTGAGAAATCATCGCTGTAAAGGTGGAATTCTGATCAACTGAAGTCAGCAGAAGTTTTTCTATTGACCTGCCAGAGGTCATGAGAGATCTTTTAAATCTGCCCTGTATTATTATAGGATTTATCGGCAGATATGGTGCTTTAGGGGGACTTTTTTTTTAGCCAGTCAGGGGATAGGCTCTGATGAACTTCTGTAAGAAATGGGTAAGGCTCTTTGTTACATTAGAGTAGATCAGGAGTAAAGTTGCTAATGCCAACTTAGCTATTCTGGATTTATTTTGATATAACGGAAAGTAAATAGATCTTAGATTTGAAGTCAGTCTCTTGGTCTTACTCAGTGAACCCAGCCAAATCATGAAGATCACGTGTGAAGGAAGCAAACAGTCCTAAGGCTTCACTATGTGGAAGCACGAAGATTTGGGACTAGGCTTTCCTGTTCCGTGTTAGCCAATTCTCAGACAGTGGGTTTCAAAGCTTTCATGAAGATCCTCCAATGAGAACAGAGGGCAGTTTTATTTGCAGTGTAGTTCCTGTCTTTTAGTACTAACAAGTAAACTGGATATCGTTAGAGTAGAAGGTTCCACGCAGCAATGTGGAGCAGAGGGTTGACCTCCTGGCTGCATGCTTTTTACCTTTGCATTAGCAAGACAGGTGATCATCCTTCATCTGCATGTGACTCTGGTTGTTAGCTTAGTCAGGGACTAGTGACTGAGACATGACTGTTGTTAGTGCAGGAGAGGGACCCACCTCATAGAAATCATGGCATTGGGGAATTTCAGCTTATTTATTGAAGCAAATACAATTTTCCTATTGCAAATTCACCAAAATCTCCTAGAACTGTATACTGATGTTGAATTGCTAAGGTAAGGTGATCTCCTACGTAAGAGGTAAAGAGCCTTGTTTGTTAGAAAGGTATCGCGCAGCCCAATAATACCGAACATAGTGTTCATGCATTTTATAAGCATTAACTATCTGAAATATTTCTAGGTTTTAAATGTTTCTCAGGAGTGTTTGTAAGCCCTTAAGCAGTGGAATGGTGCATAAAATCCAATCGAGTGTAAAGGAAGAACAAAAGACAGCAGAGGAAAGTTGACTTTTTCTTTTGTAATTATTATTCTGGCATTAATGAGGTCAGATCCAAAGCCAGTCTGAATCTGTAGGATTAGCAATAACACAATTATTTTCTGAAGCAAGGTTTTCACATTGGAAACATCTCTGTAAGTTAGCTATTTTCATGAAATAAAACTTTCTTGTATATAAATATAATTAGGATGATCTCAGCGAATGTGGTAATTGCTTTAAGTCAAGTATAAGATACTTGGAAGCATGTTTTTTCTATTTTTATATATTTTAGTCTTAATTAGCCTTGGATTCCCAGAGATGTAACTCTGAGCTACATTGCTATCTATGTGCAGTGGCTAATTTGTACTCACAAAATTACTACTGAGTCCTTGTAAGATGCAGCCATTTCAGTCCTGTAGACAATAGTTTTGATAGACATGTTAGAGCATTTCTGATAAATATTTTAATATTTCAAACTTTTAATCTGTGCTGGAATAGGTGCTTCTTGCAGCGGTTTTAGGAATCAATGTGCAATAATTAATTTGCATTCATAAATACTATTACTACTCAAACTTAGGGTTTCAAATTAAAGGAAATCAAGAATTAGGATTTTCTCTGGGGTATCAGTTTGCTTCCCTTCTGTGTGTGCATTGAGATATTGCCCCTAATTATTTGGCTACATGCTATTTTTACTCCACCACTTCATCCTTGTTCTGAAAGCAGAACGGATGGTACTTGCTTACCAGCACCTACTTAGTATTTTTTATTTCTCCTTGATGTTAAAAGTGTAGCCATTGGGCTTGCTGAGGGCACAGTATTGAAACCGTACTCCAAAGATGAATAATTTCTCCTCTGTGTTCCCATAAGCCTCTAAGGGATTTCTACAGCACCAGAGAAAGCTGGAACATCATCTCCTTCCCATTTTACAGCTGAAGCACTGAGATGCTGGAGGATTCAAGTCACACATTTCCAAAGAATTTTGGGACCTGGTTTTCCAGAGTTCAGACAAGGAGTGCTGGTGGTATTTAAACATGGGTAGAGGCGCCCTTGCCACCGCTGACTGGTGCCCTCAGAGTTTCTTCAGTAATGCCGCTTGCTTGCAGGGAGCAGGTTTCACCTTGATGGCTTTGCCCGAGGTGTGTTCACCACACAAACTGACAAAGAGGCGTGAAATGCAGAGCTGGCAGCTCCCCGGCCTTGGCACTAATCACCCTCACAGGGCAGGGGGCGTTCCTGCACAGAAAGCTGAGGGGAGCTTTAATCAGGCTGGAGCTGGAGCCCAGGGCTGGTTGAGGTGATTGAGGTGACGTGCCAAACTTGAACTGCAAGCAGAGAGGGGATGCTTTACAGAGGAGCCCGAGTGACAATGCTGGTGGCTTTACAGGCCTGTTGAGTTAACACAGCGCTGTTAGCAGCAGGCTGCAGCTGACGTGGTGGAAATTAAACTTCTGGGCTTTACTGTTTTGTAAAGATCAAAGTCAAATAATCTATGGAGCATTAATGAAAATACGGGTATTGGCAAAAATCCAAAGGGAATCTCTACACGCAGCTAGCTATTCAGTACTGCAGTGGGAAGTTACGGATTTCCATCAAGGAAATCATTGATCCTCCATTGATCCTTCAAGCACCTACGTCCTTTAATTCTGCTGCTGTGGAAATGCAGGGGGCTGTGTATGGCACCGGAGACATGCAGGGCTGGAGTCTCAGTGAATACTAAGTGCAGGTTAGACCATGGGAAACATCCTGACCACACCATGCCATGCTTCTTGCCAGCTGCTGTTTTCTCACAGAAGTGTGTGAGTCTTTGTTACAGAAGAAACTGTAGTGAAAATGGGGGCACTGCCCTTGGCTGTGGGTAGTGCAGGAGCTGGCCGGGCACACCAGGGCTGCTGCTGGTGGCAGTGTGTGCTTAGCTTAAAAGGGACTGCGCTGCTCTGCACATCTTCACTGGGTAATTAGTGCTGTTTTCCTACACTTTTTTTTTCCAAACCCAGATTAGTATGTTTTGTGTGGTTTTGGAGAGAGCAAACGTTTTTCCATAATCTGATTATCTGATTTCAATTAAGTTTCACTTAAACTAAATCTCATTCTCAGCGTGTTTGCAATAAAGGTGTGGAGTTGTTTGTTTATGCTTAAAAAAACAAAACCCACAAATATTCCCGAAGCCACTTTTAAAATACATAGAACTGTTTTGGTGACTGCCAGCACTGCTTCACAAACAGCCTATGAGCCTGTATCAGAGGGGCAGCCCTAGAGCAGTCCTCGTGAAGTGCCCCTGGCAGCGTGGGGACTCTGCGGCTGCATGTCTGCTCCCCATGCTGGGGAAGGGGCCCTGTCACCAGCAATGCTGTGCTTGGGCTGTCGCACCTGGAAATCCGCAACGACCTGGAAGGAAAGTTTAGGTCATGGTAGCAACACAAATACTGGTGGGGAACACAACTGGCTCGTACACCTTGATTCAGTAAGCCCCGGGGAAAGTTTATCAGTTCATGTTGGATCTTTGAGGCATGGAAGGAATGTCTTGGGTAGAAAATACGTTGCTTTAAGTCTGTCCCAGCCTCGTGCGTTTGGTCGTTAAGAGGTCTCTGCAGAAGTAGTAGTTGCAGGATGAGGTCAGGATCTGCGTGCACTCAGCAGTGGTGACCTCGGGATACATCTTCACCAAACACCAGCCTAATCGTCCTTTCATTTTTCTCTCAGATTGTGGTTTAAATGTGCACAAGCAGTGTTCCAAGATGGTCCCAAATGACTGCAAGCCAGACCTGAAGCATGTCAAGAAAGTGTACAGCTGTGACCTTACCACGCTAGTAAAAGCACACTTCACAAAGAGACCGATGGTAGTAGACATGTGCATTAGGGAAATTGAATCCCGAGGTAAGGCGTAGTTAATGGGCTCTCGTTTCTTTACTGATAATCCGTTTAGATTGATCTGGGTCATCTGGGTTTCTGCTGAGTGTATGATTGCTCAAAACAGGTTTGCACAAGACATTTTATGACTACCAATTACCCTGCACTGTTAATATTATACTTCGTATTATTTCATGGTTCGTACCCATTTATAATTTTTATAGATTCTGCTAGAAATTGCTTAATGAACAATTACTGCTTTATAGTCACATCTTGGCACCTATCTTTCCAGTAATATTTTTATTAAAAAATCAAGTGAATGTGCTAAAGCAAAGCCAGTTAGTATTGACGTTTCCTCTTGCTAGATCCCCTAGCACACAGAATATCCTTTTCTAGAATTAGAATATTTGTTTTCATTCTGAAATGATGACTGAACATCTCACATGCTAATCTCAGTTATTTTTAAATCCGTTGTAATTGGCTTAATATGTTTCTTCAGCTCTGAAATCGTTTGCATAAACATAATTTAGTGCTGATTAAACAAGGCAGCTAATGCAAGGGTCAGGGTTAAAAGGCCAGGGTGAGATTTCATTCTGAAAGGAAAGCCTGATAAGGCTTTTAAAACCGGTCTGCTTTTTCTCCCTTAAATGAAGAACCTAGAAAAAAAAAAGAACTGGGTAGAAGGAAACTAAAATTAATACTGATTTTAATCCTGTTAAAATGTTCATTGCAGGTCTTAATTCTGAGGGACTGTACAGAGTCTCAGGATTTAGTGATCTTATTGAAGATGTCAAAATGGCATTTGACAGAGGTACGTTCTTTCCTGCATGCTGTACCCTCGTGCTGCTGTGTTAAATAGACACGGTTTTTCTGCACAGCCCCTGCCTGTCTCATGCTCCACCGCGCAGGCGGTCTGAAGGAGTCTGGGGGCTGTTCTGGCAGAAGAGTGGGGGAGTCTCCCCCATCAGAAAAGCACATCAGCTTTTCTTTGGCCTTTATTACCAAAATCTGCTCTTCTCCTTCCAGCAGTGTCTGTGCTTCAGTGATGATGTACATAGGAAAGGGTAAAGCTTTCTGAACTACTGCCCTGGTTTGCAAGTAAAACTACACTCGGGGGGGTGGGGGAAGGATAGGGCAAGCAGTGAAGTGCCTTAAGAGGACTGTGCAATTTAAATTCATCTTTCTGGATGAAAGCTCCAAAATAATAAGATAAATACAATCACGCAAAGTTTGAATTATTACAGTCTAAAGGAAGTCAGTGAGAACAGACTCTTCTCTCTGGCAAAAAGGCAGTAGGAAAATTAAAGGCTTTCCAGCTGCAGTCCCCCTGTCCCAGTAGAAATCAAGGCCAAAATCCATTCTGGAAACTCTCTCTCCTGTTTCAGCAGAGAACTGGACCTATTCACACAACATCTGCCTCCTCTACAGCCTTAGCAGGGTGGAGATGTGCTGGAGAAGCCAAGTTTTGAATCCATGTCCACTGCGGTCAGGAGTAGGTAGTACGCTGTAGCTAAATGGTGAACACATGTTTTTCTTATAAAACAGAGAGGCTGTGGACAAAGTTGGTTTCCTTTACCTTTTTTTTTTTTTCCTCAGACTTTCCCTAATTTGTCATGCAGTGCTGACAAATGTCTTGTTTGGCAATGCAGTGTGTACAGAAATAGCTAAGCTTCCACACGTTTCTACAACATAGATACTGCTAGAGGAGGCAAGCAGTTTTTTTCCTAGAAAAACCGAACACTTCATTTTCTATAGTCATTTGAAATGAAGAAAGGATAAGTTTCTGTGTAAAAGGCTTGAGGTTTTAACTGTGAAATGATGAACTTCACAGCCCAGTAATGCACTGTTTTGCTTATAAATCCAAAATGTATAGTCGTGTCTAGTTTAATAATGTTTGCTTAAGCAGGGTATTATTTTTGTTTTGAATACTATTTTACATCTGTTTACATTTCCAAGGCTTTAATGTCAATGCCTTCTCCACACAGATGGGGAGAAAGCTGATATTTCTGTGAATATGTATGAAGATATCAATATTATCACTGGTGCACTTAAACTGTACTTCAGGGATTTGCCAATTCCACTCATCACGTATGATGCCTACCCAAAGTTTATAGAGTCTGCAAGTATGTATAACGCATTTTCCTCCTGTTCTTCATTCTCATCCTTTTCTTCTTTTTGTGCATGACTTGCCTATTGACATATTCTGTCCCAGCAACTCTTCTGCTGCATGTTCTATTTAGTAAGGATCAAGGAATAAACATGTGCTGCACGTTACAACAAAATCACATGGTACCACACAATTGTGGGTACATTTTTCTTCCCCTTTGTCGCCAGGAACACTTCCTTTTCCTCACATTTATGGATTGGATTGTTTCGCCTGTATTGTGTGAATCCCTAATACTGGATAGTGACATTTAAAGTCTTTGCTTTTGTCTTGCTAGAAAGGTGATTTATGAAAATGTTTAGAAATAAGATAAGCCACTTGTTTCTAGAGATGTCTGTTTTGAGTGTTTTTACAAGCTGATAAGTGCCCATCCTAAGGCCACTGTCAGGGCTGGCCTCTGCAGGCATGGCAGTAAGCCCAGCTGGAACATTTCTGCCAAGCATCCTGGCTGCCTGGAGCAGCTCTGCGACTTGACAGGCACACCATGCACGCCTGGAGAGGTCTGGGGTGGCCATGGGTAGAGAAAAGAAGGGCCAGATGCTGGGCTTGGCACTGCTCTGGAGAAGGCTCTTTTCAAGCAGTGTGGACACCACCAAGGAAACTGATGGCAAAGTTCCCAGTACTTTTTGCTGTTCCAGGGCTGCACCTGTAGATTGTTTGTGCAAAACTAGTCCAGTCAGCAGGGGCTGCTAGGGGAATTTTTTTTAGTAGGTTGCTGGGAATCCTTTGGAGTGTAATTTTTAGGCAGTTTTCGTTGTCTAAAACCAATCACGTCCTGACCGTGCTCTAAGCACCTTTGGATAGGCAAATCCTCCACAAAGAGGTTTGGATAGGTTCTTTAAATACGTAATCCAACAGAGCTGTGAGGTCCTGCTTTCCTCTGCAGGCCACCGTTCTTGTCCTTCCATGCATGACTGTGGGCTGTCCATGTGGTGACCATGAACATCTGTGTTTCAGAAACCACCGATCCGGATGAACAGCTGGAAATTCTCCATGAGGCGCTGAAACTGCTGCCGCCTGCACACTGTGAAACATTAAGGTATCTCATGGCACATTTGAAGAGGTAGGTGGACTGTCTGGAAAGAACTAAGCCAAACTTGTTTTTAGGAAAGTTCATGTTAGGACCTTCAGAAGAGTCTGGGCAAGGCCCACCAAATTCTGCAAAGCAAATTAAGAGTTGCTCCTGGAGTCTGGCTGTGGTGGGGAATGATAGACCGCACAGTGGTAAATACCCAAACATTGTTTTTTACCCAACTTTAAGCATTCACAAAGTATCTGAAGGACATAAGTCAAAAAAGCCCACAGTTTCGAAGCACAAAAGTCACCTGCCTAACAGATTTGCACTATGTTTAAAGTTACAGTGAATGTTTATGGTAAAAGAAAAAAATAGTCTTGCTGGGAGTAATAAGTTACTCCCCGGGCAGGGAAATAATACAGTTTAATGCCTATGGATTGGTGGCTTTTTCTGCTGTCTCATCTAACCTGATCATCCCTGATACCCTAAAAAAGATGGTGGATATTGGGCACAGAGGGCCATCTAGCCCCAGGTGCAGTGGGGCTTGCCAGCATGGATACCCCCATGCCAGATGCCACTCTCAAAACTAGGAACATCAGTTCTGTGTGTGGTTTCTCCACCACCCTCAGATGTGATTGAAACTGGTCAGTAGGTTTAAAAATTGCTAGATAGAGATTGACGGATGAATATCCAGTGCAACAGCAAAGGTCCTATTTATTTCAGGAAAGTAGGGGGAAAAAATCAATATGACATGTTAGGGTATCAATTTCATCTTCTCAAATAACTCAAACTTATTGGCAATATATAAGAATTACTCCCTTTCTTTAGAAAAAGACTTGATTTTAAGCTCTTTTTTTTCCTTTTATAGATCTTGTACAAGTAGGAATACGTTGACTCTGCTGAATACCTCAGGCAAAATTCAGCTACAGGGTTTCTGCCTGATTTGTCCATTTATTTCAGTGACATTTCAAATGTGTCTTTTAGAACAGACAGAGGGATGAAAGACTTAGGGAGAAATAAAAAAAAAAAACACTGCTTACTGCTTGTCAAGTATGAAGTTAATTTTTCCTTACCCTGTTCAAGAGTTGCAATTGCTGCTCCAGTTAGCAAGTTGCTTTGGCACATCATATTTGTGGTATAGGTGAACAATAAGGTAGAAGGGTGACAAAATTCACTCATTTTTAAACTTCCCCTTAGTGTGTTTGTTAAAACAGGCTGTGGTGCTGGAAAAGCTGTTGTCTTGCTACTGAATTCAGGTAATCAGACACAGCTCCTTTACCTGAGATAACTACTAGTTGAAGACACAGAAGTTTAGAAACATCAATCCCACTTGTTTTAAAATAAAAATTAAAGCAGAAGACAAAAAGGGGAGAAAAAGCTTGTCTTCATATATATATATATATATATATATATATATATATATACATACCAAAGGATTTGTTCATGCAACAAAAGAGATGCCAGAGCAGTGAAAAGAGAAATAATATAACCAAGCTTTCAATTACTGCCCCTAGATGCATAGTTGTTTCTGGGAATCCTTACGGAGATTCATTTTGTATAAAACAATAGTGTATATTTAAACTTTTGCATAATACAAATTTGTTTCCTCAATTGAGGCAATTCACCGGGATGGATCAAGGCAGGAGCTTCGGCTCTGGGACAGGCTTTTCTCTCCCGCACCCACTGCAGCGGACAGCAGTAATGGGCCACTCGGGGTCAGGCCGTTCTCCTCCCGCGCCCCTCATGGTGCTGATGCTGCCCATGCTGAGGCAGAGCAGCACAGAGGAGCACAAGGTGCTGTACTAAGAAATACCATCCTGTGACCCCAGAGACCATCCTAGCTGTCCAGCAGTGACGCTGCTGGCACTGGCTGAGCAGACGTGTTTCTGCAGTAGCCCCAGCAGAGAATGCGTCTCCTGTGGGTATGGTTCTTGGCCAGGAGTTAGTTTCTGGAGGCAGCCTCCACATGTGCCCAGAAGCAGGGCCTCAGCCCACGGCTTTGATGAGGTCAGGTTCCTGTGGAGCAGCAAAACGTGGCCTCCCTCCATCCCTCCTCTTCTGCAGATGGAGAGCGGGCAGCAGGAGCCCGCCATGGGCTGGGGCTCAGCTGCTTGGCAGATGTTAGGGCCCACAGAAGAAGAGGTGGGGGGGTGGGAGTAGGCCTGTCAGAGCACAGACTTCATAGCATGCTGCAGATGCTGTGAAAATGAGCTTCTAGTGAGATCCTCATGGTTTCAAAGCGACCCCAAAGTGATGATTTCATTTTTTAGTACAAGCCACAGGACGTAATTTGTACTGGAGGGGAATGAGGTGCATTCAGGCCAACTTAGCGCAGTTAGCGTGTAATGCGTAAAGGCAGTGACTTCACGCATGCCTCGCCTGCATTGCAGTTGCACGCGTGAGGGAGCAGCAGTGTGACCACGTGGCATGGAGTCACATCATGCATCTCTGGTGAGCTCAGCTGCTCACGTAGCAGCTCTGACAGGCTCTCCAGGAGCACAGCCTGCTTCCCAGGGGAGCAGCCTCCAAGTGCTGCAGATTAAAGAGCAAAAGCAAAATGGTCCCAGTTCAACTGAAAGCAGTCATCAGCCCCCTCACTCAGTACACTGTAACCCTTGTGGAGGTAAACGTGGTCTGTGTGCCTGGTAGGACAGAGACATCTGACTCAACATATATCTGCAGGTCTGGGAGAAAAGCAGAAAGATGTTTGCAGCTTCTCCTCCCCATTTTTTTTTCAAGCCTATGCAGGTACTATTTGGCACGGAAGGCGTCTTTCAGTCAGTGAAAAACACTTTTCTGTCCTTTCTTACAGAGTAACACTTCATGAAAAGGAAAATCTCATGAGTGCAGAGAACCTGGGCATAGTTTTTGGACCAACTCTTATGAGAGCGCCAGAACTGGATGCGATGGCTGCATTGAATGACATCCGTTATCAGAGACTTGTGGTGGAGATGCTTATAAAAAATGAAGACATTTTATTTTGAATATTTTGGGGGTTTTGTAATAAAAAAGGAAGCAACAGTGTTCTATGGATGAAGGAATATTTTAAAGTAATTTAATGGCTCTTGTCGCTGAATTGCATATTTGCTAGAGCTTTCGATGTATTCAGGATAAAAATGAAGGAACTCTTTGTCATTTCTGTAGTGCCATTCAGCTGATGTTGAAAAAGGTTAACACATACTTTCCAGTACTAGTAATCCTGGGTGTTTATCATGTGAAAATAAAAAACAAGAAGCCTACAGCTATTGCATGATTTGCTCCCTGTTCTCCCTGCTCTGGTGAGAATCATTCCATGAAGAAAACAACTGATCTGGTGCAGCATCTTTGTTCTGGATAGTTTGTGGTTGTAATTCAGCATGTTTCTCAGTGTAAACCTGTTGTGAATTTGCTTTTATGTTCTATGTAATTGGTTTCTGATACTAAAAAGAAGGCCGACTTATGTGAAATTGAGCCTCTGGCAGTTTATTGACACTTCATATCATTCTCTGCCACTTTTTTGGCTGATTTGTTCTTGGGTTTCTTTCAGTTTTTTCATCATATAGTAATTTGTTTTTAACAGAAACAAAACATGTACTTTAAATGTTACTTTAAGTAATTCTCCATGATGTTTATGGTGGTTGCAGTGAAATCTGCAATGCTGAGCAGTGTTCCTTTATTATGATTGCTATTTCAATTGTAATTTTGTATTTTTATCTGGCATGCATATATTAATTTATTAAATTTTGCTTTTAGAACTCTAACGCCAAGCTATTTATTTTTACTTAATGAACATGTTTCAAAAATACTGTTTGTTTCACTGTTCACATTGATAACTTTCACACTGAACAGCCTCTGAATTAAAAGAAACAAGTTAGGTCTTTACAATTTCTGTCAAGACCACTCTGGTCTAAATACTTCAGAGTCTGATGCTTTGTTAAGGTTCCCAGGAATTTCTCTTTATATTTCGTTTGAAATTTTCTTTCTTCTTTGTCCAGGGTGCTTCTACAGAACGCTTCAGAACTCTTAAATAAACCAAAAAAAGGTACCATCAAGCCATCTACTCCTTCATAAATGATGTATACTGCTATAATTAACTATATACAAACTGACATTGCAGTTTACCGTTACGTAGATGCCCTGAGTAGATGGATACAGCACCGAATTCCAAATGTAATACCTCACAGAGTACTCGCTTCACACTGAAGTTGGGGTGAGGATGAAACAGCAGCTTCCAGGAACGTGGAAGCCAAAGCCCGAGAGTGAAGGGTTGGTAATAATGGAAGAGAAAAAGGAGAAAGGAGTGAGTCAGTTTGGGGCACATAAGCAGGGACCTGTGTGGAAGAAGGACACAATGAGATACTAGGGTTAGGGAGATGCTTTGGTTGGGCACCTTCCCTAACACCTGCTCCAGGGGAGAGCAGCCAGGTGAGGCTGTTTGGAGGTTTCACCTATTCCCTCCCCTCAGACACCAGGAGGAGGAGGAATCAGTTTGTAATTGCAGCCAGCTGGACTCCCTTCCTGTGAGCAATAAGTAGTCTCTCTGCACCACACCATCCTTGTACACACCTAGCCAGGAACGGGGAGAAGCAGCCCTCCTGGAAGTGGGTAGTGAAGGCTTCTAGAAGGAAGAGGGTGAAGCTGGGGATGCCCAAGGATAAGTGCATGGTGAGCGTTGCTCTGGGTTGAGGTGGCTGCTGTGGGGCTGATAGAAGGGACAGAGCAGGGAGAGGCTTTCAGAGGATGGAAAGTATGATCCGCTCGCTTTTTTTTTTTATTATTATTTTTGGTGTTACTGAAAGTGACTTACTGTTATAATTCATGTATAAATCATTACCTTATCTACCGCACAGCATGTGGCACGTTATTACCTTATCTACCCCAATGAACTGGCACAGCTGGATACCAGCCAGGTTTGACCACAGCCTTGCTCCCCCTGTCGCTGTGTGCTCCCCAGGCACATCTGCCTGGGACCTTCTAGCAGCCCCATCTCTTCCCTGCTGCCTTGTTTCTAAGCCACCCCCACGTTCCCTCCCACTGTCCCCACAACGTGGGATGTTTCCTCACCCCTGTGTTGTCTGATGGCCCTGAGTGTCCCCATCCACTGCTGCTTCAACTAAAAAGAAAGTAATTGTGTTTATTTAATTGTCACTTCATGTTAAGCGTGTAGTTAGAGCCCCCATTTCAACCTTGTTATCATTTTAGTTACTATCCTAAGGAAATTTTGTTTTTTTCCTGAGTGGTAACCATTCAAGCAGGTAGTGCCCAAATAAATGTTGCAGTAGGCTTAGTACTTCTTTTGGCCAACCAGGGAGGTATTTTGCATGTGCATATAGTCAATTACATTAAAGTTAAGTTAAACTTATTCAACTTTTTAAGGAAGTACAGAAAGCTAATACTTGTGGTATTCACAGTATTTAAATGAAGATAAAATAACCTAGGTCCACAAGAAGCAAAGGTCATCGCTGACTCAATTTGTTGTTTAGATGAATTGACTTCCATGATGAATAAGTGTTATCTGTAGTTTGTAGTTGACTTCAGGGTATCCAGTGCTGCAGGACCTGTACCTGATGGCATGGTGTGTGCCTACAGCACAGGATGCACCTCTGCGGGGGTGCTGGAGCCACCACACGTGCACCAAAAAGGGCACGGGGGAAGCAGGGGGGGACCTGAGGAAAAACTCCTTCCTTGGACTTCTAATAAAGAAATGAGGAGCATTGGAAGCAAGTACAAGAGGGTGGTAGTGGTCAAGGGATTTGAATGGGGTCTGAGGGAAAACAGACCTTTCACCGAGGACAAAGGAAGGAAGATAAAATTAATTATTAAAAATGATTGAGGCAGGGAATGACTTTGTCTTATAAAAAATAAATATTGGAACTACTGGGGAAAAATACTTAGGACTATGCATGGGGCATAACTGGGAGCTTCAGCGTGAGAAAGGAAACATCTTTCGGTGATGACTGGTCAGCGCTCCTAGCAGAGGAGAAAACTTGGAGGTCCCCATGCATCTGGTGCCCAAGGACGCTGAGTGGTGTGGGGCTGCTGCTTGCCTGGATGAATGCACACTGCTGGGACTGGCTGTGCCCTGCACCAGGGGGATGGGGAAGCAAGCTGCCTCTGGCATCCGGATGGGCACTACTGCTTGTCCCAGATTAGCTGGCAGGGTGGAAAACCTATCATAAACAATTTTGTGCTATACCAAACGTTTCCTTCCCCAACGACTAAGTAGGAACTAAAGGCTCCTAGAAGGCAGCTATGATGTGCTCACCCTGTTCTCAACCTTGTTTTTGCCTGCTGATGAAAGTTCTGCAATGTTTGTATTACAGTTATAATTATACTGCAACAAGGGAAAAAAAGAGGAAAAAAAAAAAAAACATTTAGTAAACCTAGCAATCATGGATTTCTTTTTTAGTCATGCAAAATTACTGCTTAGCAACTGGACACCAGACCTAGAAAGCTTATGTAATGCAAGAGAACAGGGGTTAGGAAGCATGTTGTGGATTAAAATGATTGCTGAGCAAGCCGTGTAAGGAAGGAGCTCGCTGTGCCTTGGGTGCACGCTAACAGCAGCACAAGCGAACGGCTGAGGAGATGTGTCAGAGAGCACGCTGTGGAAAGCTGGGCCAGGGCTCTCTGCGGTTCCTGGGTCAGCGCATGGGGCTGGCCATGCCAGTGTGCACCCCAGTCAGCCTCAAGCTTGGGTGTTGGGCTCCCCGCTGCTGCCAACCAGGCCGCAGTATGCCTCTGATTGCCTCTACAGAGCCCCTGCGCGGGCTGAGGGCTTCTCCATGTTGGCCTGATCCACTCCCTGCACGGGCTGCTTCTTGGTGCCACCTTCTGTACATCAGTTTGGACAGCACGAGTCATGAGCTGCTCTAATTTCTATTCCTGGCTTCGTGGCCGGAGTGCTATTTGTTCTTATTTGATCTCTCTGAAGAGCGATGTCAATGAGCTGCTCAAGGAATTTGTTTAAGACCTCTTAGTTGGGCATCCTTTCCTACCCCTCGCGTGTTTTGTCTCAAGGACATGCGTAGCTCCTCACATTACTCAGGTCTTTATCACTGCTCTGCCTCAGTGGATTGCAGCAAATGATTCTCGGGCCTCTGGGACACTTTGATTAATGTATTTCCTGAGGCAATTAGGCATTGTTTTGAAAAATACGTTTGGCAGCCAACCAGGATTCATTTTCAAGAGCTACGTTGCCTGCAATTTGTTGTTCTTGCTATGAATTTTAGAATTTGCAATTTGAGCTTTTTCTCTTTGCTTCTTTTTCCATGCTGCATCAGTAATGCAAATAGGACAGTCCAAATTCTTAAAATTACCTTTTTCTTTTTTTTTTTCCATTGATATTCATACGGTGGTGTATTGTAGCTCTCACTGGGAAAATCACTCACTAAGCCCAGAAGAATTTAGCACGAAACTGTTCTGCTGTGACATCTACCCCCAAGTCTTCTGTTATTGAGCAACTTCAACAGCGAGCCTCGGCCTAGCTAAACTGCTGCTGCTTGCTGGGCTCTAGTCAGAGAAGCCACCTTTGTTTCTTAGTCTGCTTCTATTTATGTGAAGAGATACAATAAGAACCAGGAGCACAGATCCTGTCTTTTCTTGGACTCTGCAGTGTGGCACCAGTGGCCTGAGTAACAAACAGTGACTTTTTTCCTTTTTCCCCCTCATTACACTGTAAGTGTGCTGAAAGCAGCCAGAGGAATGAGGCCCTCGGTGCTGTCATGGCCTACTGGAGCGACAGCAGCCAGTGCCGTGTCCTTCCCAGTGTCCGTCACTGAGCGTCGCTGACCTGCACATGGAGAGGGTATGGGAGGAGGAGAAAGGAAAGAGACCACCAAGTCTTTAGCAGAAAGTGCCTTGGATGCAGCCATTGTCTGCTAGGGAGACAAACTTCCCAGTTAGGCTAATCTGAAAATAGACATTATTCAGACTGGTAAACCTCTTTGTTTCAATGCCAGTTTCTCTTGTGCTGTTTTTGCTCCTGCATTGCTTATGTTACACTGCTATTGCTCCCCGTGCTGTATTGGGTGTTTACTAAGATATTTCCCCAACTGTCTTGAATGTGGTGTTTCCAGCTTCAGTCAAATCCCAAATACTAGCAAGCAGGGAAATCAGGAATTTAGCTTCAGGTGCATTCTTGAACACAGAGTCAGCATGGACATAACGGAGTGGAAATGACCTCCTGGCCCCTGCCTCACGCATGGCTCTGCCCGTGAGGCTGCCGGGCCTTGCAGCCACTGCTCGCTGCAGCCTGTATTCCAGCATGGTGTAGTTATTTTTTTAATACTTTGGCTATCTGTTTGAAAGCATTTCTTCAGTAGAGTTTTTTTGTTTTTGTTTTTTTCCCCCTTCATCAGTTATAAACACAACCTGTAAGCTCACTATTGGCCAATGCAGAGGACAAACGTGGCAAAGAGCTTGCAGCCTGCAAGGGGGCAAAATAAACCCGGAGCGTGGCAGGTGAGAGCTGCACAACAGGAACCACAGAAGCCAGTATTTTCCATTCATTACCAACAAAAAGCTGTGCGAGTACTGGCAAAGATCCCAAGGTAAGCAATAAAAGTGCGTATTTTGGCATGGAGTCAGTGGCTGTTGAAGTACACCCCACAGAGGCAGGCCTGCCATGGGAAGGAGCAGGGCTCGGCCCCCGGGAGCCACAGGGCAGCGGGGCTGGGGAGCCGAGCCTCCTGCCCCAATTGCTGCCATGAGGGGGGTGCTGCCTTCACCCGCAGCCGTAGGTGAGATGGATGCTTTGCAGATATCCCTGCTACGTGCTTTCTGGGACCAGAGAGGGTGTGGGGAGGGGGAGCCCTTTGCAAGAAGGGAGAGTGCTCTGCCAGGTAGTTTCAGAACTAAAAATAAAATAGACGTGCTTTGCTCAGTGTTTACTCAGCTAACACTGGCCATGAAAGACTTGCTAGCACAAAATGAGGTGCCCTGGGGCTCCTGCAGGCTCACAGAGGTGTTTTGCAAGGTTGTAAATCTTATCCTGCTGTGCTTTCCCCGGGAGCGATGGGGATGGCTCTGGCTGTGGCGTGCGAGCACCCTGTGGTGTGGAGCCCTCCAGGGCACCTCTGTGCTTCCAGTCAGAGCTGGCCGTGTGGGACATGTGCTGTGGGGTGCGCCGGTAGCCAGCTGCTTCAGTGCTTGGTAGGGATGGCCCTGGTAGGGATGGTTGTGGCCAGTGCTGTCCTTGTGGGCCTGCGCTCGGAAGAGTTCATGTCAGTGATGAGCTGGGATGATGTGATTTTTCTGGTGGACTGGGTAAGAGAAGGAGCTAAGCAGTGAAACATGCTTCCCACACTGCCAGTTCTCCTTTCCACTGGCTTCTCGGTGGAGCTCCCCCAAAATGTCTCTAGAAAACTCTGAAATACAGCATACGGGCCGAAACGTGTCAGGTCTCACAGGAGCTGAACAAGCAGCTTGCTTTTGTGTAGCGCTGGAAGTGAACAGTCTGCACTGCAGTTACTCCAACAAAGAATCAATCCTTATTTTAAAACAGATGTGTATTTAAACATGTAAATGTGAGCATCCAGAGAGCTCCTTCAGGTCAAATGCTGCCTTTCTTGTGAAAGCTTTTATATGCAGTGACATGCAGGTAAGATGATAGATGGGATTCCAGAAGTCAGGCAGTGCTAAGCTCTGCTTTCGACACTTGTAGTAACTCAGCTTTGTACTTATAAAAGCAAATTTGTATCAGATATGTACCCAAAACATAATATAATGATACAAGGCCATATCCTGAGGCAGACGGATCTCAGAGAGCCAGCAGGTGCCCAACGCTTGATTAACTCTTGCCTAGGTGACTGCCTGGTCAGCACATGGCAGGGCTGGCAGTGCCCACGGGGCCCCCGGGTCACCCCTGGGCCACTCTCTGTCCAGTTTTACTTTTGTCTGTCACTTCTGTGCCTTGCAGGGTTTTCTATGTCTGCAGAGAGAGAACTTCTGCTTGGTGGCTATAGGTAAATCTCAGAACAAACCTCGGGGATGGCTTTGGGGGTGCTGAGCTTGGCTTGGCACCAGTTTGTCACAGTGATCTGAATATGGCTAAATCGAGTGAAGCCTGGGTGTGTTTTCTGCCTTGCTGGCCTGGCCTGTACAGCTGTGTGATGTTTGTCTGGGCACTGGAGGAACAGAGCTTCTGGGCAGAGGGGTGAGGGGCTTCCTGCTTCAGTCGTAGAGTAACAGTTCAGATCCAATTGCTGGTTTGCTCTGTATTTATCCCTCTAGAACAAGTCTCTTGCATGGGACCTTTCTGCAGCAACAGGCAGTAGCAGAGGTTTGTGTCAGGCCGAGTACATTTTGCAGAGGTGTAGGAGGCTTCCAGAGGGAGACTTGCCCTGCCGGGAAGGGGCAGGGACTTTAATAACTTTCGTACAGGTGTCTCCCAACCCCATCCAAGCATAACTGAGATTTCCCTGAGCACACCAGCAGTGTCTGAGGAGCCCTGCAGTGCGTGAAGGTCTTTGTGAGGGGATGTGTCAGCCCTTTGCTGTCCTCACAGCACTCTTCCAGAAGCATGCTTCTTTCTGATGAGGTAAATGTGCACTGTGTCTGTGCTACAACATGTCAGCTCTGTAACCACAGAGACTATGACCACGCTTTTGACATGAGTTCTTGGTATTTTAGTTCTTTTGGCTTCTGCAGTAGAAAACAAAGAAAAGAAACACTGAAAACAATTTGCTACAAACATCAGTGGGAATAAAATACATTTGTGGGATGGCTCAGTATGGAAAGCTGCAACTCTGAATTTCTTAAAATTGTAGATTTAAATCCTACATGCCATACGTGTTGATATCTACAAATGCTTAGCATGTTCTTATGTGCACTGGGCTAAGCAGAAGTACGGTCCATTAGGATCTCAGGATTTGTTAATTCCTTGAATGCACTGAAAATATTTACTCCCTCTGTCATGCTCTGCCAAGAGATGGCTTGCAACAGCAGCCTCTGAAACGCGGTGCTGTGCCCACTGCCCCTTGTTGCTCACCTGTCATGACCTGGTGGTGATCGTGACGAGCAACTGGCTGTGGGAGATGGCTCCCAGCAGGATGGGTGTCCTGCTGCCTGCAGCTGGAGGGGTAACCAGCACGTGGCCAGTCCACGCGATGTCCAGCCAGCTGCCTTCTCTTATCCAGCATGGCCATGAGCTGCTGTCACCAGCAATGCCGCTCTTCTGACACCAAACTGCATTATAATCTGCAACTACTGTATTTGCAAGTTTAAAATTATATATAAAACACGCTGCTAATATTGCTAATATTTTCAGCTGTTATGCCCTTACTCTCCCTGATATAACATCCACCAAGTGGAATTCGACACGCAAGTCTATCGTGATGAGCAGCTGAGCTCCCCACACGGCAACGCACGTACCCCCAAGAGGATGGCTGAGGCGCAGGTGGCTTTACCCTCTGCAAAGGGTAAATGAACAAAGGCACCACAAAATGGGGTGGGCAGTGTGGGGAACAGGGGTGTAAGCATCCCATTACTGGCAGCATTGTTCAAGGTGATCTCTGTTCTCTTTGTTAGCTTCACTCTCGCTTCCCCTGCGCGGCCCCTGCAGACATCAGAGCCTCCTGCACCTGCTCTTTCCCCCACTCTACTCAGGAATTGCATTTGTGCTTGTAACTCAGGACAAATATTTCAGTCAAAATCTTGTGTTCCTCGCTGTCAGAAGCACTTGGCGTTCTGCTCACTTGTAATGGGGCTGTGTGGTGTCACCCTGCCAAAAAGACTTATCTGCAGTGGTGTTTGTTCATGGCTGGCTTCCTTAAGGCTAGAGTGGGCAGCATCCCTTTGCAGAGCTTGTTCCTGATGTGCAAATTATAGAAACAATATCCTGAATTTGGATAGTAGGGAGTTGTGGGTTTTTTGCTTTGTTTTTAATCTATGTGAGTGCAACCTGTTCTGCCCTAGCACTGTGAGAAATAGGCTTGCCTGGAATCTGGGGAGGGCTTCACAAACCATGCCAGAAACCTTGGAGCTAAATGTATGTGAAAAGGCTATTCTATGTGGGAATTACATATAAATAATCTGAAGATTTTAAATAAAGTATTGCAGGTTCTCCACCCTGCTTGTTGCAGACAGCCAGACCTTTCCGAGGGACACGAGTCTGTGTCACCCAGCAGCTACCATTTGCTGAAGGCAGTGGTTTTGCTCTCCTGCATCTGCTCAGGAGCCGACCGGCCGGTGCTGCGTTGCATGCAGGGACTGTGTTATGGAGCCCGTGGGACCCAAGGGCATTGTTGGCGTCGCCGCAATGCCTGCGGCCGGCCGTGCAGCAGCTGCTGGCCCTGGGCAAGGCTGGGGAGCAGCCAGCCGCCCCTTTGAAATGAGATCGCGGGGACAATGGGAGCTGCCGGCTGGAACACGAGCCCTGCCGAGCTATGTGGATGGAGGGTAAATGTAAACCTGGAGGCTGAGTGCCGGGTTAGTGGAGGAGAGCGGCCGAGGGGGAGTGATTTAAAAAGAAATACAAATGCAAATAAAACAAAATAAAATTAAGGCATCCATCATGAAGCACTGACGCAGCTGACAGGCAGCACAAAGGATGTCTGTAAGACATACAAAGTGCAGCTGGTGTCACCCAGAGGCGAAGCGAAGGAAGCTCTTTGTGGGGAATGTTTTCCAGAAAAGGATGTTCAGAGCGCTGCGTACAGGTGGCTGTGTTGGCCATCCAGACCAGCAGCCTGTCTCCGAACAGCAGGTGCCTAGGCAGAAGTGCTTTTTTGCATCCAGCAGCGCTCCCCGGGATGCAGTGCCAGCCCCCTGTGCCTTGTGACGATGGGGTTTCTGTGACAGAAATCACTCCTGTATTTAGTAGCGTGAAGCTAATTGATCTAGCTGTGGTTTTTTGTCTTCTTCAGACCATTTTACAGACCCTGCCCAAAGCCCTTTCTCCCTCTGGCTTCTCTTCTAGCTGGAAGGCCATACTCTTATCTGTTTGTTCCTGGTATGGAAGCCATTCTCTACCTTGGATGTCTTTGCAATTTTCTCCCCTTGAAATCAGAGGACCAGAACTGCCAGCAGCACTCAGGACACCATGATTATAGCAACATTGTCTTTCCTTGTTGCTTCCTCTCCTTTCCTAGGAACCAAGAGGCTGTCTTTCCTCACTCTGCTGAGCACCGAGCTGAGCCTTTCACAGAACTGTCTGTCTCGTAGTTTTGATCCTGCGTGACATCAGTGAGCTCAGAGGAAGTCACTGTTTATTTTATATATTTGTTTATATAATTCTTCAGAGATGGTCTTTGTCTTTACTTGCCCATATCTCCCACTGTAATTACCAAACACCTAGCTCTTCACCCCTTTTCCGGGTGATTTATGATGCTAATAAGCAGGTATCAGCATGCCCTGGAGGAATCCACTGGATCTACCCTGCTATGGAAACTAATCCTATGGAGACTGGAGATATGGAAACATATCCCTACCATTTGCCCTTCCACAGTTCAGTAAGCTTATCTATGGGAAGGTTTTCTCTCTTACTCCAGGTTATTTAGGTTAGCTTGTAGCTGTCAGGGTAGGGGCACTACCCAGTACCTTCTGAACATCGCAGTAGGTTCCAGGTGATGGATCTCTCTTGAATGTATTTTTTCATGTCTTCACAGATCCACCTGCAAAGCAATAGGAACAGCAGCCCAGTTCCCAGAATTCAGCCCGTATGCCAATGAGGGTACATCAGAAATAAGTGACCGAGCTGTTTTCCCTGAGAGAAATAAAATCCCAAATCTGACGAGTCACTCCAGTCAGAGGGTGATGCACACATGGCCTGGTCTCTAGTTTGGGAAGGTTCTGCAGTCTCACTGTGATGCCCTGCTACGTTACAGACAGTCCTTTCTTATTTATTAAACACAAATCACAGTGCCACTTAGAAAATACGGCCTTCTGTAAACAGTAGGAGATACTTTACCGGTGAAACACATTGTGCTCCCATTCCCCAGCCGGTGCGGTGGCCCTCAGCTGTCATTCCCAAAAACAGGTGGTGTAAGGCAACACCTCAGCGGCTGTATCAATCCGGCCCCTTGGCAGGAGGCCGTCCAGCCCCCCCCCCCCCCCCCACCCCCTGGGAGATGTTAAAGGCACTGAGTGCGCTCTGGGCTCCGTGGAGCTGCAGCAGGAGGGAGCCCAGGTGATGGAGATCTGTCGTGTGCTCCTCCTTGTCTTCTCCACAGGTAAACAAGCGTGGTTCAGCAATTGTCTTGGGCTGGGTCCTTGGGAGGGTGCGGGAGCACAACTTTGTGTATGCATTTGTATAAATGCATGTGTTCTGGGAGCAGCCTGTCCAGAAGGAGGTTTTATGACATGCCGTATCACTCAAATAAGAGCTTTGGCGTGCTCTGATAGCAGCTAAAACATTCCTAATTTCAGCCCTCAGACAGTTTGAAGTGAGAAGTTTGTGCTTAGTTGTTTTCCTCTCTGTGTGTTTGCCATCTTTTTGCCATGCTCTCATTTACTCTAGTGCTAAATTTATTTCCCAGTGTATGAGAGGGTCTAGCAAACATGGTTTGAAGTGTAAAATTTCACCAGTTTCAGGACTACTGACAAAGATGCAGAATAGTTTTGCAGCTGTGTATGTTGTACCAGGATAATTCTCTGTAAATTGTCCTTTGAAAGAATAAGGATTTTGTGATCCTAAACCTTTTTCACCAAAATCAAGAAGTAT
Source organism: Cygnus atratus (assembly GCF_013377495.2). Lineage (NCBI taxonomy): Eukaryota > Metazoa > Chordata > Aves > Anseriformes > Anatidae > Cygnus > Cygnus atratus. The sequence continues at coordinate 17,978,748 of NC_066367.1, forward strand.
ACCAAATTCCTACCAAGCCCCTCCAGAAGGTAACAGTGTGAAGGATTTTAATTGGATTAATAAAGCATAGCAAAATGTTTAACCTAGCTGTGACACTATGATCACAGCGTAGGAAGTGAAAACAGCCATCGGGAAGCGAGCAGTGCCCGGCTGCTCAGGGCCCGCACGGGGTTTTTGCAATGACACCCAGGTATTTTAATAGCGTCTGGTGACAGGACAAGGCTAAGACAAAATCCTTGGCATCTCAGCTTAGCTGTATGAGAGGACCTGGTGAAAAGGCAGTTAGGAAATAAGGGGAAATCCCGGCTTAGTCTGGAGTCAGCAGCAAAATTCTTGTTGAATTCAACAGCCCAGGACCTGTACTGAGAGACAAAAAGGCAAGGGAGAGATCTTCCAAACATGCTTGTGGCGAGGCTCAGCTGTTCTCCACCGCCTCTCGCTGCCATTAAGAGGGGTAGGTGGCTCAGCAGACAAGGGAGCACAGGACATAGAAATATGAGCACAAGTTGTGAACTGCTTCTTTCTCTGCCCTCCTGGGTGCTGCCGGAGTGGCTCCCGGCATCAGAAGGATCTTGTTCTGCGTAGGCCTCAGGTGGAAGAGCCTGGATGATGCTTTCACCCAAATGGCTGAGGTTGGCCCCATTTAACATCACTGTTACTGGCAGGACCATAGGATCAAAGGCGGACAGGGCAGCGACATAAGAAATTCCTGATGATGGGTATCCTCTGTGCTGAACTGTCTGTAAATGCTGAGCCCAACCACAGCCGTGGGTTGGGAGAGCCTGCAGGGGATTGATTCCTAACGCACAGTCTGACTTCCACAGTCACGGCCATTTGTTTTTGCCATCTACATGTTGGCAGCTCTTGCTGCCTTCATCCTGATCTGACCTGCAGATCAGATAAGCAATTGCCCCTGCCGGTGGCATTTGCAGCACACAGGTGAACTGAGAGAGGAGCCACAAGGTGGGCTTGGCGCTGGCCAGCCACGGGGCCTAGCTTCTGGTGGCACTTGCCCTGTGCCTGGCCCCACAGCGTGTCCTCTGCCCCATCCCACTGACACCTTCCTGCCCTTCGCAGCCGGGCTGGCCCTGTGCTACGAGCACGAGACACGCCTCGTAGAGGACCTGTTCAGGGACTACAACAAGGTCGTGCGGCCTGTCGAGGACCATCGGGATGCCGTTGTCGTCACGGTTGGGCTGCAGCTCATCCAGCTTATTAACGTGGTACGGTATGGGCGTGTGGCACGGTGCACATGGCACTGTTGGTTGACGGGGTATTGCCAAATGCCATCACTTTCCTTCTCCTCTAATCCTGGTGTCTGCTGCTGGTGTCTCCTTTTCTTTCTTTCTATTTTTTTAAGGATGAAGTAAATCAGATTGTAACAACCAACGTGCGTCTGAAGCAGGTAACTAAATATTGCTAACTATTCTGTCCTGTTCAAATAAACGTGCTAGACACAGCCAGGAATGAACTACTTTTGGGGGCAACTTGGACCAATGGGTCAGCTGGTGGAGTATTTCTTCGTTCTAGGGCCTCAAGAACAAAAAGCTTTGGACACTAGTGGCCTTAAGAAAATCATTTTGCACCTGAATATTCCTTCTCTGATAGCAATTCAAACAGTAGGCTTTGGGTATATTTATTTTGGATTAAGTGTCTTAAACCAATATTGAAGTTAATGTTAAAAACAACAAAAAATCTGTGGGACCCAGTAACACATATTGATGCTTACCTGCACGACCCAAAGCTAGGGAGGTGGGTGTCTCTAGGAAGTATCAAGCAGTGCTGGGAGAGGTTCTCCCTGGCTGAACTCCTCCCTCTGCAGCAATGGACAGACGTCAACCTGAAGTGGAATCCAGAAGACTATGGCGGCGTGAAACAAATCCGCATCCCATCAGATGACATCTGGCGCCCGGATCTTGTCCTTTACAACAAGTAAGCAGTGTAGGAAGGAAAGGACATCTCTGCCCAGTAGCACCTTTATGAAAACTGAGACAGGAGGGTGTTTTTGCACTGCCTGCTCTCTAATCCTGTCCCACAGCAATCCCATCCCACCGCAAGGACCAGAGGCTGAGCACCAACTGCTTTCCACAGACAGCTAGGCTGCTCCTAGGCCGCTGGGTAGCTGCTAACATCCTTCCTTTCACAGTGCAGACGGTGATTTTGCCATTGTTAAATACACCAAAGTCCTTCTGGAACACACAGGAAAGATCACTTGGACGCCACCTGCCATTTTTAAAAGTTACTGTGAAATTATAGTCACGCACTTCCCATTTGACCAGCAGAACTGCAGCATGAAGCTGGGAACTTGGACGTATGATGGTACGGTGGTGGTTATTAACCCGGTAAGCAACAGTTTGGTAACTGGGAAAAGCAGTAAAGACCTGGGTACCTTCTTAGAGAAATCTCAGATTTAGAATGGAAAATAACTGTGTTTTGACTGAAAAACAAGCGGACACTACCTGTATAATACAGAAGCCCTGTTTATAGATCGATCACAAAAATTGCCCAGTTTGACTTCTCAAATTCTGAGTGTACTTATTTCCCATGTCTTCCCCAAATTTCCTGCCTGCCTATCCTCTTACAGATTCATGCCACTCCTTATGGTGCTGCACATTCTGCTTTTGTTTTCCTTATTTTGGGGGGGATAACTTTTTATCTGCTTATGACTTTCTGTTTACAAGGACTCTTTCCCTGTCTCTTCAGGTATGTCGCCAACCTGTAGATACTTAATTAGTCTTTCCCTTCAGTGGACTATCCCTGACTCCTTCTTTAAAACATTCAGTTGAGCTCTGTGCAAAGGATGATGTTCTAAAGCAAAATCACATAAATAAGAGTGGTTGCTTTGCTTACAAAGATGCGTAAAGTGCCTGACTTATTGGAAATTCTGTTCCTGAGTGACTGCCAAGTTAGGTTTTGTTCAGAACATCTAATACTCTATTTCTATTATTTATTTTCTGTCAGGAGAGCGATCGTCCTGACCTGAGTAACTTCATGGAGAGCGGCGAGTGGGTGATGAAGGACTACCGGGGCTGGAAGCACTGGGTTTACTACGCTTGCTGCCCCGACACGCCCTACCTGGACATCACGTACCACTTCCTCATGCAGCGCCTGCCGCTCTACTTCATCGTCAATGTCATCATTCCCTGCCTGCTTTTCTCATTTTTAACTGGGTTGGTTTTTTATCTGCCCACAGATTCAGGTATGTGAATTTATTCATTCTACTGCCATAAAGATGGCTCTTCTAACAAGTTTTGGGGAAATTCTGGGCATCTGAAGCCACCACCCAACCCAAGGGGTAGTGTTTGCTAAACAGATGTTTCAGCTCAAAATAACAGGTCTAAATATTCTGCAAATAAAAGGTAAGCTCTGAAAGCTGAAACTATTAATATGGAAAAATTGGGCTGATTTCCTATGGAAAACACTGATTAACTGTCCAGTTAACTAACTTCTGCAAAACAATGATTTGGCTAGCCGACTTTCTTATTCTGTCACTCAGGCTTTTAGTACAGTTGTACGTCGCACAGTACATGAGCAAGCGGGGGGCCTGAGGCCCCTCTGCACCGTGCTGGAGCAGCCACCTTGTCATTTGCGTGCGCACGTTGGCTTGTTTGACATGGAGTAATTCTGGCCTCTTCTGGCCTGCTTTGTCCCTGCTGAGCAGCTCTGCTGAAGAAAGCTCTTTCTCCCTGCTACCATGTCTCATGCTTTGTTCATTCTGCCTTGCCCAGCTTCTCATACTGCTAAATTTCACTGAGCCCCTTCTGTGAAAGACCTCCAACACAAGTTCTTTGGGTGGAGAACTTTACAGAAAGTTGAAGTGGATAGAAAAAAGTTGTGTGAATCATGATTTGTGGTTCAGTTCTGACATCCTAAGTACTGAAATGTCCCCCATAGCAGCTGACCTCTGGTGCCAGACGTGATTTTTTTTTTTTTGTCCGCTCACTTGCGCTCTGGCAGGCTCATGCTGTGCTGAGGCAGGTGGACCCCAGAAGGCTCTGGAGCAGGCATTAATCAGGTGCATGCGCTTCATCATTCAAATCCCACAGCTCATAAAGTGCTCCTGGCAAGTAAGCTTTCCATACCCACCACCTGTACCTCAGCCTAGTCCTGTCTGGTGACTTCCATTGTACTGCTGGACCTGGGGCTGTGTGAGGCAGTCGGGTTTGGCCAGCAGCATTACCACTTTGGGTGCTGAGAGTGCTGATAGCGCTCCAGGTGCATGAAAATGCATGTGTGTGGATAGCCATCATCCACATCTGAACTTCTCAAATTGACGGTCTCAGTTCTGAATTATATGAACAGCAGAGGTATTGTTTTTCTTTATTATAATTAGTTTGTTTTTGTGTTTTGGCATGGCAGGTGAGAAAATGACTCTCAGCATCTCTGTCTTGCTGTCTCTGACTGTGTTCCTTCTGGTCATTGTGGAGCTGATTCCCTCCACCTCCAGCGCAGTGCCTCTGATAGGCAAATACATGCTGTTTACCATGGTGTTTGTCATCGCTTCAATCATCATTACGGTCATCGTCATCAACACCCACCACCGCTCCCCCAGCACTCACACCATGCCGCACTGGGTCAGGAAGGTGAGCTCGATGCTTTTGCATGTTCTGTGGTTTCCACAGAGCACTGCGTGTGTGTTGTTTGTGGGGTTTTTTTTGGAGGATTTTCTCCTAGAAGTCAGCATGAATCAGGGAAGTAGATGCATCATGTTAGATCTCTCCAGGCACAAGAGCCAGCGTTTCCTACTTAGTTGTGTGTAAAGGCAACGAGACTGCCAAGTTGCTCCGTTACGTAACAGAATTGCCCACTGGGTAAAGTCCTGAAGGGAACGGGCAAGGCAAAGCATGGGCAGCTAGAGTACAGGGAGGAGAAAGCTGGCCAGCTGGGCCTGAGGGATGTTGCTAGTCTAATTATCCACTTCTGCCTGCCCAGGGCCAAGCCCATCAGATCGTGTGAACTGGGAGCGCAAAGGTTGCCAGGGATAGCTGTGCTCAGCTTCCCGTTCTGCAAAAGACAGTTTAGCAAGAGCCAAGGTCTCCTCTGTACTTTTCCAATAGTTCTGCAGTCCTTGGGAAGCAAGGAGATGTTTGCACACCAGCCTAAGTGGTGACCGTGAGGTGTAGAAATAATTGGGTGTCCGTTACTGCGAGCTCTTTGCCAGGCAGACAGTACCAAAGGGGACCCAGCCAGTTATTCTTATCTTCTATAAGCCTGCCTAGCTTCATATTAAGCCATGACATGAACAGGAGGTTGCTCTGCGGATTTCCTTTTAAGGCTACAGCTTACATCAGATTTGTTCTGCAGCACAAAGAACACTGCAGAAGAGAGATTTCAAATGACAAACACTGCATGTGCTTAAAACTGATCTGGAAGTAAGGCTCCCTTATGCCAAAGGAAATTACATGTGCCTATAAGGCTTGTAATAACAAACTATTGGAATAGCAAAGTCAGGCATAAGTAGCCAGGAGACCCTCTGCCGGCTACACGGCCGAGCAAAATCACTTCCAGAAAGTGTGTGACAGGCCTGCAGATGACACAGACACAGTGTGAATGCAGCATGTGGTGTGACATACTCCAAAGCGGAATTTCTAGTGAGCCCAGGACAGGAAGTTATCTGGGACCTGAGCAGCTTGCCCTTGTTTATTGCAGAGCTGCATCTGCAAAGCAGCCCCTCCAAACAGAAACGTTCCTCTTCTGCCTCTTTGTTTTCAGATCTTTATTGACACAATCCCAAACATCATGTTTTTCTCTACAATGAAACGACCATCCAGGAATAAACCAGACAAAAGGATTTTTGCAGAAGATATTGATATTTCTGAAATATCTGGGAAGCCAGGTCCTATGCCTGTCAACTTCTACTCCCCGCTTACCAAAAATCCAGATGTGAAAAATGCTATAGAGGGAATCAAATACATTGCGGAAACGATGAAATCGGACCAAGAATCCAGTAATGTAAGGCATTCTTTGTGCATGATTCATTTCTTGCTTTCAAACTCCTACATCTCATTTTTTGGCAAAATATCCATGACTCAAAAAAAAAAAAAAAAAAAAAAGGCAACACTCCAAACCCTGTTTTGGCTTTAGCAGGGGACAGTCTTCTGCCCTTGATTCACTCTTTGAGGAGTTACAGGTAGTAGTCACAGATAGCAATTGAATCTCAGTTTAAAAAAAAAAAAAAAAAAAGAGAGAGAGAAAATAATAAAGTAGCAGTGCTATGGTTTTCTTAATGTGGTATGTGAAGCCACAGAGCTGGAGTGTGAGTAGCAGCGCAGATTCCAGAACTGTTAGCAATTCCAAGAACCATTCCTCCTGTCCCCAGCTTGGGTGTCTTCCCCCTGTGGTAAGCAATCTTAACAAGCCAGGAAGCAAGCCCAACTGCAGAATTCAGATGTAGTTTTGAGAAGCCACTGTGACTTCCAAATGATAATTCCTGTTTTGATAAGGTTTTCTGTTGATCCATGAATGCTACAAGTAGTCCCTGCAAGTGAAACACATCAGGAGCTGCTCCGATTACTGTCTTTTTCCACATTGCAAGCCAAAGGAAGGATAACTGCGTGTAGAGTCACATATGGCCGTGTTCCCCAGGAAAACCTAGCTCTGCCTCCTCCTAGCGTGTTCGATGCAATTAACCCCCTCTTTCATTTCAATTTTTGCAGCTCACACAGCTTTTGAACAGGTAACTCAGTACCAATCCCTCACCTTTCTAAATGATCAGCTGCTTCCTGCTGAGAAGTGGATGTCTAGCGGTGACAGCTAGCCTGCAGATGGGGAGGGGCTTCTCGGGGGCAATAATTTGGCCTCTCCTCCACTCGGGCAGAATTTACACCCCAGTGTTTGTTCCTGTGACCACATTCCAGAAGCGTGTGAGATGGCTCCGGTCGTAGTCTCATGTTCCCAATGGCTCCTCGGCAGATAAAGTGCTACCTTCAGCAGGGCTGGCGTGGTTTCAGTGCCTCTGGGCTCTGCTTCTTCCTGTACTTACAAGGAGGGTCTCCAGTTACTGGCAAGTGCTCCCTTCGGAAGTGGAGCCCAGCTGTTTGTGTCATCTAGGCACCACTTCCAGAGGGTTTCAGAAATCAAATTCCAAAAATAAACCTCAGGCTGTGGCTCCTGAAGGCTTGTCACATCATTGCATTCGCTTATGAACAACCTCGAAGCAGTATTGATAACAGTGTCCTCCTCTAGATGACTCACAGCAGCCCCTTCTACTTGTGGTGCACCTGAGGCAAAAGAAGAGGGTGCCTCAGGCCAGGGCGCCTGGGTTGTAGGGCAGAGTTGCAGGGTGGGAATGCCGAGCCCTCGGCCCTGCTGCGCTCCATGCCCCACCCTCTGCTCTTTGCTGGTTTGTGCCATGATCTGTGAGAGGGAAAAAGACTAAGGGAGCTGCAGAGAAGGCTGTCCCAGACCTTAGGAGTGCATGGTAGGCATGGAAAGCAGAGACTGGAGCTAAATTAATGAGTAATTGCTTAGGCATCCCATTAGAATGAAAAGGCAATAGGAAAACAAAAGCCAGTTGGGTCAAACTAATTGTTTGGCTTCCTACTTTTTTTAAGCTGTCTTTCAAAAGCAACCATTTGACTAAAAATTAGGCTTTCCAGCATTATTTAAAATGAAATTGTTCACCAAATTATCAGGCGTTTTAACAATTTAGTCTTGAAACTTGTATTTTTAGGTAGCTTAGGATTTCTGAATCACTGACCTGATTTTGCAAAGAAAATGAGTATTTTTTGCATACCAGTGGATCTTACTGAAGAGCCCTTCCATTGTTCAAGACAGTAAATTACAAGAATGTCCACAGCAGACACAGTTTTGCAGAGATTTTACTATCTCCTTTCTTTCTTCCTCAGGCTGCAGAAGAGTGGAAGTTTGTTGCGATGGTGATTGATCATCTTCTCCTTGGTATATTTATGCTAGTTTGTATTATTGGAACACTAGCTGTATTTGCTGGTCGCCTGATTGAATTAAATCAGCAAGGATGAACATCAGATGGAAACTATTTGCTGCCCTGGTAAGCATCTGAAAGCATCTTAACCATCAAAACCTGGCCAGCCCCTGGAAGTTTCACAGGCAGGACTCAGTTCCCCTGGGTATGAGCAGGAATAATAAAATGTAAGGCTCCATACTTAGCACTTCTGAGCTGCTGCTTGGTGCCATTTCATTGCCAAAAGACATACTTGTGCTACTGCTAGACCGAATGGCTGTCAGCCAGGTTTTGGTCCATTTTACCATTTATTAGAAATGTTAATGTATTAATAAGACTGTCTGACTTTGTAACCCACAGACACAATTCAAGTGACATCAATAGCAGTAATAAGCTTTAGCTGAGCAGTAAATCTGTATCCAGCTTTAGCTTCCAAGCTGGTTTCAATATCTGCTCTGTGGTTTTTGTATTGGCAGTGTCACAAATGACTCTCCTTGTAACATGGGCTGTAACCAGCAGAAATGTCTCGAACTCCTTGGTTAAGCACTTGATTTTCACGTACAAACCTGAAACGAGTGTCATGTGTGACTCTACCTACAGAAACTCCTGGTCCAGCAAAGAGGAGGGAATGTTCCTTGTTGTGGGAAGGATCCACAGCCAGTTGACTCTCGCATGTATTTATTGCTATCCAGGCCCACGATAAAGGACTTGCAGAGGAGGATTTTTCACCCTCTTTTATCGCTGAGCCCTGCTCTGTGGCCACCCAAGTAAGCTGCAGACAGAGAGCAATCACACCTTGGTACCCACTCTCCATTTTGAGTGATGAGTAATTGTGGGGGCAGCTTCAAATTATGAGTGTTTAGTATGACATCTTAAACACAATTCTCTGTCCCCTGCTCTGCTGAAATATATCATGAGCATCAAAGTCAGATACACCATCACAAAGAATATTCTTATGGAAAGCGTGAATACTGGTTCTACTCCATGTGACAAAACGATAGAACCTCCACCCCTCAAATCTCCTGAATTAACCAAGCTTTCTTCAAATGTTGAGCAGCAGCTCACTCTAGTGACAAAACCGAGTAGTGCTGTTTTTGTCCAAAGACATTTGATATTGTAGGGTTGTTTTTTTTTCAGTAAATGTTCAACCCAGGCAACAAGCTTATGTTTGTTTCAATAACACAGTGTGGAAGTTCCAGCAGTGCTGTCTATTCTTCTCAAAAATAAATAAGCAGAGGTGGGGCAAAGAATACAAGTTACTCATCTTTCCGAGCTGGTTGCCCAAGCCAGTAAGACTAGTTTGCTAACATCTGTAAATAATTTGCTGTGAGGTTAATAAAATAACTTGCATTATGTTAATGTTCTACAGGAATGTGTCGTGTTTGCGGAGGACGGGCATTTGAAACACGCTATGGGGAAAATTAGGCTCTTGTGTAATAGTTCATTTACTGTAGCGGGGCTGTTTGGGCAATGTTTTGGTGAGGTGCAGTACTCGCCTAAAGCACAGGGTTTGTGCAGGTCAGTCAATCACTTGTAACGCTCTGCTCGGCTCTTACGGTTTTGATGTTGGTAATCTTTGCCTCCGTGGATGATCATCAACCTCGTAATCGATGGCTGAAGATGTATGCTGGGCTAAACCTGCTGGCAGACGGAGGGCCTGCTGCCACTGCTTATCTTCAGTAAGTTCTCAGCTCTTGGATGGAGCCAAGCAATTCCCCAGCTTGCGAGGAGCTAAGTTGCCATGTAATGGTGCCTATGATGCTTAAATTGGGAGACTGTGACTGGCACTAATGTGGCAGGACAATCCTCTTAGGAGAACCTGTGGTTGAATCTTAGCATTAAAAATAAACATTAAGTAACAAGATTTGTGGTAAGCATCTGCAGTAGGCTTGTTCAGTTTCCTCGAAACACCTCCAGGGTACTGGTCCCCCAGTCCCATCTCTTTGTGTGCCTGTGTGCACGGGCTCACCTCTCCAGCTCTGGCTCTCTCCATACACAACTAGCTGCCCTGTCAGTCATTTCCTTCCAAAGAAAAAGTTTTGAAATTTATTTTATTTTTATTTGTGATAGTTTGATATGTCTTAGAGGCACAGTAAATCTTCTGCCTTCGTATCACTCTGAGCCTTGATAAACTACGTACGTCTCAAAAGATGTGGCACTGGGGGTAGGGGGAGGAACAGCAAACAACTTCCCTCCTTGAGTTGCAGAATCTGGGCACTGTATTCTGACTTCCCATACAGACAGTCCTCCAAACATCAACAGGACACTTCAAGAGGAAGTTTACCTACGTCTCTCTTTTTTTGTTTTGAATACTCAGACTGTCTGGGCTGCCATTAATGTATGTTCCTAGATCACCTTTGTGGTAATATTTTTCTTAGGTACCACTAAGGTACCACTGACAGCCCCTGCTACTAATATCCATCCATTAAAACAGAATACCTACATCCAGGCTATGTCTTCTCATCTGCTACTGTCCTTTTAAAATTGTCAGCATGTCTGCATACCTGTTAAAATAGCAGCTTCAGAGCTTGTATATGTGCTGTCTTGGTCACTGTCAAAGCTAATTTACTGTCAATGTATAAGTACAAATTGTCTAACGATTTCTCATTCACAGACCTGGGTGACCTGCATGTGCATCTCTGCTGCCCCATTGTATTCAGTAGGCAAATTTTGGCTCTGAACCTTGACTAGCAGTTCTACTGATATGCAAAATGAGAAACAGGCCTCGCTTACTCACTGTGAACTTTCTCTAATAAGTGCAAAAAAAAATGACATCCAAGTACTGTGGCTCTGCAGTACGCAGACCTAATTTAACTCCAGGCAGCCTGCGGGCCTGCTGGGTGAGGTGTTGTCTTGACAGCAACAGCTCTCTGAGCAGTTTCTTTGTCCTTCTTTTGACTGCCATCTTCTTGCTATTAGAGGTGGTTTCGTTCACTTTGATCTTGTGGATAACACCCTATTTATGTCTTTAAAAGAATGGCCCACTGGAACGTCTCCATCTTTTTAACTCTGATGCTCTTTCCAATTTTTAAACAATTTGGCAATTAACTTTCCCCTTCACGTTCCTTTAGCTGACCTTCAGCTACTTTCTGCTGTGCCACGGACATTCTACCCTCCGAAATGCGGTCATCCCAAATCTCTTTCCCCTTTTGCACTCGTACCACTCAGGAGCCCTTACCCTTCTGAGGGGATTATTTGAATTTTTAAAAGTCCATTACCTTGTACTGGTTCCAAGGGAGTAATTTCACCTCTGCGTGAGTCTGTAATCAGAACAGGCTGCTGTTCTCCGTCAGCACCAGGCAGATGAACTAAATTTGATGGCCTTATTCTGTCTATTCAGCCAGCTGCATCTTAGCTTTTTAAAACATAATTGAATTGATCAACAGAACGAGCAGAAAAATGACATTCAGTAAACTCCAAACGCTTGATCATGAGTGTGCATATGCCAGCTTTGAACGTTCAGCTAAAACTTAGTGTTTGTGTTCTGAAACCTCTCTTCAGTTTGAGAGTTTTTAAGAAAAAGGATTATATTTTTCAGGCAACCCTAAGACAATTTAAGTGTGTGTTTTTTCTCCAGGATATAAGCTGCTGCCATCCCCCTCGCTGCAGCCATCTCCCCAGAGATGTGTGAAAGCAGTGTGAGTTTCATCGGTGTGCTGACTCAGCAGTTCCTGTTTCCACAGCTGAAGCAAACCACAGTGGGCAGGGGGACAGCAGTGAAAAAGTATAATGCAGTCCTACAGAATGCATAGACGCTGTGCCGATGTTGGGTAAAGGAAGCATATTGCACCCCTGAAATGTTTGCGTTCTGGTGTGGTGGCATGTGAGATGTCACCTTTAAGTCACCGATAGTTTAGTACATCAGAAATGTTTCTGACAGTGGCCGTTTTTAAAAGGTTGCTGTACGTGGATCTGATCTCAAATTTTTATATTCTAACAAAGTCTAGTGCAGTCTCCTGGCTTCTGGGGTGCAAATTCCCTCCCACCTTCCCTCTTTTTCCTCCTGAAAAATAGGAGCTCTGTGGTTTGTTATTGTTGTGAAGTTGGTACAAAGTCTCCCAGGCTTCTCTCAGATGAACGGGGCAGATACGGGCTTACAACAAAGCTGTGGTGTTTCTTCCCCCTTTCTGGAAATAAGTTCCCACTAGAGATAGGGCAATCACACCCCACTTTACACAAGATTCTCTAAAACAATCACACTTCAGTCCCTGCTAAAGGACAAAGGACAACCAGGGCTATGGAAAATAACCAAACTGTGAGCAGCCATTTCCAGGCTCATTCAGGGAGCCCTGCCGAGTTCAGCTGGCTGCAGGGGGTTACCTGCAGCGTGTGTGAGGGAAAGGAACAACGACAGGATGAGTCCACTCGTTACCACACTGCATGCCAGACTGACCAGCAGCCAAGATTGCAAGGAGTTTGTAGGCTATGGCAGTGCTGTGATGATGGGCCACTCGGTGGATTCCCCATAAAGGGAGAACTCTTTCCTTGCAAACATTTTTACCACTTCCATCATCCCTGCACAGACCCCCCTGCCACAGCACGTCCTCCCAACCCCTTCAGCTGGCTTCTAACAACCAAGCAGGTCCGGATGAGTGTTTGTTACTTATCCCATATGGAGCCAGGAATAAACACATCATATGATATTTCTCCACTACCTAATCAAGAGGAAGCTGTTTGCCTGTATGTGACTTCAAAACTGTTTTCAGCTAACCAATGACCCAAATACAGTATGCAGAGTTTAGGAACCCCATGTGGATTTGTAAGCCTCTTTAGGAAGCTTTAGGTCTGTGAGTCCATAAAGGCAGTAAGCAGAGAATACCTGCAGCTTTTCCATTTGTGAGCTCCCTAATTTTTGCTTGCGAACTAATCTAGGTCATGCACGTAGGGCAGAAGAGGGTAGAGGGAGGGAAGAAAAAAAAAAAAAGCATTGTACTTGTTTTTCTGTATTGCAGTGCCCCAAGCATGCAATGACACAAAAACGGAGAAATGACCTACATAAAAGGCTGGAAAGGTTTGAAACCTTACGTTGGAGGCAAATCAGTAATGCCATTGCTCTCAGGACGGCATGTCTCACCTTAATGCTGTCGTTGCAGTTGGTAATGTCTTAGCATAAAACACAAAAGTAAATTGTAAGAGGTTAGCCCAGCACACAGATTACTCAGTCTTTGACCTTGCTGGGACATGTTGCTACAAGGGAATCCAGAATGCATTTAAGTTTTTTGGGACACCTGTCCCTAACATTCATCTGGTTTAGACAGCAGCGTTATGCAGCTGCTGAGCTGGACCACATTCTTGCAGGGACTAAACAAAAAGCATCCAAATACCTCCAAAACGTGAAATCCTGCAAAAAAGCACATAGGGTGAAATTTACTGGCCCGGTCAGACACCCAGCACACAGCTCTCCTGCCCTTCCATACTCCCTCCTATCTGCCCAAGCATACACTTTGGGCATGATTTTCCATTCCAGACCTTAGTACTGGTCCCAAAGACGTTAACAGAAGTTTTATTTCTAGAAATTTTAATCACGGTTAGAGGGAATAGGAAGCAGAGTATCGCTTGTCTGGCAAAGCCATCTCTGCGTGAGTTAATTGAGGCAAGAAGCACAAATCCCTTTAGGGCCATCATGCGGAGAGGGGTAATTGACCTTCCCACACCTCTGCGTACTGCAGACCTTAAAGGGAAAAAAAAAAAACAACAACTCCGTCTTCCCCGCTGCTTAATTCCCTTTGCCCTCCTCTCCCTGACCGCCGCGGCGGGGCTGCCCCGCTTCTCCCCGGGCTGAGCCCCGCGGGAAGACCGGGCACGGGGCACCGGGGGGCACCGGGAGGCACCGGGAGGCACCGGGCAGCGCTGCGGGGCCCGGGGCCCGGGGCCCGGGGCCGGGCCCGGGGCCGGTGCAGCCCCTCGGGCGGCGGGGAGCGGCGCCCCAGAGCCGCGTCGCGGCGCTTCCTGCCGCTATAAATAGCGCCCGGCCCAACATGCCCTGGCCGCCGCAGCGGCTGGAGCGCCGCCGGCTGCAGCCCGACGGAGCGCGGTAAGGAAGGGGTCGGGGGGGGCCTGGGCAGGGACCCCCCGGAGGCGGCAGGGCCTCCCCCGGCGCCCCGCTGTAAGCAAGGGGCGGCGCGGTGCCCCTCGGGGAGCAGGGAGTTGAGCCTCGCTTCGTGCCTGTCCCTTCTCTCTCTCTCTCTCTCTCTGTTTTCTTCCAGACTTCTCTGTCTCGGGCTTGGACGCGCTCCTGCCTCCCGAAGCCGCTCCCGCTCCTCCTCTGCGCTGGCCGGGCTGGCATCCCTCCTTCCCTGCTTCCCCCTGGCTTTCCTGCTTTCCCCGGGGTAGGGGATGGCGTTGGGTGAGGCCTGGCCTCCGGGTGCACCCCGGGCTGTGCCTCTGCCCCGGCCTCCATGGAGGTGGCTGGTGGCACCGCATCCCTCCCGGTGGTGAGATGGGTGGGGAGAGCCACGCCGAGCACGTGTGGCACCCAACCCAGCAGGTGCTCCTGTCCCCAGCGGGCGTTGGGTGAGCCCTGTGGCTAGGTGCTGTGGTGCAGGCTCCACGAGCAGGTCTCTGCCCTCCGAGCTGGCTCTCAGGGGCTTTCTGAAGGAGCTGGGTTTGCAGACCTCAAGTAAACAGCCTTAAGGTCTTAGCCTTCCCTCTTTGTGTGCCGCTGTACTCCGATGGCTGCTCCTCATCTCTCAATAAAAACATCTCCTGCGGGGCAGGACTGTGTCCCTTCTCTGACAGTGTGTGTTCTTCAGCTCCTGCTGCGTGCCCTGCTCAGGCCTCCTAACTAAAACAAAAGTGATACAGAACTTGTTTCTGCCGCTAAGTAGGATGTGCTTATTCAGGAATCCACTGTGAGGTAACTTTAAATTGCTTTTTTTTATTCTTGTGGTGCTTCCTCAAAGAAAGGGCCTTAGCGAGCAGTTCTCCTCAGTCTTCCTGGCCTCCAGAGGGTGGGCAGTGTGATCTGCTCCTCGCTCATGCCCTTCGTCCCTGCCTGCTTTGACTTTTCCCCTCCATTTCTCCATGCCTGCCAGCTCCTCCAGGCACAGGGGGTGTAGAAGGCCACATGGAGAAGTCCTGTCCCATTACTTAGTGCCTCCACACTGTACCCGCAGGGTGCCCAGCTGGGGAGCCGTGCCTTACAGAAGGGCACGAGGGATGGCTGTGCTGGCACAGGGGAGCCTGCTCTGGCAGCATGGCTCTCTGAGGGAAAGGTGTCCCCGGCCCTGCGGCCTAGGTGAAGTGCTGGGTGACTCCGCTGGCCCTGGCAGTGCTCAGCATGAGGAGGACCCTGCTGGTGCGTGGCTTTCCCCTCTGCTGGAGCAGTGGCAGGGAAGGAGCACGTGAGGAGGAAATGCAGCTGCTGTGGAGTGCTTTTTGCCCTCCGCGCAGCAGGAGCACGTGAGGGGAGGGCAGGCACGGGGCGATCCAGGAAGAGAGGAGGAGAAGGCAACGAATGGAGAGGACACGCTTCTTATGTGCCTGCGGAGTCTGTTTAGCTGGGGCAAGAGCAAAGAGCCTAAAAATGAGATTGTATCTATTCTGAGTTACTGTTCCTCCAGAAAGCACTGTTTTTAGTTCCTCTGGTACTGTGTGTGTCCTTCTCCCCTCCCTGCTCTTCTGGGTTCCTCAGTGTCCCCTGACCTCAAGCAGGATGTTGCCCTTAGCACATGCCTGTCAAACGTGTGGTTCTTCATGCTGTACACAAAACAGGCATTCCCTTGGCTGGCAGGAAGAGTAGTAAGGAGCAGTCAGAGGCACACCAGCCCCTGTGGTGTCTCTCTCTGGGACAGGGACTGTGCCCTGGAGGTGCAGTTGCGCTGCTCTTAGTAGATCTGAGGGCCTTCTGCCTCCAGCCCCATTCCTCTTCATGTCTTACAGCTGCTCACCCATTCCTGCCCTGTGCTGCAGCCCAAGCAACCCTCTCTGGTTATCTGTGGGGTGTGCTGCTGACAGGTTCAGCCATCCAGGTTAAAATCCCTCAGAAAGGCGGGAGGGGAGGAGGAGCAGCTCTTCCAGCCTGTGCTGCCTCCCCCCTGCCTCGAGAGTGCTCAAAGCTCTCCAACTTCTGCTGCTGCCGTGGTATTTCTACTGCAATTGCATGTCTAACCTGTTATAGTATGGCATTGTGCTCTGTGTGGCATCAGGTAGCAAGGGGCCATCTTTAGGCCTAGCATTGGTACATGGGTGCTGTAGCTGTTCATATTTTTTTTTTTTTTTTGAGAAACCCAGACTTACCACAAAGTTGCATCAGGATATTAATGTTTTTACCGATACAGTAGTCAGGATTGAAAGTGTGCCACTGCAATATTATTAGCTATAAAAGGAACAATTTCCTACCTGTAACAGTGCATATGACCTTTACTTCAGGTGCTCTCCAGACCTTTCTCAGTGGAAAGGCTGCTGGGGAGCAGGAGCAATACTGACCTCTTTGTGAAGAAAATGCCTTGCAATATTACTCTTTATTACCTACAGTGCATAAAGTTCTAACAGCTATTAATTTTCTGCCTTGCTTATATAAACATCAAGCTTTTCTTGGAGGAAGAAAAGAGGGCACGTTGGTGTTGTCTGATAAATGTGACATGAGGACAGGATTTCATAGGTTTCCTTTCAAGGCACATATGTTGTATGGGGGTGGGGTGTATAAATACGCATTGGCAAAATGTCTTTATGCAAAGACATTAGAAACATTCTATGCTCTTAACTGCATTAAATCTCCATCTGAATAGTGGACTTACGCTTAGAACTATGAGAAGTAGTGATGCCATGGCAAGGAGGGGATTTCTTTAAAGTTTATGCTCTTGCCAACATAAACATGTTTTAATTGTGGCTGCTTCACAACAATATGAAGTCTTGTAAAAGTTCAAATCTAATTAAATGCCTTTGTGTTGGCTTTCTATTGGCTTCTTATTCTTGGCTCTAATGCAGATGCTTTTTCTTTTTTCATGTGGAGCACTATAATACTCGGTCAACTGGATCCATTATAATAAAGGGCTGTCAAGTATCTTAGTTCAAAACCCACGGTTCTAGCTGTGTGTGAGTTGTGGAGGGTGGAGGGAACATTCTTTATATGGTGAGAAAGTAAACTTTATTCTGGTAGAACAGATCTGAGTAGTACCAAAGATGAGGATGCTGGAAGTGGCCACAAATTGTCAAGGCAGCTGTTTGTTTTGTGTGCCACTGAGTGTGCAATTAACAACTGTTCACTATTTAGCTACCTGCTTCGAAGATATACATGAAAATCTGTATGTTATTGAATAATGACTGCTGAACTGTTAGTTGGCAAATAGCCTAGAAAATGGATTATTAAAAACTGAATCTAATAAAGAATCATGTTTTAGTAGGTTTTGTGCTAAATATTTTGGATGCTTGCAGTGATTAGTATGATGGTGTTTTAGTGCTCTCATGTAGCATCAGCCCCAGATATAGATATATCTAGATATCTGAAGGGGAAGGGAATCAATGAACTGTTAGTACTCTATTGTGACTCTTTCCAAGCAGTATGCGACCGCTGCTGAGTTGAAAGTGAAGTCTGAATGGTGAAAAGATGACTTTTTTTTCAGTGGAATTAACCCTGAACATCAGGGCTCTGACGGATGCTGTTGCTGTTGTTCAGCCCTGCAGGCCTGAAAGAGCAGCTATGCTTGGGTCTCATCCAGCTCGGTGCACAAAGATCAGTGCAGCGTCTGTAAGGCTGGGGACACAAGCAGCGAGGGAGCAGTTTCATCTAAATCTGAGAGATCAAAGGTATTCAGAATAGAAAGTTTCCTTATTCCTGGAAGGAGCAAAGCAGGAAGCCCAAGGAGTGGTTTGAAAGTCTGTTTTGTAACACTAAACTCTGCTGTAACCTCTTCAGGAGTCTTCTGCATTTGGTTCTAATCACACATAAGTACACCGTGGAGTTAAAATGTTTCATCTTGTACCTCCTTTAAAGTCGCAGAAGCAAACTTTTGTAATACTTCAGCTGCTCCCGTGGCACCCATCATCTTCAATTGCTTCACAGCACGTGTAGCTCTTGCCATTTCTCTCCTGGGGCTGAGTCCGTGTGAGGAGCCCTCCTGGCCTACAGCATGTATGTTCGTGAGCAGGCTCTCCTCACCTTCATTTGAGCTAAGCTAGCATCTTCCTCCTGCTAAAGAAACTACAGGATATTTTTCAGTGGGAAATAATATTGAGGTTTAAATAAATGCTCTTAGCAGCTTTAGCAAACCCCAGATAGTTTGCGCATGTTTCTCTTGCAATAACTTCAGGTAATGGGGTGATTCCGTCTTCCTCCTTCTTAATGTTTTTGGTGAATGCTGTGCTTGAATGCTGAAATCCTTCTGCTGTGAGGAACAGACAGAGTGGAGCAGGCTTCCCTGAGCCTCAACCCACCAGAAGCAAGCCCTAGGAAGTAACTGCATTCCTCTGCTCATTCTTCTGCTTCCTACAAAAATTGCCAGTAAGGTCTCCCATAGTGGGGGTCGCTAGCCACTGGCACAGGTTGTCCAGAGGTTGCAGATTGTCCTTCCCTGGAAATGTTTTCTAAACTCACCTGGACAAGGTGCAAGCAGCCCGCTTTAGCTCTGCTTAGCCCAGCTAGGAACTAGGTGAGGTCCAGCTGATGGCATGCTCTGTTTCTGTACTGCTGCTTAAGCATGGTTGCTTTGTCTGTCCCCAGAACATCTGAGAATAAGTGGTCTCAAAACGTCCAAAAATGGCCTTGAAGTCTGAATAAAGACTTCAAAAAATAGAGTAAATAGAGAAGCATAGCATGGGGAAATAGCTTTGCCTGAAGTCCCATAGCAGCAGGTCAGTAATAGTGCTGGGAAAGGATCGTAAATCTCCTGACTAGTGTTGTAGTAGCTAAGAGATGTCGTCTTTAAACTTAAAAGCATGTCCTTTCCCTACTCAACCGCTTTCAGATCAATCAGCAACAGGGACTGCTTTTACCCTCCAAAACATCATTTTTACTTTTTTCTTCATCAGTCATATTCATAAGGATTTTTAGTACTAAACAACAGTTTAATGCATTGACTCTCAGGAAACACTGAGAACATCAGATCTGGAAAAGAATTTGGTGAAATAAAGACGAGCTGCAGAGGAAATTTTTAGAAAGTGATGTTATTCCCAGTTTGCCGCATAACAATTAATCTCTTATTTTTTAGAGAGGAAAAGAGCAGAAGAAGTTGTACACTGAATCCAAGCCTGAATCTCTCTTTGTTTAAAAAAAAATAAAAATAAAAATCACTTAAAGCTTTTTAAAAAATATGGAAGCTGAGAAGACAGATCAGCATTTTAAAGAGTAGCATGAGTTAAGCAGTGAGTTAACTGCATCTGTGTTTCAAATCCAAATGCTATGAACAAGGCACCATTCAGACCTTCGCTTATAAGTTATGCTGAATTCGTTATGCTGTGTTTGTTTGAATTCTGTTGAGAGGAGGAAAAAGAAAATAGCAGATTCAAAAAGCAAAACCATTACTCTTGTTTTGCTAGCTCACTTTTGAAGTGATGAAGCAGGGCTCTCCTTTTCCATCTCTCTCTATTTGTCTAGCACTTATGCAGGTCATCTGCTAATTATTAGCAGCTGTGAAACTATTGAGTTACATAAGCATAACTAAAAGTCAGAGTAGCCTTGCATCATTCAGCAGATCTGTCCATTGCTTATTCACTGCCGCAACAGATTGGTTTTGTAACATGCTTGACACGGCTGTCTAAATACTGAGAGGGCATCAGCAGGCACGGGAAGTTGGGAAATCCTTTAAGTCGTAGACTTTAGATACGATAATGTGTTGTTTCATTGTCACAACAATCTGTTGTCCAGTTATCCATGTGTATTGCCTCTCTGGAGGAGAGCTGTGTCAGGCTGATACCCTCCAACAGCTGAGCCTGCCAGCCACACAGAGCTGAATTGTCCGGGCAGCTTTGCTCCGGAGATAGCTGTGGGTGCTGTGCCGCCTGCATGGGAGCAGGCAAGTGAGAGTGCTGTGAGATGTATCACAAATTAACCATGCTCAGTGGTATGGCTGAGTACAACAAACTGTCTTAAACTTTAGAAAAAGCTCCTTTAAAATAGGAGTGTGGACAGCTGAGAACCTGAGGTGTCTCAGGCAGGGACCGATTTGTGAAGGAGAGTGTGCTGGTGCAGGAGGCCCGAGGCTGGCAGAGGCAGGTGCTGCCCCTGGGCATGTAACGCTGTGTCGGCGCACTGCGGGATTTGGTTAGCAGCATGAGTTTCTTCCCGCTGAACCTGGAGGGAATACAGCAAACTTAATCCCCTGTAGTGCTGGGTATTAAGTCATGGACTATGTAACGAGCTCTCTGATCCAGGCTCTGGTTTTGTTTTCAAGTGATTCTTGTCTTGTTCTCTCCTTCGCTGGTTGAAAGATCTCCCTAGGCAAGAGAGGCTGTAAAGGGGTGAGTGCAGTGTTATGAAATGTGCAAAATACATGATCTCTAACATACTTCTTCTTGGGAATTAAGAAGGTAAAATGAGTTCCAGGAAATATGGTGTCCCTCCAGACAGCAGCCTCTGCACCTGACGACTTGAAGCTGTGCCTCAGCACCTTTCAAGAAGGCCAAAGAGGAGTTTGTCTGAGCTTCCCTTCTCTTCTTTCTGCTATTTCCTCTTTTTAAAAGCAGCTATGTGAACAGTGATGTCTGAGAGCTGCTGCCCTAGATCAGCAACCTCCCTCCCACCTGTGCTGTGAGATCAGGGACAGGGCCTTGTCAGCTCACCTTGCCCCGGCAGTCTCTGCGGGATGGTGGGCCCGCAGAGCAGCCCCCAAATGGCCCTGCTCCCCCAGGAAGGGCAGGTGTCTGGGGCAGCACGGCAGGCCCTAAGAGGCTGGGGTCAGTCAGGGGCTGCCACAGAAAGGTGACTGGTTTGTAACTAGCATCAGCGGGGTAACTTTGTTATGATGATGATGTAAGATTTTTTTTTTTTCTTGGAGGCAGGGGGTAATTGGTTACTCTCTCCCTCCCCTCCTACCTGAGGAAATGTTCCTCAGAAAACAGCTAGTAACTCAAGGGTACTGTTTTGACACCCTTTTGGATCAATTTAGATCGCAGCTTGGCAAACATGGACAGCATCATGCAGTACTGAGCTCTGCAGTCCTCTTCTCAATTTCCACCAACTCATCAGTCCTCCCACGGCAGTCACTTCAGTCACTGCTCTCCTCAGGCCCTGATTTACTCAACACATGAGGAACCTTAATTGTAGCGTAGGAGAATGAAGCATAATTCCTACAAAGTCCCTGCAGAACTGAGCTTAAACATCCTTGGTGCTAGCTGAACTTCATCTGTCAGATCCTACCAAGCCTGTGCTCATCGTAAACTTTACAGATTGGAGCCCATCACTTACAAGTCCCTTTGCTGGTGTCTGAGAGCCTCCTGTGGACAACACAGGAGGCCTAACATACTGCCAAAAGCTCCCTGCCTCCCTGGCATGAAAAGACGAAGTAGAGAATTTTCATCCTTACTTTCACATTTGAAGCTACTAAAACAGTTTTTAAAGGAAGTATTAAATCTAAACCATAGAGGGCATTCTGTGTGTGTTGTATATATTGTAAGTAAACAAACCACTTGTTCATGCACACAGTGGGTTTGTATGACTCCACATACTGACCTTTTTATGTGTATCTATTCAGTCAGATGCTCCTTGTTTTTTATACAGTCATTTGTCTTAGATTTTAGGACCTCTAAGACAAGGTACATTTGCTTAATGCCCAATAAAAAATAACTTTCTTTTCCAATTGGACAAATTCAAATAATAGCAATACCCTGGGAAGGAAGATATTCAAGTATAAATACTTAATTTTGTTAGAGAGAATAAAATCCATCTGAGGCCACAGAGGCAGCACCTACCAGAATATCGCAAACTCTGTCTGCAGGTTGTACTTTCAAACCACCACAGACTAATACTACTTTGAAATTAGTAGAGTACAGTTTTCCTAAAATGTACAAGTTTTCCAGTCAAGTTATTGTGAAATTCCGCAATGGCAACAGGCAGTCCCAGAACTCTGTTTAATACTAGGCAGAAGCAAACTACAAGGAAATAATTCTCCTGTGGACTTTCCTACTGTATTTTCAGATTCAACTTCTGCATTTGTTCTAACTAGGTGGTTTAGGGAGGGTAAGAAACCTTGTTATATCACAGCTTATTTTAAATAGGTCATTCTTAATCAAAATGGCCTGTGTCCCTTGGATGTAAATGGTGGTTTTTGTCTTCCGAGTCCAGCAGCAGTATGCATGACCTTCTGAGATGAAGCAGTACTGGTGTGGCAGTGGCTGCAAGAAACTCAGAGGCATTCTGAAGTTCTAAGGGTGCTTTAGAAGTACTCCAAAAAGATACTTAGATTCAAACAGGTTGTGTTTTTTTGGATTAGTTCTAATTTCAAATTCTATAATAAGATCGTGCTTTTCAAAGTGAAGAATCTTATTCTGAGAGGTTGCTGCATGCTTCCACTTACTTGGCCTCTGAAGTGGAATCAGCATTATTTAATTCCTCATTGCCTGCTTTTCCCCTTCATAGCAGGTCTTTACAGGATCAGTGTCTTCAAAGCTCATTATAATTTTATTTTATTTGGACGTCCTTAAAAATGTGTTTGTGTATGCTGACTGGAATAGGGAAGAAGACATTAACTTTAGCTGCTATAGGGAACTAGAAAAAGGAGTACTCCATAACTGACAAACTGCATGAGGTGACTGGACAGGTTCCTCCTTTATTCATCTACAGCGTGCCAGTTGTTCAGCAGAACATCCCTGATAATGCAAGTGAATGGCAGGGTAAAACCCAGTTGGATGTCATCACACACAGTACTGAAGTGAGAACACTGAGGGACTTTGTGCTTCCAAGGGAAAGAACTGTCAGTATTGTCTTCTGGTTTTTGTTACTTGAAAGTTCCCCAAGAAAGTTTCCTCTTAGGAGCAATAATGGAGTTTACAGTTGTTTACAGTAAGAGTAGTATAACACTGCTCTTCTTTGCTTAGACTGAAAGCTTTTATTCTTCTCACAAATATGTTTGCTCACTGTCTGCTCACTCATCAGTGAGACTGATTAGGCATTAAAGAAACCGTGGTCGTGATGCTGTATACCACAGCCTTTAACAGCTCCCAAGGCCTTCCACTGTCAGTTATGGACAGAAGCAAATAAAAATAAAACGGAAAACCCTGCAGAAGGAAAAGTAAAAAAAACATAGTGTATTTTCACCTTCTTCCCTTTATCTAGAGATAAGGAAGTATCCCACTGCCACTTCCTAGTGCACATGGCTAAGAAGTGAGAACAGACACAAAAATAAAACCAGCAAATTCACAAAATGGCATGTAGGTGTGCTCCTCAGTCCCATCCTACCCTTGATGGGACCAAGGTCGCAGCGGGGCAGCAGCGCTGGGGCAAGACCGGTCAGGGCTCATGTTTCCTGGGCTCCTCTGGGCTGTCATCCCTTGGGGGTGTGTGTGTGTGTGTAGGTCCTTCCTCTGTCCTTGGGCAGAGACAGCTGCTTATTTTTGGAAATCCCCATTCTGAAGGTGGGATAACTCCTTCCTCCTACCACCCTCGACATCGTTCTTCAAGGGGTTTGGGGGTGTTACTGTGATGTGGCTGTTCTGGGGGGCGGGGAAAGCAAAAACAATGCATCTGCAGGAATGTTTGATGCAATGTCGGTTGTGTCCAGTAAAATTCTCACAAATTGTAGTCTCACTTCTCTGTATTTAATTCTGGCTTGTTCAGATCCCAGCTTCTTCATTTCTCAACAGAGCACATGATCCCAGTAGTGCTGTAATTTTCTATAACGCACACCAGTGTAGGATCTCAGACCCTGTCACTAGGGAATCCTGTCTGGTGTAAGATTAGGGATGTTTTTATTACTTTTTCAGAATATTAATTATGGAAGCAGTTAGTCTTGTGGACCATCAAAGGTCTTCAAAACCAGAATTCCCAAGAGCAGCGCAGTGTACTAGCTTTCTCATTAGAAGTTGAGAGAACAACTGTCCCACTTAGCAGCAAAAGACCCGAAGTTAAATATGTCACGAAGTTTACTTAAATCCGAACCGTTAACACTGTGAAACCTCAAGCAGGAATAAACAGCCTGTATAACAGCTGCTGTACCGAGCTCCTGCTGGCAGTGCGTCGCGGCGGGGAGGTGGATGTGGAGGCACCTTCGGACTCCCGCAGCGTGCGCTGGTGCTTGCAGCATCGCCTCCCCTGCGAGTCCTGCTCCGTAACGGGCTGGCTGTGCTGGGACGCAGCCCCCAGGCAAACAGCTCTACCGAAGGGCTCGACCAAAATGACTGAAATGTGGTTAAAAGTTCAGTTACGTTCTTCTGTGGAATTTCTGCTGTTTCAAGCCAGAGCACTGAACTGCTGTCCCCGCTTTCAGTCTCAGCCTGCAAACGTGAGGGCTTATCCTGCCTGCTGGTTCCCAAGTGTGCAATGGGGACCTTCATGGCCAAGGCTTCAGAAACCCACCCCCTCTTACTTGGTGAGCTGCTTTACCAACTTGTTGCAATTACACTACACTAATCTGAGGTTTGCAAAGGTCAAAACGCTGTTGAGCGACTTCCAGGCTGGAAGCTGCCATGGAGCAGCCAGAAGATGAACGAGGGCTGAAGCTACTCCCCGATGCCCAGGGATCACTGGGCATAGTGGCCTGAGCCTGGATGCAAACCCTGTGGCTGCCTATCGTGTGAGTGAGGTGTAGGCTCAACACTTGGCCTCCCCGAGTATGCAGGGAACTTCTGTCTCAGAGGCTGTAGTCTGGATGCCTCTCGATTCCCTGATAGTTTGACTACTGTTCTCTGAATTCATAGCAATAAACTCTCCTAATTCTTAGGAATAACGCAGATAATTAAATGAAAATACAGCGGGCAATGGGTATACGTATTCATAAACCGAGCCTCCCTTTCTCTTGTTTATTCTTGGGAGAATATTCTTTTTCATAACTATTAATGAAAGAAAAAAAATATTTTCGCACCTGATCTGATCTTAACTTACTCAGGCACAGCTCCAGTCAGCATGGTGGTGCTGGCACTTGATCCTACACAAGGAATAAGAGATCTCATCCATTACACAGCAGAGGAGCTGGTACTATTTTATAATCACCTAGCAAGTATGTACAGACGCTGATCTGTGTCTATATTTAGCATCCAGATATTCCTGATGTGGAATATACCACCCCTGGGAAAAATGCAAAAAATGGACTAAAGTTCTCATTGATTGGGACTTTCCATTAAAAAAAAAAAAAGGAAAGGAAAGAAAGACATGAACTTTGGATAGGATGTTCCTACTGTAAAATGGTACACAGCTCTTCTTACTCCATGGAAATCATGCCAATGTGTACTCCTGTATTAGCGTGCTTCTAGTTAGCTCACTTTCTGTTTTCTAGTGAATCGATCACAAATTTTCAGTGCTTCCAGTATGAATGCTCAGGATGTAAAAGGGAAAATAGGTTAGACAAGAGTAGCAGACTTTTTTGAAAATGAATCTAGTAGCTCAAATTTCACAACTGCACATGTTGAACAGATAATGGAGAAAAAAGGGGCTTGGTTTGCAATTAAAAAGATTAGACAATCCCCCAAAGAAAACAATTCTATAAATGGTAAAAGAATACTGAATTCAGAATAATAGCAATATATTACTAACTATTAGTTTAGTTGTCATGCCTTTTAGTAATCTGCAATTTATAGTTTAAGCTCCAATTCATTCAGGTTCCTTTAGCTACAGACACTAGATCAGATGCTTTTCATAAAAGGTTCTCCAGTTTAAAAGAAAATATAGACCTGATACAGAAGTAACAGCTGAAAACTGTGTGTCTGTATCAGGTGGAAAACTGGTCTTGTCAATAAATGCTGTTTCTGTGGCTTTAAAATGTGTGGCTGTTGTGGTAGGTCATGATTGCTAGGGTGCAGATTTATTTAGCTTTGTTCTCTTGTGTGTGTGTGTGTGCGCACAAATATTGATGGGAAGTTTGAATATAAAGTATTACTCAATTTAACTGTGGTTTTAAAAACAGTGTTTTCTACTGAAATAACTAAGTATATAAAAACTCTTCATCATATTGTCTGTACCTGAAGCTTCATAAACTTTGAGACTCGTGTTAATAGCGAAAGACAAATTGCACAATAATAAATATCTTTTAGTACCGCCATCATTGCAGTGTTCATATATTGAAAAAGATAATTAGAGACTAGGCATGCCATTGGCAAGGTATAACAAATACACTGTTCTGGAAAAATAGCGAGGCAATTTTTATGGAGCAAAAATTGTTGGAAATATTCTTTGAAAAGATAGCAAATGGTTTTTGTTTGTGCATCTGAGTAATCCCGTATCCTTTGAACAAGTTGAAGAGAAACCATGTCTCAAGCTTATTGTGTAAGAAGGACGCAAATTAAGAAACTAGGTATTATGTGAAATTAAGTATTATAAGCAACCACTGGTAACATTTGTCTTAACAGAAGTTCTTTTTTTTGTTCCTGTGAACAAATTAAGGTTATTTGAATTATCTATAGTGATATGAAGAGAATTCCACCAGGGTAGTTATCTTTTTAGAAACATATCTTACAATTCCTTTATCATAATTAAGGGAGCAGTGCAGGACTCTTCTTTTGGAGTCTGATATCTATACTACTGGGGGAAACAACCAGACAAATAACTTTCTCAGAGCAAGGTTTGTCAATTCAGCAGTTTTCACTCAAGAAATATGTAGACATTTCTAGGTATATTAAGTTTCCTTAGTAATGACTTATTTACGTGGCTGTCCTCTGAAAGGGCCGCCTGTGGCTTAAACCAATTGTGATTGCTAAAAATGTAATGTCTCATAGGCACGTAGCTGTTAGTTTTGAGTAGACTTAATTTTGTTTTCTGCTCTTTTCTTAATTATTTTGACCTTTCAGATTCCTCTTCATAATTACGAAAAGATATAAGGATGTAATTGCTCTTATGTTAGAGTTGGTCATGTGGTAATGGTATTTTTAATGCCTAAAATGACACCAAACCAATCCAATTTTGGCTAAAATCAGAGAATATCTGTCCTAAGACTGTTCCTTACAGCAGTGAGCAAAGAAGAGAAAGAAAGAGAGGAGAATCCACTTGAAGAGTAAATGTCTAAAGGACAGTTAAATCATTTCAGATAGCGTTACTAGTTTGCTTGCTTACTTTTGCATTTATCATCTAGGTATAATGGTCTTAAAAATCCTGTGCATGATCTGGTTGGAAGCCTCTAAAGATTTCATTGGAAGTTCTTTTCTGCATTTAGATGAAAGAAAATACTCAGTGTTAAGGTTTTTGTCCCAGGGTTTGTTTTTCCTGGATTCAGACAGGACAGGAGCTGTGCAAAAACCCTTCATCTTCCACGCATAGGTGACCATAGAAGGGGAAGAGGAGGGATGTTTGCCAGAAACATTTTGAAGATGAGATTTTGTCCACATCCTGGCTGAAGGTTAAGACAGATTCTCTTTTTTATCTGATGTGATTCCCCCACCATTGTTACCTCCAAGAAGCATGTTAATATTTCATAGTTCTGAAAAGACATAGTGGGCAACATTAAATATTTATGTCTCTGCGAAGTCACGCTGGTGCCACCAGGATAGTGAGCTCTATATCACACATGCTCTAATTCACCCTAAACACCCACTGTTTACTAATCTTCAGCCCCCGTCTGTGCTGATAATGAGCAAGAGGAAATGGAAACAGCAGGGATTACATGCTACTGAGAAGTCCCAGTTTCCATGCCTGGTTGTAATTCTTTCAACAAACTCTTGCTGACTGTGCTCCTGCTTTGAAGTTTGAACACCTCTGTATTAGTGCCGGGCTCTTGTGATTTGGCAAGCTGATTTGGGAGTTTTGTGGTTGTGTTTTAGCAGCTTCATACAGTGATGTACTCTTGTGCTCGCATGTGTTGTGCCTGCTCGAGGTCAGGAGCAGTATGGATTGTTTTGCTGGATTGCTGAGATGTTAATTGCTCGTATTTGCTGGTGACAGGTACCAGATAGAAAACATTCCTCACGGTATCCGCTATTGTGTGGAGATGTGTGTCCACAACGTATGTTTTGTGTGTGCTCTAGACACAGCAATATCAGTGAGCGAAGTGGCTTTCCATAAAACGAATAAATATTTTTCTAAGGCAAGTGACGTGCATGGGATTGAATGAATGATGGCATTTGGCATCACCTGGTCCAGAATCATCAAATGTGTTGAAGTAGAGCAGTGCATGTTTGTAATCTAAACCCAAAACCTCAGAGCCCGTGATTGCTTTCTAACCCCCACAGCCAGCACAAGACAGCAAATTATTTGTGTAAATGGCCCTACAGCCACAGCCATTAACATCCTGGTGTAGCTCATCTGTCAGGTCACTGTGCAACTTATTATTGCTGCTGGGGTGGTCCTTTATTCGTAAATCAAACACCGTTTGATCCAGTTGCAAGTGAGGGGGAATCAATTTACAGTCTTATAAACAGCTTGTGCCATCTGCAATGTTAGTGGCACATTTTCATTAGTTACCCAGGTGTGTGAGGGGAAGAGCTTCGGGTGGGCTTTCCACTCGGAAAATAAAGAAATGGTTTTGTCTTGCATATATACAAGGTGAGATCCAGCATCAGTTACAAGCATTGGCATATCACCCAAGGTTGCTACCAAAAACCCCAGAGAGACTACAGTCCTCCAGAAGGTGCCAGTCAGCAGATGCCTCATCTGTGACAAGGACAGAGAACTAAATGGCTGGTGTGCGGGGGACAATTCGTCAGGTTTCAGATGTCTCCTTTCATGTAGCAATGGTCTGTGGTCAGAACCGATAGATCCTTCAGTGTCTGTGGTGGCCCAAGGGGCCGAGAAGCTTAGCGGATCCAGCTGTATGAGGGCTGTGTGGGCACGGCAAATCCCCCAGGTACCACACAGCTGCTGTGGGTGTCCCCGCACTGCCATCCGTGTGGCCCCACTGAAGGACATCAGCCCCCAGTGAGGTGCCTCCAGCTGGAATGATGCCCTCAGAGGACATTTTGCTTGGGTGTAGCTTAAAAGGAGGTGGCTGTGACGTGCTCCCTCAGCAAATTAATTCCTTGCATCTTGAACAACCTGGAGAGGAGTATTTGGGGGAGTATAAAACTACATTTGTCCCATCAGGAACTCCAAGCACAGCATGGTCCAGTATGTGCCACTAGATCCTCACGCAGCAGTTAACACTTTAAAAGTGACTTTGTAAATATAGCCCCTTGAAAAGAAGAGAAATAAACCGGCTCTTGTCAGCAAGGACTGTTAGCCTAGAAGCGGCTGGGCGAGCAGCTGAAGACAAGCACAATGAAGCAGTGTGTTGTGCACAAACACAGTGACTTCCTGAACTCTTCAACTTCCCCTCAGCGCCTCTGAAGCCTACGGTTCGGCATATAATGTCTCTGCGTGCTCAGCGGCAGAAAGTGCTTAAGCTGCATGCATCTCGCAGTGCTCTCAAGTGTCTTCCAGTGTAAATAATACCCTGGCCTCTCTCTGGCCACTTGGCACAAAATGGTAACTCAGGGCAGAGCAGGTGCATCTGTAGCCATGTGCTTGCACATGCGCTCATCCTGTGGCCACGCAAGCTCAGGAGTGCGTGCACAAGTAGGCGTGTGTGTGCCCAAAAAGTCTCATGTAGAAGCATCTGTCTTGTAGACCAGTCCTAGACTGGTCTTACCTTGTCAGACTGAATAGATCCTCGCCTTTTTGGAGCTTGTCCCCCTGTTGGGCAGCGTCTTGTACCATGTCTGCCAGCTTGCAGGGGAGGTGGGGTGTTCCTTGCGTGGGTGTAGCACAAGCACAAAGCTTTTGGCAGCTGGTGACCCCAGCAGCAGGCAGGTGCTGCCTGTGGACTCCCGCTGTTTGTTGCTGCCTCTTTGCCACAGCGCGCTTCTGCCACGTCTCTGTGGGGAGAAGGGGTCCTGCACGTCATTCCCACTCATTTTGCCTCAGGGTCAGTCAGATTAGCCCACCAATAAAAGTCACTGGAGCTCATTGGGCTGGTTGGTTGACTAGCAAGCAGTTGCAGGAAGCCCGGAGGCAGCGGACCAGAAGGTGACCCCTGGCTGGTGGTCACTGGGAGGCTGCTCACAGCACTCGTGTATCTGGCACAGTTTGATTTAAAAGATGGACATTTTTAGTGGAAAGCTCTTACTTTACGTAGAAATTACGTAAAATGCACCAAACGGTGTGCACAGAAGCATCGTGCATTGGTTTGCTCTCGCTTCTCGATGTAAGCTGTGGTTTTGTGTACAGCCTGGCTGACGGCAAAGCCGGCTTCGTGGTAGTGCTTGTCCCCTGCTGGCTGAGAGTGGGGCTACCAGGGATTACAAAAGCGGGGGAAAGGAGTCTGTCTGACTCGTGAAGGCTAGATCCGTTCCTCGCCCTGGTTCGTGGCGCAGCCCATGCACCAGCCGTGCCAGCGCACCTGAGGTGGCCGAGGCCTGCAGGAGGAGCGGTGCCGGCAGGACGGCTGTGGAGGGGCAAGTGCTGTTGCTGAAGGCCTGGCGTCCCAAACCGCAGCAGCACCACGGCCTGTGTGTGCTCCTCCTGCCTTCAGGTCCTTCATACCCATGCTTAGGTGCAGCTAAATCCAGCCCGTGCCCCAGCACACATGCTGGCCATCAGTCTCCACACAAACCACACTGCAGTGTAACCGCCCTGCCTGTGCTCGGCCCTTGCAAGGCCAATCGGTGCCCCAGGTGTTGGCTTTTGTTCCTTCAGCTCTCCCTGAAGGGGAGATTTTTAAGTGCCCCCTCCTCCCTTTGGGCTGGCTGAGGTGTTTAGCATGCTCAAGAAACATCTTCCAGCAGAGCTGTGTCTCTCTGCTGTCTCCAGTCTGCCTCTTCTCTGAGGTTAGCTCGTGATAGTCTTCAAGCTTCCTCTCCAGGCTGTCGCTGTATTTCTGGTGTTGGTACCATTTATGATTAGCTTGCTTTTCCAGAATTCACTTGTCTCTAAATTAAAAGAAAAAAAATCTGCTAAAACACCACCTACTGACTAATGCTGTAAGCGTACTCATCTAATCCATGACTTTCCCGTCCTTCCTTTCATGACCTATGTTTGCCCATCATTAGATGACACTACATGGATGCATGCTGCTGAGAAGAGAATCTTTACTCTTCCAAAGTCCTATTTTTCATAGGACTCAAACTCCTGTGAAAAGTGTTTGCCACATTCAAATGAAAAATATTTCAAAGATTGTCAATAACTACATCTATTCAAACTAGATACATTGACACATTATCACTCAAAGTCTGATAAGCAAATATCCTTGAACTGAAATTTCCCACGCCTGCAGTGTAATTGCACTCTCCACTATTGCATTTGTTTCCTCTTTTTTTTTAAAAAAAAAAAAAAGAGGGAGGGGGGCAGTTGAGAATACTGTAATAGAATCACATTTAGGGTTTGGTATTAATACATAGAAATAGTACAAAAAGGGCCATTGAATCATGTGATGACTCAGAAAGAAACAGGAGAACTCTTTCTGGCTATGCAGAAATGTCAATGGTTCAACATGAGAGCAGAAGTCTCTTAAACATGCTGGAGGGGACCGAGTTTCTTCATCTGGTTTTAAAAAGTAAATGAAGCAAGTCTAGCAAGGTGCAGTAAGGAAGTGTGGTGTCACATGCAGCTCTACAGGAAACAAGAGTGAAGCTACTGGGGAAGTTCAGAGCTGGGTGACTTACAACGTATTCAACTAGCACAGGTTAGTCTTTTATAAATGTCTTTTTAACCATCCTACAGGGGTTCCGCGTATGTTTTTTCACTGAGTTTTGGTGGAGCGGGGACTAAAGCCATCAGCATGGCTTGTGTCATGTTAGCAGCAAGTGAGCGAGGTGGGCTTCCGCAGCAGGACCTTACAAAGGTAAAAGTAGGAAGCTTTTCTCTGAGTTAGCCCAGTTTGTGAGAAGCTTGGAGCCTGCCCTGCTATACAACAGCATTGTGGAGCTGCTGGTTAGAAATATCCGGTTAGAAATACGAACAAAATTTTCTCTGACTGGGTGAAGTTTCTCATATAATCAGCAGAAGGTCTGGATGTTTCATAGAAGGGTTCAGTGTTAATAAATACCAGAAAGTGCTTTCTCAAACACAGGTTAAAGCTATTGATTACAGTGAGAAATTTGTTTTGTTTGTTTTGGCTGGTGCTGACTCTCTAACTGTTCTGTTTGATTTTACTGGTGCAGTCTCTTTGTAAGGTTTTCTCTCATTCCCTACAACGTCTGTTGAGGAATTCCATCTCCTCCTTTCTTTGCTGGAGGCTTTTTGGCTTGGAAACCCACTGTATTGGGAAAGAAACAGCACCAGTTTGGTGCTGGAGCGCTTGGAGCTCTCAAAGCAAGCGTGTTTGGTGGGGTGTACGTTTTGTATTCCTACAGAAAAAGTACAGTTGTTATTTTTAAATGTTGCAAGAAAATTGTGATTCATTTTTTAATGCAAAGTTGGAGGGAAAGGTAAAAAGAAACTTCAAGAGGATAAAATGCAGAATATTTTAGTAGCACGTTACAGACTCTGAAATACAGCTTGCGGTGGAAGGTTAACTAAGCAGCTCTCCGTCTCTATCTTTCTAATGGAAAGATCTGGGGAATATGAATGAAAGAAGAAAATCTTTCCTCTTCCCTCTTGTGCATATGAACTTCAGCAAAAACATGGTCCTTCATCCTTTGCGACAGCACCTGGCATTCCCGGGCAGCATAGCGGTAACTGCAATACGGGGCGAGCCCTGCAGGGAGGCTGGTGTTTGGGTACAGGGATGGGTCCTGCTGCAGGGACCCTGCACCCAGCCCAGCGCTGTAAGTGTAGCCTAGGCTGAGGGCAGGGATGCTTTTATTTGGAAATAGCAGCCTTGCAGAGCTGGCTGTCAAGTTTTGAGCTCTGGAGTTTTAAAAGCAAGGCTCGAGCCTTAGCCGGGCTCCTCTGCTTCTGCAAATCTAGCAGATTTTTCAGAGTGCCACAGTTCTGTCTCAGATCAGTCTTTCTGCTTTGTTAGGGTTTCGAACCCCCAACTCTGAAACTCAACTCTGCTGTATAACTAAGAATGTGATTTAAAACCAATTTAGTAAAATCCAACTGCAGACATTTTAATTTCAGCCTAATCCTGCTTTATAGTGGCTCATCTCGTACGGATTAGGAGTTGTTTTAAGCTAAATAAAATGGCTTGTAAATAATATATTTGACCTTCCGCACAGTGGTTAGCGCCAGGTATTTGAAAGTGAATTCAAAAATAAACTGATACACTTTTCTAAATAAATAAAGCCCAGTGCTGTTCCTCGTGTACCAGGAGCAAGCCCAGCCAGCCGGGACTGACAGAGGAGGGGGAGAGCATAGGAGAGGGGGTTCGGAGCGGGCCCCTTGCACCAGCTTGTGTTAGGAAAGCCAGGGCAAGAATGTTTCTTTCCCAAACAAATTAAAAAGGAAATCTGCAAAGGGAGGAAAGGGAATAAAGAGTACAGACTAAACAAAAGGAAATAAATATGGCTTGGAATGAGAGAGAAGGAAACCAAAAGGAGAAAATAGTAAAAAATGGAACCAGATGGGGACAAATTCTGTGCTGAGGAAAAAAACTGCTCTTTTACTGAAGTTGGGAAGGAAGGGGAATTGGCTGTATGTGTGTGGACATGTTAGTAACACCTACAGAAGAAACGTTCCTTTTTCTGGTTTTTGGTTGGTTTTTTTTGGGGGGGTGGGGGGGTGTTTGCTTGCTTGCTTTTTGTTTTTTAATGATTTCTTTAGTTTTCTTTTCCGTGGGAAGTATTAGTGTAAAACTTTGTAAGTCTGAGATAGCTTCAAAGTTAGATGAAATCCACTTTAAATTTGCCTTAATTCTGCAAATAAACAGAAAAACAGAATGCACACAGCGCCGCTTAAACCTCCAGCCAGTGATGCTCCCCAAAAGCTGCTGCGCCGCGTTGCTCTTTGGGCTTCGTGTCCCCAGTGCACGTGGATCCACGGCACTACGTTGTCCTGCTCTGCAGGGGAAAATGTGAGTTAAAGTCTGTAACGCCAGCTAATGCAAACCTGAACTGTACAGGCAGCTTCAGAGAGTTTATTGCAGGATTCCCTTGTGGGTTTCATTTCACCGCGTAGTGCAGGCACAGGTTTTGTACCAGTGAGGAATTGGAGTCTGGAGACTTTGATCTCTCAATGTAAGTAAACCCATAAAATGCTGAATGGGCACCGTTCTTGCATTTTTCTTTAAATTGACTGGATTGTTAAAGGCAAGTTGTTGTTTTTTATTGTCAAGTACCTCAAATGGACAAGGGTGTCTTTTGCTGAGACATCATTTGCAGCACATCTCTCTCATGTCGTGCTGGCCATTCCCTCCCCCTTCCTCCCCCTCACTCGAAGGCAAGTTCTGCAAATCATTTCTGTAATTAGCTGTTAAAAGCATCTAGAGGTTGATGGAGGTTGGTTTTACTTTTGTTTAGTTTGTTTCAGCTTTTGTATGCGTTTTTCTCTAGCCTAAACTATTGGAATCTCTTTACTACAAAGTTGGTCAGGAAACCATGGCTCTTTTAAGAGGAACAGTAGACAGCTCCATTCAGTCTTCCTTCTGTATCCATCCACATATGTTTTTAGGCTTTTCTGCTTTCGTTCCACCATTTATACTGGCCTTTATGATGCTCTGCTGAAGTCAGTGCTATTATCTCAAATTTGTTTGAAAACAAATTGGGCCTTTTGGCTTCAGCAAATGATACTAGGAGAACAAATGGTGTATTTGCCTTTCATTTTCTTCTTTAGATGGAGACAGCTTCCTCTTTACACATGGCCAGTTTCTCACGCAGAATTTCTACTTAAGCAAGGAAGTGTCCAGCAGTTACATACCTAGGCTCCATGGTCCCCACCATTTCAGTTTTGCAATTAATAGTGGTGTCTTTTTCTTCCTTGCAGGAATGTACGTCCTGGGAAATGTTATTGTGTCTAATTAACTTCACCAAGTGCGTTCTGGAGTGAATTTGCCAGGCCTCGTGTTCTGCCCGAGCGTCTCTCCAGCTGCTGAGGAGGTACAGAGCCCTCAGGGTCTGCATGGGGGGGACAGTGGGAGTGGGGAGGTGTTACTGCATGCGCAGTGGCATGGGAAACCGGTCTGCAGCGCGTGTAATCTCCCAGCTATAAAAGGCATATATCAGTTGGAAGTCACAGGGCCGTCTCATCAATACTATTAAAGGTGTCTTTATTTGCAATGTGGTGATTGTGAAAAAACCTTTTTTTTTCCAAAACCAATTCTTTTCCATGTAGGATTAATAGCAATGCTGGTTTACCGTTGTGATCTGACATGGCACACCTTTCCTTTCCTAATGTCAGATGTAACTGCCTTAGGTTGCACTTGCTTCGGAAACCACAGCCTGGAGAAATCTGGGTGCCAGGCCTGGGAGATGAGCAAGGGAAGAGTTAGCCTCACAACTTGACAAACTTCGTTTGTGGCTCCACACACAACTCAAACGAAGCATTCTGAACTACTGCAGGATGAGGACTGGTGCAAAGCCTCCTAATACTAGTCATTCCATGTTTGAGGACTGAAAAAGATGGTACAACATGGATGGCTCAGTAGCCAAACATACTTCTTTGGACGCGGGGGTTAGAAAGGATTACCTGTTTGAAGAAGGGAGGCCTGCATTTATGGAGAATACAAATATTTTTAAATTAACGTTTATATTTGATTTAAAATTAGTACAGTGGATACTGCAAAGAAACATATGACACAATACTGAGATCAAGATGTTTCCATTCTAGATTTCCAATGTGACAATGTGGGATCGTGTAACATCCTAGGAGTAGCAACAGTGCTCAGAGGCTGAACAAATACAGCCCAGGAGGAAAGATTGAAGGAAACATGATTGCTTGTCCTAAGGAAGAGGAGGTCAGAAGGACATGTAAACAGTTTTTGGGTAGCTGTGACGAAGGGAATAAATTATTCTGCACACCAATTGTAAATAGAATGAGAAATAGCAAATGAAATTACAGCAAAGGAGGTTTAGATTGGGTACTTGGAAAAACTTTGCTAGCTGTAAGGCTAAAGAAGTACTAGAACAGATTACTGAGGGATATGCAGAATTTCTTTCACCAGAGATTTTTGAGAAGACATAAATACCTGACAGGAATGGTATAAAGATCGTCAATGGTACCTCAGAGGAAGGAGAAGGGTAGATGCCCTCCTCCAGCCTGTCATTCTGTATTTCAGTCTCCTTGTTGGCAGTAACTTTAAATTTCTCTGGTTATTGATGAAATCTGGTTAGTTATTTTAAAGGCAACAAACAGTTTCATATGTATGGTAGAGAGAGGGCAGGTACGTGTTGCTCCTGAGTTACATGAAATTTTGCTCTTCTCATTTGAGCATCACAAGATAAAGTTCATTATGTTGTGTACAGCGTTATCAAGAGCAGCTGGTGAGGTAAACACCCGGGCTGCTCATGGTGTGAAAGGGAGACCTGAAAAGCTAGGCTGTGCTGCTTTCTTGGGCGAATAGTTGTGGGAAGACAGCGAACAGCTCATTTTTATCATGGATCAAAAAACTCTGGTACTAATGGCAAACTTTACATGCACACCGGCTGTGCGAATCCAATTTGATCTGCGTTGAACAGAATTTCCTAATAGCAAGTTTTGATGGGTCAGGGCTCACCTGAAACAGCATTTGGCTGCAGGTTTGGCTTGTGCAACGGGCACATTGACAGATACAGAAGAAAACAGTGATCCCTGCAATATCACTTGTTTGAGGACTACTGGTCATCAGGACCAAAGCTGAAAAGAGACCGTAGACTTCATGAGAGTAGTAATGTCTTATGACCTGATAAAACTAACACAAAGCTTCCTTCCAGCTGTGGATTTGATCCAGATATATTTTTTTCTGAGTTTCTAATGTCTCAGTTCTGAAAAAATGCGCTTTTTATCTGGAAGCTTATGGCCTCAAACTTGCAGTGGTTCTTAACTCTACATTTAATTACTAATTCTGGTTTTGGAAACAGAGATGGTAAGAGTCATGTTTCAGTCTGTCATATGCTAAATGTAGTCTCCAAACTTACTTAAAATAAACCCAATTTGGTTCTGCCCTGTGTAAGCTAGCCAAACCGCTCAGTCAGGTTGAACAAGGTTTTAACTGCGTTTTAAAGGATTCAACAGATGTGATGCTAACTTTAGCTAGGGTTTAACAACTGGGACAGCCACTCTTATTACAAAGAAATTAAAAGGGAAATTGGCTGCCAACCTCCAATACCTGTTGTGTCAGGGCAGCTGCACTGAGCAGACCAGCCTGAAGTTTTCTCCTCTGAGCTTTTGGTAGATTGGCATTAGTGAGGATGAATTTGAACAGTCACGTGGAGTAAGAGGACTTGTTAATGAAGTATGCTCTGAAGAGGAAACACAAGTGATAAATGATGGTATGTGGCTGCTCTTGGGTTTGTGGGGATGTTTTTTTCATGGGGGTGGTATGCCATACAAACTGGTTTAGATCAAACAGCACCGAACTACTACTACCTATGCAAAAAGTTGTATTCTCAATACCAGCAGGAGCTTGGCTACATCTACTCTTGCAAGGAGGCAAATTGCCTCCAAAATCCCAGGGCTCCCGGTGGGTTCCTGCACAGGCTGTGGAGCAGGTGGGCTCAGAGCTGCCTGCTAGGAAGGAGATGAGGTGCTGGCCTTGTACCTGGGGGTACCTGGTCCTGGGGAGGGCAGGCAAAATCTCACCTCGGCCCTCTGGCAGAGCCACCTGCCTGGCACATCCACCAGAGTAGGAAGGGACCTGCGCCGGCTGCCAGATGCGGCCCGACATGTGAAGGGAGCGCAGCGCCCTGAGGCCCAGCACGAGGCTTCGCCCTGACCGCACTCACTGCGTCAGAGCACCTGGCTGTCGGAGGTGATGGAAAACGGCTGGAGTAGAAATATTTAAAATACACCACAGACAGTAGGTTGAGATTGCGTTCTTTTAGCTTTCGGTGACTTGGGCAGAGGCTCTCCCTAACATGTGTGGGCTCTGGCAGCTTCACAAACGGAGCATGGTGCTGAGCTGTGGCCCATGGGGATGCTGCAGCAGGTTATGCGGCTGTGCTGCCCTCCTTCCCATGAGGGTGCTGTAGAGCACGCCTCCTCTTAGTCTGGGGGAGGATTAGCTAGTGCTTGCCATTAATCCATGAAAGACGTTGTCCTGCCTTTATTTTTTGGCAGAATCCATTCATAATCGTTCTTTCCAGCTTCTCTTCTTCACTCACTAGCTCAGTGTTTGCCATCTGCAGCTGTAAAAAGTTGTTTCCAAAGTGAAATAAATTGGAGCAAAGACTTCTGTAATTGGAGATGTGGAGGAGAGCAGAAGGGTGTGTTATACTTCGTTGTCCTTGGTTGCTTTTGGTTTGACTTGTGCCATGCTTTAAACTAGTCCCCTTTACAGGACCTTGGGGCCCCCTGCTCGTGCACTAGCTCCAGTGGCACCAACGCAGCCCATGTCCCTGCCGGTACCAGGTGGTGATGGATTCGGGCAGTCAGCTCTGCACTGGGTCAGCAGCACCATATCAGTGCAGTAGTGGAGCAATGAAAGCCTGAGACTCTATAAATAGGAGTTAGATGCTTACGTTTAAAAATTTCTCTTTGGATATCAAAGTTAGTAATTGCCATTATTGTTTTTCAGGACTTTTTTATTGAAATGCTTTTTAAATTAAAACGATCAGTTCATCAAAACCATTTTTCTTCCTGAGATCAAAGGTGAATTCAGCACACATTTTAAATTTCAAAATTAGAAAGCTTTGAAATTACCTTTTAAAAAACATTTTGAATACCTACAGCAAATGTAGGCTCTGCTGAAATTTTCACTCCTAAGAACAAAAAAATAAAATTTCAGTTCAGTTAAATTGAAATTATTTTTGATCATTATTTAAAAACTAGAAATCCTGATTGAGATAGAAATCTCTGCATGTCTCAAAGCTTGAAAGGATATGAAATTAGCTTCCTACTTGCCTCTTTTTTTTGAAAATACATTGTTGAATACTGTACTATACCAACAAACACAAATAGAGGCTTTAATGCCTCTCCAAGTAAAATAGGAAATCTGAATTCAGAGTCTGAGTTAGTCTTTAATGTAATGTTAGAATTGCTCTGAGTTGAAAGAACCACAGAATGATACAAAACAGAATGTGTACCTTGTCATCTATTAGATAATTGCTAAAATTAGTGGAGAAGCATATGTCATAAATGAAATCTTCAGAAACTATCTTTAATTATGGGGCTTTTAACTGGACAAGGAAAACGTTAGGTTAAGTATAGACAGCATAACTGTATGCCCTTGCTGTGGGTGTTTACACTGGCATCATCCACTGCAGATGTCTCCTGTGAGTACCCAGGTGCATATGTGCAAATTTCATAATCCCAATGTCAAGGCTGAGTGTTCAGTTAAAGCGCCAGGTGTAAACACCAAACATGCTGTTTCAGTGTTATCGCACCTCACGGGGCTTTATTGCATGCAGTCAAGTCCTGCTGCGAGAGTAGACCGAGCTACAAGATGTGTGTAAAAATGGCTTTTCAAAGTTATTTTGAGTTAGTTTTGTTAAAGCTGTACGCCAGTAAGTGAATTAAAATGTAGTTGTGGTCGGTCAATAGTCTGATCTCCACGTAGCTTATGGTGGTATAAATACGAAGAATTACTAGTATTGCCTGGATTTTACTCTTTGCATTTGGCAGCTTATTTATACAGTAATTGAAACATCTCTTAGCTGTACCTTCCTTTTCCAAGTAACTCTTGACATTTTTTCTTGCCAGAAGGCAGCATTGGAAATACTTAACAGAGAAATTCATCCTTGCATTACTCAGGATGTTTTCCAGATCGCACCAAATGGAAACTGTCGGTGAGAGGAGCAGTACATGAGCACTGCGGGTGACTCGCACACACGCAGACTCAGATGCTGAAAGCTAAGGTCACTCCTATTATGCATGGAGAGGTATTCAGCATGCTGTGGGTTAGATTTTTACTGCTTCACACACAGCCAAACTAAAGGCGAACAGAGGAGGCAGAATTTCAGGTCTG
Organism: Cygnus atratus; assembly: GCF_013377495.2. Classification (NCBI taxonomy): domain Eukaryota; kingdom Metazoa; phylum Chordata; class Aves; order Anseriformes; family Anatidae; genus Cygnus; species Cygnus atratus. Next base: position 18,018,636 of record NC_066367.1, read on the forward strand.
CCCTTCCACCAGTCCTTCCCTGAATGGGAATCTGAAATAGCAGCCCAGGGCTTCAGGATCCTTGCCAGGCGATCTCCATAAACACCAGTCCTCCCGTTCCACCTCCCTCATGTGGTTTCAATTCACGAGGCTGATCTGGAGCTCATCTCCCAGCTGGCTGGGCAGTGAGGGTGTCTCCAGGCCTTTGCTCCTCCACCCAGCCCTCAGGTTGGCCCCTGGATTGGGGGTGACCTTCCGCAGGGCAGTCACCAAACCACTAATTCTCTCTGGAGCTGCTCTTCCCAAAAAGCTGGTATGGAGCAGGAGATCCTTCGCGTGCTTTCTGTATGTATCTCCACTTGGTAGCCCTTCATTTTGTCCAGTAACCGGGCTTGGAGGCAGGGAAGTGCTGGCCAGCTCAGAGCAAGGCACGTGATGGGTTCAGTATCGCAGGAGGAAAAGAGTTCTCCATCTGCCCAGCTGGAGGCTGCTTTACTCCTAGAGCAGCCCTCATAATTTACCATGCATATTCACATTACTACTCTTGGACTGCATCTTCCTCAGGTCTCTGTAGGTTTGGAGTGAAACCAATGCAGGTCATATCAGCTAAGTAAATCTGATACATCTTTTACTCACATAAAAAAAATAGACTTTATTACTACAGTAGGAAAAGCTTGATTTTAAAGGCAATGGATTTACACAGTGAATATGGGTATACCATAAAACCTATGTTGTTGGCTTTTGCTTTTTTTTTATAGAGAAAAAGACGGTCTGATTTGGTAGAATTTTTATCTGATACGAAGAACTAAACAATACAGAGATAATGGTAACCTTAAATGTACTTTACTTAGTGGTTACCTGGTCTGTTAGTTTTGTACAAGTCATGTAAAGATTTTTTTTGACTTTTCTTATTGTACAATATTTTAATAGCAATAATGTATTGCTTCTTCTATCCACTTCTCTGGAATGAGTTGCAAGAGAAGTTTCTTGCTGGATTCCAGCCAAGCAAATAATCTGATGGTGCAGGAATGTAACATTTTGGACTTGTTTTTAAATGGATTAGAATGAGACATCATTTGCCAGTACTGACAGAATATTAAGTGAGCATGTAAATTCACACCTGAAATAGCATGTTCTCAGTCACACCTTTGCTTTTCTTTGGCATTTTTAAACGCATCCAGTTCAACCCGAGACTTGTAGGGTAGCACATTGAAAGTTCAAATGTCTCTCTTTTCCTTAATGCACCTTGGGCTTTGTTTTATTTTGGTGGTTGTTGTTGTTACTGTTTTTATTGCTTCGGACATAGTTTTTAAAGTTCTGTAAACCCTTCTGGAAAGATGGTCACCTTTTGGCCCCAGTATCCGCCTACTTTGGGGTGAGCTAAGGCTGGCTCCAGCATGCAGAAGAGGTGACAGGGGGACTGCTTGCTAAAGCAGACCCTGTTTATTTCAGATTATTTTTTGCCTTCACTTTATTCTCCCTTTTATTATTTCCATCCTGATTTTAAAGTCCCATCCACAGATTTGTTTTTATATTGCTGAAAACCTTTTAAAGTAATTACTGAAACCATAGCAGCCCATCTGAAAGCTTTCTGAGACTTAATACAAAGTACACAGCAGGCCAAACCTCAGAGGGCAGAGGCCCTCTTCCAAACCAGCAAGAACAGATGCTGAGAGCTGCTTTGATGGCTTGTGCAAATGGACACTTGGTCATCCAGCTCCCTGAATGTGCAGATACCCGGTGTACACTGCCCAGCTTCAGAATGCTTCAGGGTTTGGGGGCTTACTACTACCAATCGTAGTAAATACTTAAAACCCTTACGTATTCAAAGTAATGGTATATTTTTATATATATTCATTTATACCTTAATAACCTAAAAAAAAAAAATCCATTATTACCTTGCTTTGCAAACTTTCATTAATCCCCTTGGGAATTAGAAAAGAGTAATTGTTTTGCAACAGCCCAGCAGAGCCTACAAGGAACTTGACTTTCCATAGTTGTATTATTGAAATAAGCATTTAAATGGCAGATCAAATGCTTTTTGCATCAGAGGTCAGAAAAGATGTGCAAACATGGGATATAAGTCATATGCAGAATGAGTCCGCATTTAGTATTTAGTCAGTCTGTAAGGTCTGGTGTGACTTTCTTTTCAGTTTGTGGTCTGTGAGCGGGGCCCAAAGGGAAAGTTACAGGGGTTTTTTGGTAGGTCTCGGTTTGTTGAGGCAGATGACAGTACATCTCGAAGCTTGCTCTTCCCAGACTGATGAAGCAGGATGCCAGCAGTGCCAAACTCAAGCGATGGCATTTCTGTGCAGGTTGTGGCTGTGGTCCTTGCCCCACCAGCCTTATGTGTCCACAAGACGGTGTTGTGGGAGCCAACATGAACCTGGACTGCTGACTGCGACATTCCTCAAATGCATTACTTATGTGCAAATGTGATTCACGGCCTCACAAATGATCTCTTTCATGACTAACCCCAAGCTACAGTGCATGGCTGTGCACAACAGAGAAAGTCTACAGACTTCTTGGGGTGTGCTCTTCTTAATCTTTAGCTCTGTTCATCCCAATCAGCTCAAACGCTTTCAGCAGTCATGAGGTGCCGTGGGTCTCATCCAGCCCCCTCTGAAAGTTGGCTTGAGCCGTTCCACTTACTGTAACGAGAGTAAAATCAGACTCTCCAACTCCACCCATCTTAAACGAGGTTTGGAGTCTCAGCACTTCGCAGCTTCACATTCATCCAAAATTAACTCTCTGGATGGAAAATATTTTTTTTCTTTTTAATTAAAATCTCTACCAGACCCGGTCACCTGTTTCTCACAAAACTGATTTATGGGGCTTGCTACACTGAACAGAGGCTTTTATTGACGGTAATCTGGCGCTGAGGCAGCGTTCGTTTTTCTGCACTGTCTGTGGCTGAGTGGGCTGCCTTACGTTAACGCAGATCTGGGGCTGTGCTTTGTTTTGTTTTTCCCACACTCTGGACAGATCAGTCTTTGATTGCTCCTCTAATGACAGATATTTGAGTTACCTTCTAATTCATGTCGACACCTGGGCTGTAAAAACTCTAATGCACTCTTGCTTGTGTGCTTGTCTTTCCCTGCTGACTGCCCCGGCCGCTTAGATTTTTGTTTGGGCTTTTGATGTGAAATCTGAACTAATCGCCGAACACTGTAGTTTTTCAACATCCTTATAGGAGCACTGCAATATTTACAAGAGAGAGGGATTGGAAAACAGAGTTTTAAATTGATTCCATATGTCTGGCCCTGATGTGCCTCAGATATTTCCCCTTTAGAGGTAGTCACCATTTTAATATCATTTTATAGATGCTGGCTGTAGCAGACCAGTCCCAGTTCACTGCAGGCTTAGTAAGAGTTAGCTGGTTGCGATGAAGAAAACACTTTAAAAAGCCTATTGGAAAACTAAAGCCAGTTGAATTCTAGACTTAGGCCTATGGAGAAGTAAAATCTGACAGCGTGAGATCCTTGTTCCTTTTCCATGTGCCTTTGCAGTAGCAAGATCCTTCCTTTCCCCTGTGGCTGCCTGTCCTCCTGCTGCTCAGAGCGAGGGCAGCCTCGGGAGTGGAGCTACGCAGGTCGCAGCGCTGCAACTGCCGTGCCCTGGGCATGGGATGGGGTGCGTTGGGGTGTCCCGGAGCTGCCACCACACAACCTGCACCTCCAGCCAGCCACCTTCCAGCCCAGCCTCGGGGTCAGCAGGGAGAGAAGCCCCTCTGCTTGTAGCCACCGCTGCTGAGGGGACCCGTGACATGCCAGTGGGCAGCCGTGGCCAGCAGAAGTCCACCAGGAACATCCCAGGGCTCTCTCACCAAACTGGGTTCCTGTGACTTCTTTCCATGCTGGCTCAAAGTTACAACAGCTCAGCTGTCCAAGAAAACATTCAGGCTAATTCCTAATTCCTGACACTTTTTGGCCTGTTTTACCATGAAACAGTGGAGAAGGGAAAACAAGTCCTCCAGACTTCTGTCAATTTGATTCAAATGGAAGAATTTCTTTCATGCTCCACAAAGTAAACAAGTGGTCAGACCTGCAGCATCCTAAAAAATAGAGAGAGAGAGAGCTCAATATGCTATATATGCTCAGATGGAAAGGCAGGGAAGCCAGTGTGAGAGGAAGTTATTTTCCCATGTCGGAAAGCTGAGCAGCACTGCCTGGTGAGGATATGCTCACAAATCTGGTGCTGGCAGAAGTCCTGTTCCTCAGGTGGATCACTTAGTCCCATGCTTTCTTCTGATTCAGGGGTGAGTGAAGCTGGAGGCAATTCTGATAAAACCTTAATTTCTGAACCAGGCTGTCCACCGTACCAACGTCTCTTCAACCTTGAGGCTGCTAAAGTTTTTGAGAGAAAGCTGCGGAGCTCAGTGCGCGCTGCTGAACTGCCCCGTGGCACTGAGCGGTCACCTCTGTAGCAATGAGGCGAGGCACTGGAAAAAGCAGTCCCATCAGAGAAAAGCTCTTGAACTTTCTTATAGGAACAGCGTTTTGTGAACACAAAATCTGCACAAGGAAGAACAGGTGAGGGAATACGATGGAGAGAGATGTCAGATCATTGTTCCCCTGGGTGTGTTGTGCCTCAGTGGAGAAGCTGTCCCTATAGCCCCTCTGCAGCACCAAAACAAGGGGCCCTTTGTTCAAGACTGTGCTGAGGCTTGCCTTGAGCCTGGGTGAATCCTGCATTTGCTGTGTTGGGCAGTGTCCCGAGGATAATACAGTCTTCTGCATTGTTTCAGACATTTGGGGTGACCTAAAGCTGCTTTGGGTGGTAGGTGGTTGAACACTGCAGACAACTGCGCTCCGGACAGCTGAAGTAAGAGCTCAGGCACCAGCAGCTTAGTCCTTAGGCATCACTTTTGCCCGGAACAGAAGCTTTTTGCTGTTGGGCTTTTCTTTTTGGGGGCTCTGAGGGGAAAGGCTTCCCTTTTCTTGGCAGGGAGTGAGCTGCAGGAGGCTGCAGGGTTGCAGGCGGTGTCCTGCTGGGACACATCCTGTAACTGGGGGTGTGCTCGCTGCGTTTGGCTCTACCTCCTGCTGGGGATGGCACACGGGCACATGTGCTTGCTGTAGGTTAGCCGTGAGGGTCCCTCCAAGCACAGGCGGCTTTGCTGAGGTCCTGCTTCACAGGCAGGGTCCCCTCATTGGGGTGGAAACCGACCCTCAGAGTCCCAGCGGGCAGAAGTATTTCTGTAAGCACTGGCTGAAAGAAGTTAGAGCAGCATGGATGGGGTGGAAGCAATTTCTGTTTTCAGAGATGTACTTTCTGCTATACTGTATTCACTCTGAAATTGTCAGCTTTTCTCAAGCCAACATCCAAACGCTTAAAATGACCGAAAGCTCTGCTTTTTCTTCCAAGCACCGACTACAGCGGTGACTGGGGCCATCCTCCACAGTTAGCCACTGCCAGTGATCTTCCACATATCTTGAAAAATATGTCACTGAGAAGGAAAAAACTTCTTAAAATACTTGGATTAAAACAGCATTCTGACACCACAGTGGCCTAGTTCTTAGCTGTAATTTTCCATGGACGCAGCACCGCTGGATTTCTGCAGTATAACTCCTGGTTGCCTCTGACAGAGGAGGCTTGCTGGACGCAGCTTGCTGTGGGCCACGAGCGCACGGGGCTGCTCCTGCCCTTGGCATCCTGCGGTTGTGTGCTGGCATTTCACTTGACACTGACGCCAGTAACGTGTGTTGTTACTGTTTTCCTGTGACGGTAAGAAGTAGATCAAAAGCACCGAGGGGATTTTAAGACCCGGGGGAATTGCCCAGTGTGAGCTGCAGTCCTGTGCCCGCCCGCCGGACACCTCCGGGCTCTCGTGCCCAAGTCAGTCCTGCAGGCTGGTGCTCTCTGCCCCAGCTTTTTTTTGCACAGGGGGTGGCACTTCTCAGTCTGGGTGGAAAGTCGTGCTCATACCGCTCATTTTGGGTACTGCTGAGAGTTTCTCTGAAATGCAAAAGTCCCAGATAAAATGGGCTTCCTCTCTCTGGCAGCGGCATCTCCCCAGAATTTCCCTGGGCCTCATGCATCCATGGTAACTTCTCCTCTGTCTGTCTCCCTTTTGGGCCTCTAGTTCTCTGCGAGTGACTTTAAAGGTGAAACAGTAGTGCCTCCTCTTGCTACCACAGCTTCCTCGGGGCAGAGTGAGAAAACCTGCCATCTCACACCACTGTGGTGTCCTCTCCTGGGCCACGCAGGCTTGTGATCCCTGCACCAAAAGGAACGTAGTTTCAGCCTGAAACCATTCTTAAAAGACTAGTCGTTGATGTTAAAGGACACAGAAATACCAGGAGTGGCTTTTTAGGTGTCACTTTCCTCCTTTATCCCAGTTAAGAGGGGGAAAACCCGGGCTCTCCTGCTAGAGCTGAGGAAAGGGCAGACAGACAGCATCCCTCCAGTGCCTCAGCTGCATCTGTGGGGCTGCTGCAGTGCCTGTCAGAGGCTTTGCCTTCCTGTGCGTGTGTGTGGCTGAGCCCAGAGAGGCTCCTAAATGCTTTTTCTTCACCGTCTAGGGGAATTCCTCTTCAGTCTGTTCAGGTAGCTTCATGCTGCAATGGGTTGGCCTTGGTGTCCTTGATGAACCCTTTAGGGGGGTTAAAACCGTCTGTCTATTCATAGGCGTTTATAAGTTTCTATTTGTTTAGAAACTAACCCTTTGCTTTAGTAAAAAGAGAAGAAGAAAAATATCTGACGTTTTCCAGGTGGGATTTACTGACACGGTGTTGTGCAGGTGGGATGTCTTCAGCATCCCCCGAAGCTCTCCTTCACACCTGTCCGCACCCTGCACTGACCCCCTTGGTGCACACATCCCCGACGGCCTGGAGGGGACGCAGGCGCATACTGGTGGCACGGGCACACCGAGGGGAAGGGGAGCCCACAGGGGCATGAGCGGATTTCACAAGGCGTCACGGTAACTTTTTTTTTTCAAAATGGTTCCATAGTTCTCTACTCTGTTGAACATGAAAAAATATTTTCGTCTGTATGGAACTGTTTTTATTATTATTATTATGTGGGGAAAAAATAAGATTTTAAACTGTTTCCCAACTATTTTGTAACGTGTTTAGTTGTCCTTTTTGTTTTGAGAGCTACCGTACGAATGTACCTGGTAATCTAACCTAATTTTCTCAAATTCAGATTTTTTTTTTCAATTTTCCTTTCTTTCATTAGCAGGAAGCACTGCGTTCTGAACGAACCAAATCAATACCTTTTTGGAAGCTGGGCACTTTTGCAGAGAGGGACAATCAGCATTTTAATTGGTGACTTCATTTTTTTTCCCCTTGAGTTCTATCAATTCTATTTTATTTCTGCAGTTGTTTGTTCCTTCCTCTTTTTTCTGCTTGGAAATTAATCATGCAGGAAATGATTAACCACAGAGAGCTGTCTGTCTGCCTCTGACTCAACGCCTGTAAGAGGGGCAGCCTCGAAGCAGCTTGAAATGGCTGCATGCAAACCGTGCGCTTGCACTCCAGTTTGCGCTGTCCATCCCACGTCAAATGTCAATCTTTTTAGCACTTGTAACGCTCCTGAGAAGATTTCTGAGGTACCAAATTAAATCCAAAATGCCCCAAACTTGTTTCAGTTTAGTGCTGCTCATGGATGGCTTGGCAGAGCAAGGGGCTGCTTGCGGAATGCAACGTACGCGGTGTCTCTCCTGCGCTTTGGTTTCTCCATGAAATTAGCCCTTGTCATGACGTGTAGCATATCGTAGCATCTTCATACCACTTCTGCTAATGAGGGCCAGCTGCACCTGATAGCGTGCAGCATGCAGAGCTTGCTGGTGCAGCTCTGCTGGTCTGGCTCACCTGGGGCGAGGTGGGCATCTTGCTGGCTACTGGCCAGGGCGGCTTTCCGAGCCACACGGAGGCACCCCCTGGGCTGGTGGCGGCCTGCAGGCAGGCTGCCCTCACAGCAGAGGCTCTATTGAGATGATGCAGAGCACACATGAAGAGGCTGGTTGTGTGTCTGCTGGCCGCAGCGGGGACCCTGGCCACTGCTGGACCTCTGTGCAGTGGAGCAGGAGCCATGCCGAGTTTGCCAGCTGGGGAAATTCTGCTCTGTTTCTGGTCATATAGGCCTCTGTTTGGAGCCCAGAGGCTGGCATTTTTTAATCCTTGCTGCTGTAGCACCAGGATTTCTTTAAACCTAGTATTTCCCAAACAGCTTTTCAAAAACAGTGATAATTGCACATTTTCTTGGCAGTAGTGTCAGGGGCATGCGCACTGGGTTCCAAAGTACTGATGCTCCTCCTGACTTGTTCTTAGGAGATCAGTTCTTTTTCGATACCCTGCAGCGCTGAATGTTGCAAGCAGATTGGTTGTTAGCAGTAAGGTAAAATTTATTACTGGGCGGATCGGTTGCTGTTGCAGATATTTTATGGTGTCAGCTGTTAGCAATTGGACGTAACATCCGTTCCTTAAAATAGGCTGTTTCCCACTGACCAAGAGCAAATAATGAACCACGAGTCCATTGCTGACATACAGGACGATAGCCAAAGCTTCCCTCTAGCTGCAGAGCTGCACTTAGCATCCCGGGACATCTCTGTGCAAAACACAGATCCTGCAAAGCAGCGGCGAGTGAAGCAGCAGCAGGATTCAAGCCCAGCACCATGCAGGCTCGAGCCCAGGAGGTGCTGCGGGTCCCTGGGGCCGGCCTCAGCACTACGCTGTGTACACAAGCCCCAGGTCACTGTCCCTGTACAGTGCTTTAGTGGTCTTCCTGCAGGCTTAGCCTGCTCGAAGTGGTGAATCCGGAGACAGACTTTTTTGCTTACAAAATGTCAATCAAAGAAATAGATCATAAAAAATCTAGCAGCCCAATGGCACGGGTGAGTCGGAGCTTCAAAGGCAGTGGTGCCGTTTCTTGCTGCAGTTTCGGTTTGAGTTTCTGATGCTCTTTTGCTCAGTAGCAGAAGCAGAGTCAGGGAGGGGCAGAAGTACGAGTGAGGTTGTGGCATGACTTATGTTTTTAGCTAAAATTTTATAAATGGGTGTGTTTTACTCACTCTGCAAGCGCATGCGTTATACTTCTGTGTGGGGGCATGCAGGTTTCTGACTAATGCTGTATTATCTTTTTCCTGATGGCTCCTGAGGGAAGTATATGCTCCAGGACATATCGGAGGCCTAGGAATCACATTTCAGACTTGTGTAGGGGAAAGCTGTTTTTTTGGTAGGCTCCGGAATACTTCTGACTCAGCCAAGTATTTAGCGATATACACTGCGTTTCTAAACAACTAGGCAGGAGTGTCAATGCCTTTACTGGGTGACCAAATGTAGTCATCTAAAAGGCATATTGCAGCTTCCAGGCCCATTTAATAACTTATATTTGCTTACCACTTTTAGCTTGATTTGTCCACCCAAAATTACTCAAAATCATCAAATCCATTTCAGCAGATCTTTTTTGGGAAAATTTGATTGAAAATTGTCAAAGCAAGGACGCCGCATGCAAACAATTCTGCAGAATACTTGCACTAAACTTGAGGCCAGTGCTTCCTAAGTTTGGCCTGTTACAGAAGCTTGCCCTGCAAAATGCTGTTTTCCAGACCCTCTAGCAGCTGCATCAGGGCCACAGGGCTTGTTGAGCAGCAGCTAGACGCTAAGCTGACCGGCATGCAGCTGCAGATCTGGCTTCCACCCCTGCCCTGCCGAGAAAACCCTTCGATACCAGAAGAGGTGTTAGGTAGTCTGCAGCTGATCGCTGTGGGCACGTCGGAGAAGCATCCTTTCTCGACAGGACAAGAGTGGAAACTAGATACAGAGCTAGTATAGATTTATATATACATCTATACATATTTCTATATAAGCACATCTCTATATCTGGGTGTATATGTCTATATTTGGATTTATACACATCTAGAGAGAGACAGCTATACATCTGTATGGAAAGATGTCTCTATATGTACATCTCTCTATGTATACATGGATATCTATGTATCTATCTAGTATAGGGCTCCGGAAGAAGGCATAGGCAAGCAGGAGGCCCCCGGTGCTGTTTCCCTCTTGCCCCCCTGCAAACAATGTGCGCAGGGAGGGTTTTGGAGAGGCAGGGTGAGTCCGTGGGTAGCAGCTTCCCATTAGAGCTCAGGCTTTGGGTCCTACCTTGCTTCCCCTCCACTGCCATCAATTCCTTACAAAATTGACCTAAAACAACCCAGTGAAAAGGAAAGAAAGGAGAAAAGAACAGCACGAGCATGCAGAAGGCAAGAGGTTAACAAACAGGGAGGTGGGTGAGTTAAAACATTTGCAAAAATGCTGCTTTTTGGAGAAGGTTCTTCCTAGACCAGCTGGCTCGCCTGCTGCATGCAGGTTCGAGCTGCCTTGAGGAATTCATTAAAAGTCTGATTACAAACCAAACTTTACCCTCCCTGCTCAAGGGGCTTTTCCCTTGGCACGTGGAGCCCCAAGAAGATTCAGGGTCCGTTATCAGGACTGTTTCAGTCTCTTACCAAAGCAGTGCAGGGAGCAGTTTCTCTTTCTTGTTTTAAGCAGTTGAAGGAGTTAAAAGCTTGGTGAAGTAGCTTACTGGCACAGTTACGCTAGAGACAACTGCAGCTGCGAAAAGGCTGCGTTAAGAAACAGGATGGTTGTGGTCTGCTGCAAGAAATAATTTTCCTGTTGACTATTTTTTTAAACAGGAAGTTGAAGAACAAAGCAGCATTGGTCTTAGTTCTTTTAATAGAGTTCAGATTTTAAATACTGAATTTAGGATACTAAGATCAGGAAAGGCTGGGGCTTTGCGCAGAGTTTTATGTAAGGACTGAGAGCTGGGAATATGGAAGTGCGAAGGACAAGCGGATTCAAGCAGGTCCTTCAAATCTGAACCTTGTGCTTCTCTGGCGACGCGTACATAGGAGAGGTAACTGCCCACAGGGTGGATGAGAAAACGTGTGTGGGTTTGCAGGATTTTGTGAGTGCGTGTGTTTGCACAGCGCTGCACAGACTTTGCTTCGCACAGTTTCCTCTTCGTCAGTCTGGCCGTCTGTCAGCTTCCCCTCTGCTCTGCTCGTGCTTTCTCAGTAACAGGAAAGAGCAACAGCTTCTGCAGCAGAGGAAAATAAAACCTCCCCATGCGAGAGATAGCGGTAATGCCTCACGCCACTCTGAACTCCTGTTTTTTTTCTCGCTAGTCAGCTAGACTTAGGGGTGATGTGGTTGTTTCCTCTCCAAGCCCTTTTCTCCCTCAAGATTTTAGACAAAATCCATTAAAGTCTCCTTTTAGAAAGCATTCTCATCTCAGGAAGGCAGCTCAGCAGTTTTTGGTGTGGCTTTATTATCTATATTCTAATTCTGCCAAAGCCTGAGCATCTGACAGGATACAGCTGTACTGCTAACTATTTTTTTTTCTAACACACCTATCACAGATCATCTCAGAGGTATCACAGACTTTGTAGGTGGGGGCCCACCTCAAATGATAACTGCAAGTGCCATTTTGTTTCATTCTGAACATTTTCCTGGTGTTCATTCAACCTCTGAAGCATGCTGTACCTACCACGAAGCTGATCGGGCAGAGATTGCATTACTGCCATTCTCCTTAGTTTTCTCAAAACCAATTAAGTGACTTCAGAAAGTGAGAGATGTGTATTCTTGTAAGCAACCGAATGAGGACATCAGCGTGGGGTTATTTGGAGAATAACCCCCATTGCTGTCACGCTGACCTGCCATGTGTAAACACGGTGCACACAGCGGCTAATTGCCGCTGGGCCCTCGCCTCTGATGGCAGGATGCTCTGTGCACCTCCTGCACAAGAGCAAGGCCAAGCCCGTCAGCAGGTCTCCTGAAGCAAAAACATTTTTAGAGGCAGACAGCGCACCAGATTGCTGAAATGTCACAGCACCATTAGAAGAACCTTGGACCCCTCCATTAGGCACAGTTCCAACTAGCAGTGTGCCGAAAAAAAGCCCTTTTGACTTGAAAAAAAAATATATCCTCGGTGCTTTAGTGCTTTGCTTATTTTTTTTTCTCTATTTAATATCTAGTTCCACTGAATTTCTCTCTCACGTATGCTTGTCCTCAGATTACCCAAGGTAGTTCTGCTTGGGGTGGGAAAGAGCAGGAGCCTGGTCTCAGACAGGGAAGCTGGGGAAGGCTGGTCTCTGGCCACCAGGCTTTCCCCTCTGCAGCAGCTGGTGGCTGAGGACAGGCTGCCTGCTTGCTCCTCCTCCCCAGGGAAAGTGCATTGAGCATGGCTGCCTTTGCTGCTCCTGAGAAGGAGGAAAGTGCATTCAGAGGTGGTGATGGAGCCTGGCTCCTTCAGAGCAAGCAGGGAGAGGGGAAGAAGCATGGGTCTTCCCTAGAGGTCTGCAGTTCCACCCTGCCCATAATAGTAGAGCAGTGTTATTTTCCAGCAAATTAAGAGCTTCAAAAGTTCAGCATCTCTTTTTGAGTGTGCGACGATGCCTTCTTGAAATAAGGTTTGGTGGTGTAGCAGTGGGATTATCCTGCTATACTTCCATGGGAACAGGATTGTTGGATTAAACAAAATTCAGTTTTGTTGTTTATTGTTGCATGTAACCATATTGCACACACGCACACAATCCTTGCATACTCTTCGCTGTGGCAAGGCACAAAAATGCAAAACTAGATGTGTGTGTCTGTGAGTCTGCTTGGCTATGGAGATCATGCAGGGAGTGCCTGTTTAAGGATGCAGCTGTTTTCCATACAATGAAACATGAAGTGCTTTTTACAGACTACTTAGTCCTAGGAAATTGAGTAGATAATCCTGTTTGATGCAGGGTTGGTTTGTAGCTGAGTAGAAAGCACACCCAAAGGTGATAGATTTAATAATCTCTGGGTCTTTGCATTTCTGTGTTTTGCTGTGCAGGTTTCTTAGCAAGATCAGCTGGAGCTCAGCCTTCCACCATGCCTGTGCCTCCCCCTCCCGCTCCCCCTCCACCCCCAACGCTGGCCCTGGTAAGTTTTACAGGAGGTTGATGTACAGTATGCACTGTCCTCTCTTGCTGCTTGTCATGTTGGAAGAGACATGCAGCAAGATGACAAGGGTGGGTATGGTATCTGGGGAAAGCTTTCCTACATTTTGTTTACAGCTGATTGATCCTGCAAGAGGGACCATTACTTCCATTCCCTTTCAGTGCCCATGTGCATGTCTCCAGCCACATTCACTCTCCATCTTCCTCTTCCTCCCATGTTGGTGGTTTGATCTGGTGCAGGGATCCTGGGTGGAGAGGCACAGCTTGCCTAAGTCAGAGGAACTGAAGTCTTGCTCTCCCCTTGCTTTTTTCGAGCCACGTATTCCCACCTTCTCCCTTGTTCCACTTTAATACTTATATGACCTGGTGGTGAACTGGTTCAGAGATCCTGAGCTGGCAAAATACAATCCCTAAAATCCTAAATTTTTTTTAAGGATAGCTCTTAACCAGCATAGCTCCCTCAGCCAGCCTGTGGTGTAAAGGTACGAGACCCACTGCTGGCACAACATGGTGGGTGAGACTACATTGGACCTGGCTTAAATCAGCCTAAGCTGGAACGAAGCCTTCCCTGGGCTGTTTGCTCCGAAAGGCAGACAAGAAAGAAAGGCTTCTGGAAATGCTGTTGTAAAGTACTCAACCGTTTTGATACCAAGATAAGCTGGGCTGTGCCCTGCTGCCTAAGAGTCTTTCCCTCACTGCCCACCATCAGCAAAATACCAACTCTGTGCTTGGTCCCTCCATGGCAACTCTCAACACCTTTCAGGACTTTTCCATGACACTGATCTGATAAGTTAGAAAACTTTTCAGGAACCACCGTTTCATAGAAGAAATCATATATACATGCATGAGCGTATAGCTAAAACTCCATCTTTCTTCTGAGTTATCCAGAATTTGTAATAGTTTGAGTTTCACTACAACTTTCAAGAATGTCCGTCTTTTGGTGCAATCAGATTGAACAGGGACAGACTACTCAGTCTACAAAATGGCAATTTTCCATAGATGTACTTTGGCTTTCAGAAATTAGATTCTTGAATTCAAAAATATAAAAAAAAAAAAAAAAAAAGCGTCGTGTTTCCACTGAATTGTGTGGGTTAGAGTAGCAGCACTGTTTGGGGCCTCAAGTCAGTGAGAAGGCCAGCTACTTATAACGTCATTCACAAAACCAGATAAGGCAGGTTACCCAGTCTAGTGCTGTTAAAGCAGAAACTGAGGTCTCAGGTAACTACCGTATTTGAGCAGAACTTTGTAGCTGAAACTTGAGGTTTATTTTACCTCCTCATTTTTCATTTTATTTTGCAGGCAAATACTGAAAAGCCAACCCTAAGCAGGTCAGAACAAGCGGGGCGAAATGCTCTGCTATCTGATATTACCAAAGGAAAAAAGCTAAAGAAGACTGTTACTAATGACAGAAGTGCTCCAATTCTAGACAGTGAGTATGATCCTACGTGTCTGTGTTTTTGTATGCTTTAATGGTTCTATATATCTGAATGCAGAAAATTGTTTTAGCTGTCGTCAGATTAACTGACATGGGAGAAGCGGGTAAAACAAAATGCCCAGAATTGGCATAAAAATAAATTCTGTTCTTCATGGGTTAAGTCACATGAGAAATCAAGTACTGCTTATGACGTGTGAGTGTCAATTTGTTTGCTTACTCTCATAAAGCAGTTTTTTTTCTCACAGTCACTTAAATCAGAACACCATGCCAACCCTGCTAGGAGACCTGCCGAGAGGCTGCAGCGGCTCAGGCAGGCAAACCCCCTTCAGGACTGAGGACAGCACAGAGACAGTGAACAAAAATAAAGGCAGACTTGGCATGGCACCATTGGCTTGTTTAAGGACCCGGTACTGGTCAAGCAAAGCCCCAGCTGGGTGTCGTTGGGCTGGGGTGACTCAGGGCTGGTATCTTTTTGGCCAGGTTTGGTTGCTCAGCCTGCCCCGTGGTGCCCTGGCACGGTGCGGCACCTCAGCAGGCCTTGGTGCAGGAGAGGCTCCGTCCAGCTGAGCTGCCGCTGGGCCTCACTGCATACCTTGGTGTGTGCTGAGACGAGTCTGGAAAAGCCCACACAGTAAAAGCATCGGGAAGATGGAAGGGAAACAGGAGACGGATAAGGGACAAAGGCCTGCTGTGGTGGTAGCACAGCACTTATTGCCCAGGGAGAGGAGACGTTTCCACAGACCGATTAGCAAATGTGATACAATTCAGTCCAGGTCCAGCCATGCAATTATAGGCTAGACTGTGATGGGAAGATGATGAGGAAAGAAGGAAACACCAACAGGAATGTGACCAAATAAGAATTAAAAAAAAAAATAGGCACAGTTCAGCAGCCAGCCATGTACCTAGCTTTAAACTTTTGAATATCATCTCTGCAATCAAATTTACACGTTCTAGCTAATCTAATGAGCTGGAGAAAAGCAGTTAAGGGGTTTAAAGGAGGGCTAAACAGTAAGATTAAAATTATGTGGCCTATTATCTTGTTTACATGAATTAACAAATCGTGATGAAAGACTAAAACATAGTAGCAGCATTTCTCCAGAGGTTCACACCCTATATGAGTCAGAACCAAACTGAGCTAACATGCTTAAGAAAAGAGAAGGATCATATGAAACATTCCCCCATGAACGCATTCTTCCTCCTCCTTTTCTGGGTGGGATTATTAGGAGTGCTTTTCATCTACAGGTTTTAATTACTTTAAAGTCAGTGAAATTTTTACCCACCCAAAGCTGTAGAAATCGAGATGCCAAGAAATTAAGCAATCGATCCTCAGCCATGTAGCCCTGTCATTGGGGAGCTGATCTCCACAGGTATCCCAACCTGTAGGCCTGATCATTTTGCACTGATGTTCTAAACAGGGCTCTTTCCTGTATTTGTAACTGTGGAAATGCTTTAACTTTACCTTTAGTGCTCCAGTGTTGTCACAGCAAAAATATTGATATTAGAGGAAAAACAGGAGAGGAAGGAGGGAACTGATTAAAGTAGTTCCTTCCTATTGGGAAAATTGGCAGGTTATGATCATATCACTGCATTTCTGGACCTACAGGAAAGTAATCAGAAAGGAAATCTCTTTCCTCACTAGGCTTTGTTTAAATAAGTAGATGTGTTGCAACTAAATCAGTAGTGACAGAGGTCTGTGTATTCCCAGAAGGGATCACCAGAGATGCCTCCAAGAGGAAGAATGCCTCTGCCTTCTCCCTCCTTTCTCATTTCCCATTTTCCTCATTTGCCCTGTCTTTCAATTTGCTTATGGAGAGGTGGAGGTGAAGGATGAGAGCAAAGGTATGAAGAAATGGAAAGCAGCCACATCGATGTTAAGAAAGAGAACATGATATTCTCAGAGGCCCTATCCATTTTCAGTTCCAAATTCTCCAGAGTGACTGTTTCTCTGCTTTCCAGTCCAGAATAGACTAAAGGAAAGTGGTGGCTTAATAAAACTCAGTAGCTATGTTTATTGCGCCACCTCTTCCATGGTGCAATAGTGGTGGTAGTGGTAGCTGTGATGATCCAACCTGAACAAAGGCTTGCTTGTGTATTTTGAAAGCTTGTCCTTTTTTCCCCAGTTACAAGTGTTGCTCTACTCAGAGTACTTTGCAGGATCAGCCTCGCTTCCCTGCATAACACGGGGGACTTTTTTTTTTTTCCCAACAGAACCCAAAGGACCTGGTGGAGGTGGTGGTGGCTTTGGTGGAGGTGGTGGTGGCGGCGGCGGGGGTTTTGGTGGTGGCGGCGGTGGTGGCAGCTTCGGTGGTGGTGGACCACCTGGCCTTGGAGGCCTTTTCCAAGCGGGAATGCCAAAGCTCAGATCTGCTGCGAGTCGAGATGCTGGTAAGAAAAACCTTGCGGTTTCAGCACAAACAAGTAAATGGCAGATTACTTATTAAAACCTTCATGCTACAGCAGTAAATTACCTGCTGAGATTAAGTATGTCTTCAGATATGTTAGGCTCTTAGGAAATGAAATTTTGACCTTGAATCTTGTTTTATTCTTAATACTAGATTTTATGAAGAAGCAAGACTCTTCTTCCACCCCTCCTCCTAATGAAAACTAAAGGTCTTGGCAATGCCAAGTGGCTGCCTGCAAAGCAGTCAGTCAGACTAGGCTCTGCCTTGGCTGGGGGTGTGCAGGACCGGAGGGGAGCACAAGAGGATTCCTATTAATTCTCCCTTGTGCACCAGGAAAAAGGGTCTCCTTTCCATTTGGAGAGTACATCTGTGCCAGCTCCGCACCAGCATGATTTACCACGTTGGGAGTGCAGGAGGCACCCCAGCTGGCTGGTGCGCACGCTGCAGTTGGAGGCTTGGCTAGGACATGTGCTGTATTTTTTGAGCTGGCAAAACAGCTGCCCAAAGCCCCGTGCCCTTTGAAACAACCGAGACCTGGGACCAGTGAGTTTCCTAGAGCTAAGGACGTAGCATTTCACAGTTGTTGAAGGCGGACTGGGCAACAGGGGCCGTAGAGTGTTATGAGTCTTGCATGTTTTATAGACCAACGTAATTTTTCAGCACATTAGTACAAAAGAGGCTCTCGGAGCTGGTATTTTCTATTGTGTCACAGTCTATTTTGGGAGCTTGTATTAATGCAAAAGTTCCTGGCACAACAGAAGAACGTTTCTTCAAGTGCAAGACCGCTGCCATCTCCCTGACATACACAACCGTGTCCTTAGCTAACACCTACCGGGAAGGGCTGAGGTGCCTTTGGCCGGACGGTACTTGTAAAACACCCTTTAAACTCCCGCTCCGCGGATCCTGATGCCCTCTCTCTCTCTGTCTCCCCGAGCAGACCCCGGGGCCGCCCGCCCGCCCGCGCTGCCGCCCGGAGCCCGCTCTGCCGCCGCCAAGCCCTTCCCGGGGCCGGGCGGCCCGCCGCGCTTCCCGGGGCCGCCGTCGGGGCAGCGGAGCCCGGCCGCCGACCCGCCGAGGAGCCGCATGCCGCCGCCCCGGCCCGACGCCGGCTCCAAGCCCGAGGCCGCGCCGCCGCCGGTGCCCAGCACGCCGCGGCCCGTCGCCTCCAGCCTGCACAGCCGCGGCTCGCCGCCGGTGCCGGCCGTCAGCCGCCAGCCCAGCCTCGGGCCCTGCCCGCCGCCCTTCCCGGGCAGCCGCGGCGCGGGGCCCGCCGGCTCCCTGCGGCAGCCCGGCCCGGCGCCCCCCTTCTCGGGCAGGCCGCCGCTGCCGCCCACGCCCGGCCGGCCTGCGGAGGACAAGCCGCCGCCGCCCCCGCCGCCCCCCGCCGGCCACCGGCCGCCCGCCGCCCGGGAGGCCGCCCTGCCGCCGCCGCCGCCGCAGAACAGCAAGCCGCCCGTGCCCGCCTCGCCGCGGCCGCCCCTCGGCGCCCCCGCGCCCCCGCCGCCCCCCAGCAGGCCGGGGCCGCCCCCCGTGCCGCCCGGCCCCGCCGGCGGCGACGAAATGCCCCGGCTGCCCCAGCGGAACCTGTCCCTGGTGCCCCCCGCCGCCCCCGGCACGGCGGGCGGCCGCTCCGGACCCCTGCCGCCCCCGCCCAGCGAGAGGCCCCCGCCGCCCGTCAGGGACCCCCCGAGCCGGACAGGTAGGTGCAGGGGGTGCTCTGCGCGGCACCCTTGGCTGGCAGCGCCCTGCCAAGCGGTGGGTGCGAGCGGTGGCACCGGGTGTTGGCCTTGTGCAGCGGGAGGTGACCCCAAACTTTGGCCATCGTGGCTTGGCTTGGCTTGGCCTCACAGCCAGTGGTGTCAGCGCTCGCATCAAATGCGACGTGAGCCAGCGTCCAGGGCCCCAGCTGGTGTGGGTTTTAGGCTGTGCGAGGTGAGGCAGCACCTTCCCAGCCAGCTCTGATTCGCAGGTGTCAGAAACAATGCTGTTGCGCACGGGGGACTCTGTCATGGAAAATGAGGGTTTGTGGGCGTCGTGGTGGCTCAAGGAAAGCCGTTGTGCCCCACCTGCTAACTCACATGCTCTTGGGCAGAGCTTGGCAGTTTCTGTTACAATTTCTGTGATAAGGAAGGGGTTGCAAGCCGGGGGGTTGCCCATTACGTGCTGTAACGCAGGGCACCTGTATAACCCAGCCTCTGTTCGGTGACAGCATTCACCTTACTGAGTCAACCAGCGTAAGGTAATGGTAGTGCTGTCACGAGCGGAGGTTTGCAGAGCCTGACCTTCTACGTGTTGGGAGACACGCACGCTTACAGGAAAATACAAATTATTTTATTAAAAGACCGATCTGACAGGTGTTAAGTGGGAGTTGCTACAGCATGACTAATTGTCATTACTTGCTGTATGCAGATTTCAAATGAGACTGAAAATAAGAGTTGTCTCCATGGAGTTATTTCATCACTTGTTTTGTCATCTGATAATTGTTATTCGTAACTTTTAAGAACTGTGCATCGTGACCCTTAATACTCGATGGCTTTCTGTTTGGAGATGAGTGAATCGAAGCACAAAGAGCCAGGCCCTGTAGCATCGGAAAGGGAGAAGCTTTGCATGGAAAGCAGCCCAGGGAAGCTCCGTGGAGTTGCCTTTCCATCCTCTGGATTAAGAGGAGCAGCACATCAGCCCGTTGCGCCAAAGGGGGGGCACCGTGCCAGCACAGCCTGCCGGGCCCCAGACAAACAGGAGGAACCTTGTCACCTTCGGCTGGGGAGTGCGGATCAAAGCTGCAGGGGGCAGCTGTGATTATTCAGATGTTTCAGGAACTTTTCTTGGGATGGCCTCTGCTTCCCCAGGAGGTTCCTGTTTGGCTCTTTCCTAATGCAGATTTTGGTAAATCTGCGCTACTTTTCTGCTGATTTCATAATTAGAAGGAAGCTGTAGCTGTAACTCTAAATGTAAATACTGTTTTGCAGCAGTTTGACATATATCATTGGGTTTAGGTATGTTTAGAGAGAGAGCAAGCAAAACTGTTCTGGAAGTTTTTCAAAATGCACATCTGTAACTAGATTTCATCAGAACAAGGAAGCATTTCATTAAATGAACATAATGGTCAATTGCCCAACTTTACCAAGCAGAGAGGTAGCGAGACCTTTGGACGTGCACAGCCCTCCACACCCTCCGCTTAGTCTCCTCCTGCCCTAGGCGGGGATTCCTCTCTCTCTGGCAGCAGCATCTCTCCTGCCCTCCTTTACTGGCGCCTCTGGGAGAAGCACCTTTCCCCTGCCTATGTGGGCTCTGCCTTCATGTCGCCATGCCAGCCGCCCCGATGCACAGACGCTGGAAATGCAAGTCTACGTGTGAGGTCTGTTTCCAGCCTAGCGGGAGGTGGATGTGCTCCAGCTACAGGAATAAACTGGCACGCGGCACAAGCGTCTATAAACGAGAGCACTGATGCCACCACGCTGCTTAACGCTGCCGCCCGCAGGCTGAATCCCTGGTGTGCCACTGACAGCGCTGCTTGTGATGCCCCCAGGGGACCACCCCAGTGGGGAAGGAGCCTGTGCAGGCAGCAGAGCTCCTCTGCTCCATGTTGCCTTGCCTCATGAGGGCACGTGGAGATGTGATGCAGTATGGCCTGGGCTCCCGCAGTACCCTGGGTTCCAGCTGTAACTGCTGGCCATCGTGGCCAGTGTCATTCACAGGGGTTCAAAAGTGGCTTCAAGGAGCAGCCCCTCTATGGAGGTTAATGTACCTGAGAGCAAGGGGAGTATAGGCACTGAGGTGTGTTTATGTTAGATATACCGTGCTCCTCTGCAAGCCGGCGTGAGCTCCCCAGAGAGCCCTGCAGAGCAGGGAGGTGGGTCTGGGGGACACTCACCCTGGGGGCCCAACCAGCCCGTCCTCTCCTGTCTGTTAGCAGGAGGCCATGGGTCGCAGGCAGCAGCTTACTGCTGGCAGAACAATTCTCGGTGTAAACAGCGTTTGTGTGCTTGCCTCTCTTCTCTCCCCAGGCCCCCTCCCACCACCTCCTCCCATCAGCAGGAATGGAAGCACCTCAAGGGCTTTGCCCGCTGCTCCCCAGCTGCCTTCCCGGGCCGGGCTGGAGAACCAGAGAGGTGGAACCCGACCACCGCTTCCCCCCGACCGGCCGGGATCGGGAGCCCTGCCACCACCACCACCACCTTCATCAGCACTCCGAAACGGCTTCCAGGATCCGGGCGATGGTAAGCCGTGCTCCCAGTTACTTGCCTTCAGTAGAAAATGTGTGGTGGCTTTTGGCCTTAACACAGCAAAAAAGGTTTGGGGGAGAGCCCTTGTTTCTAAAGCAAGCTTTGAATTTCTGGTCTGCAGAGGTATCGTGTGGGTCTTGATTAATCCTGCTGGGTACGAATGGAGTAAATAAGTTATGCATAAGACAGAACTGCAAAATTGTCAATATAAGCTCAAAAATAACCCTTTGAAAAATAGCCTGAAAAAAAAAAATGAAAAAGAAATGCATTCACCATGCTCGGCTTTCCTACAATACATAAAGAAGGCCAAAGGGGATTGTTCTGACTGTAACATGAATTCACGCCATGGCTACACTAAGACTCTTTGTAAGTCAGAACAAGTTAGATGATGACTCAAAAACCTAAAGCTGAAAAACAGAGAATGGAAGAGATTGTCAGAACACTGCTGAAAATGTCGAGTTTCTCTCTTCTTGCTGGTGTTTATTGAAAAGGTGA
Source organism: Cygnus atratus (assembly GCF_013377495.2). Classification (NCBI taxonomy): domain Eukaryota; kingdom Metazoa; phylum Chordata; class Aves; order Anseriformes; family Anatidae; genus Cygnus; species Cygnus atratus. Next base: position 18,040,107 of record NC_066367.1, read on the forward strand.
GGTCCAAGACAGATGGGTTTTAAAGATTCATCCTGTTTTTCTTTTTGTTTTCTATTCGCAAAGGACAGATACAGCTTTCAGCTAATTATGGAAGGCCAAAATTTGTATTTCTGACATTTATAAAGTTAGAAAAAGCAAGCAGAAAATAAAACTGTAACCCACACTATTGAACCATCTTTGCACATCAGATAAGGCAGGTGGGTCTCAAACACATTTTTTCGTGCCTAAGTCATTTGCAGGGTTCAGAACCTGCAGCTCCTTTACACACTGGTTTCTAATTGCAACCATTGGGAGTAAACATAAGAAAAACTGGATCCCAGCAAATAACCACATGTTCAACCGCTGGGAAAAAACTTACTCAGCTGTTCATTACATTATGCAATAAAATTAAACAATATCGCAAGAAAGTTGTAGTTGCAAAGTCCTGAAGCAGCCAAGTGAAGAAATGACAAAGTTTAAGATGGCCCACACTTGGGCATCCAAATTCAAGTGCAGAACAGAGCTACATAAAAATACTTTTCCTGTCATTTCAGTGAAGAAACTGAGCAGCTTTACAGTCCTATACAGTCCTTTTTACAGTCCTCTTTACAGTCCTATATAGTCAATAAGTACGTCAATAGCGTCCCAATAGTTTCAAGAGATACTGATATATTTTGCCATTTTTGACACTACTTTTCTGTCATCATACATTCTATTTTAGTGGCCCCAAAATTTTATTTTTCCTGTACAAAAATTAAGAAACAAAAAAAACACTCCTTGCAAGTTAGAATGCTTTTAATTATGCTTTTGAGCTATGTTTATCAACAAAATATGAATATCAGAAAATTCTACACCCAGAAACAAAATACTGTTCTGGAGTAGTAGATGTTGTGCATTTCCTATAAGACACACACACACATGTATATATACACACATATATGTGTTTTAAAAACAAAAACAAAAACCAGTAGAATGATGGCCATTTTCCTGATCTGTGATTTTGCATTATTAAATTGGCTAAATGATCGGTTAAAGTTAATTAAGAATTTTCATTCTTAAACTAACCTAAAGCATCATCTTCCCTGACTTCCCAGTAGGATGCTGGTTCAATATTCAGTTATCTAAGCATTTTGCAATATAAAACATGTATTAAACATGATATTAATATCAGTTGAATTTTCTGAAGCTGTATCGCAAAGGTAACCAGTAAAATGCATGTTTGTTTGTTTTTCAGATGAATGGGAAAGCAGATTTTCTTTTCATCCTATATCTGATTTACCACCTCCAGAGCCATATGTACCCGTGAACAGAAGTTATCCCAGTAAATTAGCAAGAAACGAAAGCAGAGGTAAGTTTGTTCCACCTCTGGTATTAGAATTTCAGCGTATCCTCCTAATAACAATGTGGATGGGGAAGATATTCAATGCTAAGACTTGAAAACTTCTCCAACAGCCATTTCACCCTTCCCCACCACACAGAAAAAGCTTAAATAGAGGTTCACAGGCATAAGTTCTCTTAGGCTTGTATTTTGGGATAGGTTGGGTGAGGGATTGTTTGGTTTCTAAGTTGTAATGTGTATTGTAAGAGACCACTTCTGATATTATATTCAGCTCCCTTCGGCTACAGGCAGACAGAACTGCAAAATCCCAGCTTCACCTGTGACTTCTGTTTGACTGTTTTTGTCCCTGTTATTCCTCTTGGAATGCCGTTCTAGGACTTGTCTCATTCCCCATCTAAATCCATGTATGGCTTGTTTTTTTGTGTGCCAACATCATCCTTGAGTTCAGTTATCCTCCTTCCTTGACGTGTTAAGCCCCTACTATTTTTTAATACAACAGTCTTACTCTCCTCTTAGCTTCTGGCTTGCTGAGTTGATTAAATCAGGATGTACTACACTCTTCTTCCAAGCTCAGTTCTCTGTTTCTCTGATCATTGGTGTTGTTTCTGTATACATTTCAGTTTGCTTTTGTCTTTTCCAATCAGTGTTACGTGCTGTTCCAGTTGAGGTCTCGGCCATGTCTTCTATAGCAGCATAAATGTTTCCATTAGTTATCACCATTAGTGGTATTTCGCCAGGTACACCCAAGGATCAATTTACTTCTTTCACAACCGGTCACATCAGTGGCTCGTAGTCATCCTGTAATCATCTGTACGCTCAGATGTTTCTCTGTCTCTCCTGTTTCCAAATGTTGAGGTTTTGGTTTGGAGCAGAAATTCCTGTTAGTCTCTGACCCTTCACTTTGTGCACTTAGCTTTCTGCCCATTCCTATTACTCCACAAGGAGAGGCAAAGAAATGTATGCACTTTTTTATATTTACTTTCAGGAGTTTGGAATGAAAATCTTCATATTGGGAAATATATGAAGAGCTTTGAAATGCTACTGAGTTTAGCGCTTGCCACTTTCATTGAAATTTGCATGTGTTGCAAGTAGCACTGATACTGTGTGTGTTCACATAAAACAATAAGGCTAATAAGAGTGGTCAATCTGTTTTGAGAAGGGGCCTAAGAACTGAAATATGTATCCTTTTCAGGCTTTTAAGGAGATAATGTTAGTTAAAAACTTTATTTTACACTGTTCAAGGTTCTTATGTTGTTTAGTAAACTAACCGGAAACTCTACAAAGGTATTTTCTAAAATGGTTAGACAAGGAAATGAGTAGATCTTCATCTGAATTCATGGCTTGGATGTGAACTCCCAATATTAAAGGAAGCCAGGAGTAACACAAAAATCTTTCTTTCTTTTTTAGGTGGCTCTGGCCGAAAAGAAAGAGGTGCTCCCCCGCTTCCGCCTATACCAAGGTGAAGTGGGTTCTGGCTCATCTTTGGGCAACATCTGTTTTACAAGGTTTCCTTCGAGTCAGCTCTCCTGTCCACATCATTGGAAAGTTGTCTGTTTTGCTTTATTTCCACTTTTGGCTTGTCAGCTGGAATAAACTTCAGTGTCTATTACAGTTGTAGTAGACACAGCTTATGAACTATAGTTGCTCAAAGCTATGAATTTTGTTTGCTTATGCTGCAGGCTGTCAGGAAAGGCATTTTGTGGACCACGCGCAACATTCGTGCATCATGCTTACCGGGTCCAGCCCTGTCCCCTTGAGAGTTCCACAGGAGGTCTGGCTTTGAATTTAACAAGAGCTGGAACAAAGCTGTTTCATTCATTTGGGGTACAGTGGCTGTATTATTTGAATCATCAAGTACAATCTGTTTGCTGTTTAAAAACCAATTGCCAGGGAATACCATGTAGCTGAGAGTCCCCTGGACCCTGCTTTGCGTGCCTGACCTGGCCCAACTGCTTCTGCAAGCCATATTCCTACTACGTGGGGACCGAGAGCTCATCCTAAGTCTTTTTCACCTCAGCTTAGCCAAGCAAATCATATTTTATACAATAGATGGCACATCCTGCCCCAGGGATGGACTGTGTTTGGCTGTGTTTTTTATCTGCAGAGAATCTTCCAAAGAAAAGCACAAATGAAGAATTCATCAGCATGAAATTGTCTTCTTTACAACTTTTTCCTCCTTTTGTAATAGCGTTACGTTTTTAGTCACTTAATTCTTTCCTGCTTTGATGTGGACCAACCCACAGTCATCCGTGTCCTGGATTATTATAATACCCTCTGCCTGAGACTACCTGCAAAGAGTCCTCAGGAAGTAGCCTTAGTGCAAATGCAACAATTATTGTAGTTGTTTCTTCTTTCTGTAAAGCATCGCTAACACCAGCGCTCCACAGACTGCTTTCCAGTAGTTTCTTTGGTACAATTAAATGATGGGTTTTTGACTTTAAAAGCTTCCTGGGGCTTAGGTCACAAGTCTCAGAAAGATTGTATTTGACTTGCATTACACAGAGCAGCTGGGGTCAAAAATGTGCGTAAGTGAAAGCCCTTTGATGTAGTGAAGGAGGTCTGGGGTTTGTGCACGCAAGTGGGAGCATGAGCTCCAAAATTTGCTGTCTGCACTGGTTCAAGAGGAATGGGAAGATTTGGCCTTCTGAGTTTACCATGAAGCCTGTCCTTTCAACCTTTGCTGAAACAAGTCTCAGCAGAGAGCTGCAAGGCTTACATTAATAGAAGAAAGTGTAAAGTATTCTAACGTTGTGACAATTGGTTAAGATGTTTAATGGCTTTTGAATTCTGTGTTTGAGAAAAGAGTTCATTGAGTGAGTGCATTTTGTAAGTGGATCTAAATGCATGTAAAATGCCTTTGGAAATTAGAGGAAGATTATCATTCTGAATTTGAACTATTGCCAAATAATAGCTCTTTTTTAATTGGATTTCTGAAGGTTAGCCCTGAAAAACTTCTCTGTCTCCTCAACAGTTTTTTTCCAGCATACTCCTTGGGACCCCTACCAAGCCTGGATCAGCAGTCATGTTTCACAGGGTATTGCTAAAAAAAAAAAAAAAAAAGAAAGAAAAAAAAAGGAAAAACAAGCCATGTGAGTTAAGAAAGTGTTTCTCTAGTGTGGGAGATACGATCCGAAGTACACACTGATGCTAGAATGAGGTCAGTCCTAGAAAATACAGGGAATGTAGCTGAAGAGAGTTTGAACCCCACTGAAGTGTTTGCGCATGGGGCATTTTGCCCTTTTAGTGGGCACGGAGGGAGGAGACCATCCCTGCCACGCCACCTGGACAGTCACCATGAAGAGCATGAGGCAGAGCTGGATTTGGCCAGATCAACGTTAATTTGGCCTTTTCGGTATTTGTTTACAAAATCTTGTTAGCTGTGATAGCATTTGATTACGTACCAGTTTTTACATTTTTGTATCTAATGACATATTTTAAGTTACTATTTATGGTCTTGAACCTGCAATTCAATGCGCAGGCGCAGGGATGTATCGACATCTAATTGCAGGGTCGTGGCTGTAAGAGTTTCTTAAACAGATCTTAGTGGGACCTCCATGTGACAGGTGCACCTTGGGATCAAGGCTAGCTCAGTACTGAATTTGTATGTATTTTATGGGTGTCACTTAAACATATGCACTATGCAAAGTGCCTGTCTCTTTGGCATATTATTATGTGAATAGAAGTCCAAGTAAGATTTTTAGAATAATAACTTAAAGGATAAATTATTGTATTCATGTTATTAAACTGAAGCACTTACAACTATGAGGAGCAACATTTTGAATTTAAGAATCCAATATTTTCAATACATTGACCTGCCAAATCCTTATTAATATCCAAACAGCTATGCAGCCAAAAAAAAAAGAAAAAAAAGAAAAAAAATCCAAAAGCTCTACCATTTTTTGTAACTTACCTGCTTCCAGCATGACTGTTTTACTTCAAGTCAAAGAAAATGCTGCAATTGTTCTGCCAGCCTTCTGCATCATTCAGAATATCCTGTATTTCATCTTTTTGGCAAGATTTGCTGACCAGAAGTTCTGAACCATTACCAAAGACCTGGCAAATCAGCTTCAATCTCACTTTAAAATATGTTGTGTAAAAGCCCTCAGTCAACAAGCCAAGAAACCAGAGCTGGTTTTTTTTAGCACTTTGTTGTTCTATAGAAACCTCTTCAGAATGGCTGTTTGTCATGTAGGTAAAATGCCTTAAAAATGCAGAAAGAGGTATTTTTTCACCGAACAACAACATGACTATTTATATCTTTTGCTATAAAATTCCCTAGATATATTCCAGAACAATGCAGCATTTTACGCAATGTATTGCTTCATGTATCAGTAGCTTCTTACAATATGATCAGTATTAAAGTATTTATTTCACTATGAAGTCTTAAAAAGAGAAGAATACAAAACAGGTTGATTCAGTGGTGCCTTATGACTTTTAGTCAACTTTTCTGTCTCACTAGAAAAAATAATAGGCGTTGTTCTTCCACGTCCTGATGTAAATAGTGCTGATAGTAGCATTACACAGAGTTTGAGCCAAGTCCTGCTGTTGTAATGTGCTCAGTCTGCTAACTCCTGATTGAGCTGAATGTGGGGAGAGACTATTAGATCAGTCCTTAGGTGAGATGTAAGTGGGTACCGGTTACACAATACACAATCCACTGTTGGTATTGCTCTGGAAACCTACCCCTCTCCCAAAACCAGTGTCTCACACCGCTGTCTGTACAGCCCAGCTGCCTTCAGCGTGGTTGCGGAGGTTATTAGAAGACCGAATTTGATTCACTGCTTGCATATGAGATTTACTGGTTTTGTTTTAATGGCATTGTCTTATAAATGCTCACACCTGAAAACTATCTTTTTGTTTCATCAGTAAGACCTGCATTGCATGACAATGGCCACAGATGTTCTTTTTTGTTTGATTCAACGAAGTAAATAAAAAGGGAATAACTTTTGTACCACGTGACAGTAATTTCTGCTCAATATTTTTGTAAGAAAAGCACATGTTATGTCTGTTACGATTTTCTGCACCAGTCGCTGCGAGAAGAGGTCACAGTGATTCATATTCAGAGTTTGTTAAAGGAAACAGCTTGTGATTCAGGAAGCATGTATTTCTGTAAATGAACTACTTAAATAAGGTTACAGGTTTCTTGTTTAGAAGTTAGCATTTCCCAACACTAAAAGGATTGTAAAAATTATTTTTTTCTGCAAGACTGAACTACTAGAGAAGTTCCTTAAATTGTCACTGAAGGAGCTGGACAGCAGTGTGTCCTTGCAGCAGCGACTGTTCACGTGGCACTTGTAGAAGCAGGTCCCTGTTGGAGCAGAGGGGGAGGGAACTAAACTGCTATCGCATTTCACATACGTTGCAAGACAACATATTTCTGTGCAGAAGTTTGCAAATAGGAAGGTTACTTCTTCCCTTGGAAGCAAAGAGTGGATGGAGTTTTATGGTCAAACCGGGATTGTTTCAACGTCAAATGTCGAGAGACCTAGAGAGGGGAGAGGGCCCTGCACCTGCAGGACTCTGGGAAGGGGAAGAGTGTTCAGAGAATAAAACCAATTGGCTGAAGGTGGGGATCCGTACAGGAGCACAAACCAGGATACAAACTGTGTATGTAATAGCACGTGGCAGTATTGCGAATGCTGCTGTCTCGCAGTCAGGTGCAAACACCCTGTTGTGGTGGTACATTGACTGTGTATAGTATATATTATATCAACTTTAATCTCTCAAGTTATATTCACCAGAAAATAAGGAGAATCTCTTGCCTAAGATACTCAGTAACACATTAAGCGTAGCTAATTCATGGAAAGTTTCTTCGTGTCCACTAGAGAAAGTGGGGATTGTTTAGCCTGTGAGGTGAAACGGCCTGGGCTGTTTAGTTAAGATGTAAACCCGAGGCACTGACAGCCTGGGGAGTGTTCAAGGTACCCAGCAGAAGCAGGACACACATATACGTTCTTAGTGAGTGTGCAGCAGATAGGTAGGCTAAAAGAAAAAAAAGGAAACTGCATGTCTTGAATAAGGGAGTAACGCATCAGCATGTTGCCGTTTTGAAGTACAGTCTGTGATAAATGCTCTTTAGCATCAAGCCATACATGAAAAGGAAGACACTCTAAATTTGGACCTCTAAAGCCACATAAGACTATGAAAGAGAAACATAACTTCAAACACAGGCTGAGCAGAAAGTACTGTTTTTTATCAGATGCTTAAAGTTTGAGCTTTTTATAAAATATTAATCAAATTCTGTGAATATTTTTCTGCTTAACATTTATTTTGTATGTGATTTTTTTTTCTCCTTATTTTTCTGTCCTATGCCAAATAAATTTTACTTTTATTTAATTGCTGGTGCAGACTGTTACATTGAGAACAACCACAGCTGCTTCCTTGACAGAAACACACCTCGGCTCCAGCAGGAGTGCGATAGCAAGCCTGGAGGAGCTAGGGCCGGGTTCGCCTCACTGCCTGCCCACCAGCGCTTAGCCCCACAGCAGAAGCCCTCGGAGAACTTTGGGCTACCATACAGTGAAGATTAGACACCTGCAGATAAGTCACGAGTGTAGTTTGGTGTAAAGAATAGTAGAAAAAAACGTGGTTGGTGACCCTGTAGGCTTGTAGGTAGCTATTGCTTCTGTCGTCGTCTGGTGAGTGGAACCCATAGGCGTGGGTCTGGGCAAGGCGAGGCAGACACTTGCCGTGGGGAGGTGGCATGGAAAATGCAGCACTCAGTTAACCACAGAGTTTTGTTCCTCTTATCTCCTTTCACTAGGTAAGAGGGTTACAGAAAATATGTATTTTCAAATGATTGAAACCTTTCTTTTGATTTTAGAGCCCTGTTCTTGATTGTGGATGTTAAAACTTTTCAGGTGATTTGGACCAGGTTCAACACAGGGGAAGACCCTTTTATCGAAGTCCAAAGAAGGCTCAAGTTCTGGTTGCACTTCCAGTATCGCCTCCAAAACTAGGAAGGTCATTTAAAACCCTGATCTAAAAAGCTCTACATGGTAACTCACCTCCCTCGCAAAAACTTCAGCAGCAGGTTTATTCTTACAGAAATAGAGGATCCTTTGAGGACCATGGGGACTGCTTCTTGACACTTGCATTTTACAAACTGCCTGGGACAGAGACTTTCCCGAAAGGCCACAGAAACCCCTAGCTCACACGTAATGTGGTGATTGGCACCTGGTACTGATGCCTGGGCTATGTGAGTGAGTAGAAGAACCACAAAGGGTGGAGTCAGAGCATGTGAGCTGCAGGGGAGCTGGCTCAGCAGGCTCAGAGACCTTTGCTGCAGATCTTAGTGGCAGTAGCCTTGAACTCAGAGTAGCCTTGAATTCAGAGCTATAAGTCTAATGATCAGATAATAGAAATACCTCTTTTAGGCTTAATCAAAGGAAACATGCTTCTTCCTGGTTTTTGAAGCAGGTAAATGATTTGCTTGACTTTGGGAGGAAGGAACTGAACTGAGCATACTGTGACCTAGCCATAACCACAACGTATTCTTTCCTCCATTTAACTCAAAATGCATACCATTGCAGAAAGAAAGAGAGAGAGAATGAGAGAAAGAAAGAAAGAGAATGAGAGAAAGAAAGAAAGAACACTGTAACACTTGGAACTGCTCTCTGGAGTTGCAGGAAGGGTCACGCGTTGCACGCAGCACACGCAGAAATATCAAACTCCTTTGATCATGGTTCAACAGTTTCCAGTGACCTTCCTGCCGTGTGTGCACAGGCTGCTCCCTTCTGCTCTCTTACCTAGTCTGACTCCATTTTGCATTGAAAATAGTCAATTGGTCCTGGCCAATTATCGATTTAGGGACTAAATATTGGTCCATATACGCCTGTACAACAATTAATGTATTACTTAGAAAAGTAACGAAACATACAACATGATGTGAGATCACTTCCAAGAAGTTTCATTTTCAGTTGCACTCTTAGAGCTCCTGTAAATGTTATTTTATATGTAATGAAACTGTGTTCTACACTTTTAAAAGAGCCTATCCTTTTAACTTGCCAAAGGGGACTCTCTGTAATCCTCCTGCAAAGTTTCTACTTACTCTTCCAAGCTCTGAGGGGCCGGTGCATACACAGTCTTGCCAACTGTAAAAGCAAATAAGTTCTTTTATAAACAAAAATGTTTCTCCCCATAGGCATTAAATGCTATCTACAAACAAAGCTGTGCCTGTGCTTCACTCCCCCTTTTGAAGATGTCACAAGAAAAAAAATACAAAGCAAATTTGGGCCTTGGTAACATTTTCTGTGACTTGTTGCTCATTACGCCTCTGTGGTATCTGTGCTGCCTGTTCTGTGTGTTTCTACAAATACAGACTGCTAATCATAAACTTTGGTGAAGCATAAAAGTAAACAGAATGGCACTTTGTCTCCAGACTGTAGATTTTGCAGCAGTGCTGGGAGTAAAAAGCAATTCAAATAGTTTCTGTCACTAATGTGGGCTAGTAAAAGCCTGTGAGCACAGAGATTGCCTGCACTTACTAACCTACAAGTCTTAAAGACACCTTGGAGCAGAATGACTGTTTCACACGGTAGGAGGATGGAGCAGTTTGTTGGTACTTAACTTCATCGCTTGTAACTTGGCTTTTCTGTAACCCCTGAAAGTATCCTCTTAAGAGTTCGCTAATGCTGCCATAAGTCTCAGAAGAGATGTTTATTCGATGTCTCCCTCCCATTGCCTGTCCAGTGCCCAGGAAATCTAACACGGCCTTCATTAGCCCAGCCATTTACATCCCAGCAATGTAAGTGTACTCCTCCTCTGTATCAGATCCATGCTAGGCAGCCCTTTTATAACATCCCCAAATGAGCCACAGCAGCTTGTTGTCTGTATTACAGCCCCCCAAAGGCTGCAAGGTGGCAGCTTAATGGAAAACAAAATATCTCAGTTGCGGTTATCCTTCACTTTTGATGATCAAAACTCTCTGGGTAAGAACGTGTAACGGATTCCTTCTGTAATGGATAATCCATCCGAATTTTTCAAATTAAAAAACAACAACAACAACAAAAACAACTATAAGTTCATTCTGTTATTTCATAGGTGATGGAAGCAGGTATTTAAAAGTTTTGTTTTTTTTTTTTAATGTCTCAGGCTATTGATATCACTAGCATTAGAGCACAATTATTTGAAACAGTTATGATACTGTCCTTTTTTTTTTTTTTTCCTGCTTTCACAGTCAGGCTTTTAACATATCTAAAAATTTCAACAGTAACCCAGGTACAGAAATAATCTTGAGGAAAGGATGACTGTCATAAAAATACTTTGATTAAAACATGGAGAATATATTGTGTGGCTGCTGCCAATGTTGTCTGTGTTCAGTATCACCAAAATGTCAATGAGATAGATAATAGTACTTCACAGAACATAGTAGATAATTGCTACTTCAATCTTAAAACATACATATGGCTTAAGATACAGCTTCTGCAGAAGCTACATTAAAAATGTAAAACAAATCTATCATGAATGATGTGCAATAGTCAAGCCTTCTACTCCATAACAGTATATCACTTTAATTTTTGTATGTTTTCCTCTCTGATTTTACCATTCTTTTTTTCCTTCCTCAAATACAAAAAGGTATTTTTTTCTAGCTTGCTGGGTTTTAACCTACCTAAATCCCTTTCTCATTTGGAAAATGGAACTGTTCTTGTCTTTTTCTTCTTCTTTTTTTTTTTTTTTTTTTTTTTAAGAATACAGCAGATTAGAAAAGAAATCTCTGCCTACAAACCTCAAAGATAAGGGCCAACACAGGGCTGAGGAAGAAGGGGTGTTTGTTCCTATTCATCTTCGTCTCGCCAAAACAGGAACTGCAGATGCCTCCCTGCAGTCAGGGCAGTGCTTTATCACTGAAGAGCTCCATGTTGAAAACCATCCCTTTGCAAAGGGGACTGCTTTGGCTACGTTTAGCATTTACTTGTGTGTAAGAGTGCTGTTTGCAAGAACATTGTCCATGTGGCAGTGTCCTGTGTTCACATGGATGGATGTTTAAGCAGTTGTTTATCTCGCATCCTGCCCCACTCAAAATAAGCACCCATCTATCTATACAGGCCTGTGAAAATGGATTGCTCCTCATTCCAGCAGAAAGCTTTTAATAAAAGTGGAGACACCACCAACAGGCTGTGCACACGCTGCCACAGAGCCCGCAGAGAGAGCAAGGAGAAGGCTCAGGGGAACGTCTGGGCTTAACCCGCTGCAGTGGAGGTGGGTATGTGGGTACTGGCTCACCTGTCCTTTGTTAAGCCACATTTTGTCAGAGGCTGCAGAGCCCCATGTTTTCTGTGCTGCCTAATAGCCCTCCCTTGCAGCTGATTGCTGAAACTCTTGTGTTGACTTTCTTTCTTTCTCCCTATCTAAAATAGCAGCTTTCATTTCTCCTATTTTGCAAGTAGTTGGGGTTCCTTCTGAAAACTGGGAACCTTTGAAAACACACAGAGATCCTGCTGGTGTCCTCTGAATATATAGCTTATTCTCCTCAGCTGGGCCTGCAGGGCTGCTGCTGAGCCATCATCCACATACCCATCAAAGGTGGTTTTGTCATGTTTATTCCAGACTGTTGTTGATTTTAAAAATAAAGATCAAGCTGTGTGCCTTAAGAGAATCCCCACACAACCTCTTTGCCAAGACCTTCATTCCTCCTCCTTGTACACTTGCTAGGCCCTTGTGTAGCAGAGGTGAAAAACCACAAACATTTATTTCAATCAGCAAACTTTTTTAATATAAGTCCAAGTACAAACATGCAATAAAGTGTGAAATCCTGTATGTTTGTGTTTGTTTTTAACTAAGCAGGTGGGGAAAGGTCTGATGTGTCTCAGCCTGTGTCTCTGTGCTAAGAATCCTCTGCCTCAGGTGCAGGAGCAGTGCTGCACCCTGGCACCTAGCTCAGCACCGCACCCTAAGCGACCACAGGCTCCATATGTTATGGAAGAGCATTCTGTACAGTAGATTAATAGCAAGGATATGCCCTCCTATCATCACCAGGGAATCTTATTCCAAATGTTTATTTCTAGAGCTTTTGTGGTTTATATTCTTCTAATGAGATTTTATTTTCCCTCTGTCTTTGTACAGAAAACTATTTATTTTATGAGAGCCTCTAGTTTCCAAAGCAAGAGATAACCAGGGGTCCAAGAGGCCCAGTCTGCCAAGCCCTATCCAAGCAAGCAGGTGAAATCACGGCTCCATGGAAAGCCGCAGCATTGCTCACAGACCTCACGTACGCAAGGCCCCAGCCCCAACACGGGGCTGTGCACGCTGGCTCAGGTGCAGAAGCTCATTTCCAGAACACCCTTGTTATCTGCATTGACTGCTCAGCACCTTGAAGGTAAGGTCCGTGAGCTAGACGATTTACCATCTCATCGCCTTTTCTTCCTCTTCCCTCTTGTTGTTGGCTTTAAATCTACGCCTGCCTTGGAATTTGCTCGAGTTCTTTTTTGCAGTCCCTGCTTCCATCCCTGGAAGGCAGCTGGCGTTTGCTGAGGAGGGCGCTAGGTGGCACTTTTGACTTCTTTGCTGAATTTTGCACGTTGCAGCCAGGGGAGCAGCTTTAACGTCAATGTCAAAACTCAAGAATTATGTCAAAGAGATTTATTTATTTATTTATTTATTTATTTATTTTTACCTCTGTTCCAGCGCTGGTATGATAAGCAGTTCCCAATTCACAAGCTGTGGTCCTGTTATTTAACTGTCAGAAACTTTGATCATGTGTGTTTGGTTATGGTCCCTCGTTTCAGGAGCACTACACGCTTTTTTCTGTTGGGACAGCAGCTTGTTTACTCTAGACATATACGGCCTGATTCCCCCGTGCAGTTACACAATTCTTAAGCGAGGAAAATGCCAGTATTGGCATAAAAATGATGCAAGAGAATAACACGTATGACTCTACCCTGTTTCAGTTCAACCTGAAAGCAGCATACTATTAGAACTAAACGAGTAGTCTTTAACTGCAGCTGGAGAAGAAGGTAAGAGTTAGAACAAAATATCTTTTCTATTGAAAAAATCAAGTGGAAGTAGCAGGTAGTTGTAAGAAAGCCACTCTGACAATATTGCAGACTTAATATAAGAATTTACTCAAAATATTGCAGTCCTAATATAAGAGTTTACTCAGATATTTAAGAGAAGAAATAAATTCCTTTTTATTATGAGCCAAAGAAATAGAAAATCAAATTGAGATCCCTGGATATCCATGAGATTGAAATATTGGCCATGAAATTAAATGAAATGCCAAATGGCTGAACACAATCAGGAAAAGGTATAAAGAAGAAATAATGTCAGAGAAGAATCTGTAAATTTCAGAGGGAAAAGTATAAAAACAACAGGGGGAAATATATATATATATATATATATAGTGGTAGAATTCGTCAAGAAGAGGGTATGCCAATTGTGGCCTGTAACTGAGGAACATGAAGGGTAGAATGCTATAGCAGAGATGAAATAAAGAAATAAAAGAACAAACAATTGAATTTCTGCCAAAGAAGATAATACACTGCAATCAATATATATTTTTGGATAATGTTTAAACTGTGTTTGTACAGGTGATAAAGAGTGACTTGAAAAATGGTGGGGCATGGTGTGATCACAAATGGAAACTTAGGAAGTGGAAGAAGTTTTACAGACATTTGAGTCACATGATGAAAATATTTCCAAAGCTCCTACTTGATGCTACCACAATCAGTTTTGCCTTTTTTTCCCCACTAATCAATTACTTACAGAGTAACCAACAGGTGCAGCAGATCAGAAACAGTTTATTTACTCAGAGCAGCCTGCTTTAATATCATTTTCCTGAGCAAAGCAATGTTTCTTCCTGCTCTGGTAGGGGAATTGGACTAGATGATCTTTCAAGGTCCCTTCCAATCCCTAACATTCTGTGATTTGTCTGTGTACAATACTCAAAAATCTTCAAGGTTTTGTGTTTTTTTGATGTTTTTTTTGTGTGTGTGTGTGTGTGTTTGCTTTTTCCTCCTTTGGAGAAATTAGGCTAAATTTGCGAAGTCTTACAGTGACTGAGCAGTAAGAGTACTGAGAACATGTAAGTAACAGATCACATAGGTCAAATTGAATGAACAGGTATTCTCGGGTCAAAAAGAGCCATAACTTTTATGTACTGTTGTTAATAATGTTATCAATCGCCTACTGTTAGTCTTGTGGGTATGTGAAAATGTTTTTTGTTTTTAATAAAAAAGTGTCTATGTACAGTAGATATGCTTCTAACCATAATATGAGGCAAATGGATGAGATTTAAAAACTATTTTCCAGATAAAGCAATTAAAAACAGTATGTTGAAATAGTGATTTTTTTTTTTTGATATGTGATACTGTTTTTTTTCCAGCCTGCCTGGTTAGCTTGTTAAAATCATTAAGGGCTATTCTGAGTTCTACTGAATTCAGGGCAACCTGATTTGAACTTTTTCTTTTCCTCATTTTGTGTTAGCTAGGTAAATTTCATCATGCATGACATTTACTTTGCTAGGTCACAAGGTTAGTCCAGTTCTCCACACCTGAACATACATTAAAAAATGCTGAAGTTTTAGTTTGACATTCTGCAAGCTAACCGTTAGCTTCATATGTTGTCTTCTGACAGATACAGTATTATGAAGTCTAAGGTGCAGCTGTGGGTATTTGAGGTGCCAGTAACAGGTGCCAATGTCTCAGCTGCAGAACCAAGGGGATGTGGGCATGGTGTAGCAAAGGTGAGCTTTGTAAGACCAACTCTATGTTGTTGTACAAAAGGTATTGTAGCAAAAATACCACAAATCCTCATAACTGCATAAGGAGGGATTCTACTGCGAAATTGTAGATGAGCAGATAATATCTTTCTTCTTGAGTAAGCTCTTTTTACAAAAGTGTTCTAAGGTAACCAAAGTGATCATAAATATCCAGTGTACTGTCCTCACTTGTGTGATGACCACCTTCAGGCTTATGGGTAACAGCACTCAGCTTTCTCCTAGTCTCTGGGTGAGATTGCTCTCAGGGCTGCAGAGACTGGGTTTGTCAAGGTGTTGAAGCCTCAGAAGTCTGGAAAAATCTCTTGTAGAGGGTTGTTAAGTACTTTCTCTCTGACACCCCCTTCAGTAAAGAAGAAATCAAGGGGTCCATTGTCTGTCTACAAAATTATTATTTATTTTTCACTCAGGTTTCTGTTGTTGCTTAACTACCTCCCCAAACACCCGTACCTTGTAAGCTATAGTTTATTTTGCAGTAACCATGTGAGTCAGTGTAAGTGATCAGATGGATCTAGATACAGATAAGTGCTCTGGGTTGTTTCTGAACATCCTACACACAACTGCAGGAGGACAGACACTAAAAAACAACAAACACAGTCCTGAACTTGCACATTGGCTGTAGGCATACTGCCAATTCTCACATAAAATTTGGCTTGCCCTCAATAACCAAGGAGCATTGAGTAAGTATTTTTCCTGTAATTGAATATAACGAGATTACTTAAGAAGTGCTAGTCTCTCCACCCATTGTTATAATTGCCGGGTTAGTAAGATATTTAGATATTTCCGTGCTGTTGAAAACTAGGTGCATTGTTGTCTGGAAATGACACTGAGATTATACTTGTAGATTTGCAGATAGATTGCACCCTGATTCAATTGGTATTTGATTTGCCAGCATTCTTGCTCTCTGCTTATCCTCTGTATTCATATCTATTCTTGGAAAAGTCACTTTTGTTATATTTACTGAGAGGTTATTTAGAGAGATGCTTGCTCTACGTTTTCAATTGACAGTCCTACTTTGAAGCTTACCTGATGCTTCCTAGTGTAAGGTGGTGTTATCTTTTACTTATCACCATGCCCTAGCAATTTGGCTCCAACTTCCATGCTAGCTTTCTGACTCTTTCTAGAAGAAGAGAAAAAAAAAAAAAAAAAAAAAAAAACTTAATTTTAGTGTTTTTGGAAACAAATTTGCAAAAGCTACTTGCTTACAGTAAATTCTTGTGGGCCTTTCTTCAAACTACCCTGGCGTTTCCTGCTTTGAAACAAGCACTAGGAATTTGCATAAAATACAAAGATGCATTTGTAGTCCCCTGAAAATCTGTCCAAATTGGCTCAGCTGTTTATCTTTGAAAATATGTTTGCTTGTGGTCACTGCTAGATCTTAAAAGCTAATTTATCTTAAGCCTGCTCTCATTGAGGGGGTTAAGCCTCTTGCAGGTCCGGTGTGGGGCCAGAGGTATTATTGTTTTAGGTGAATGCCTCTGATGAAGGCCACAGGTCAGAAGGAGGACTTGCATACTGGTTGCTCCCAGCTGCTTTTCGCTGTTTGGGCTGTTGCCCAGACCAAAAAGCAGGCGCCGTCTCTCCCGTACATGTTGAATTACTTTAGCAGCACATAAATGGAAAACTGAACTACTTAAGGGCATGTAAATGGACACAAACATCCGACTTCTGTGAATACAGAACAAAGGGGGAAAGCAGTTAATGATTATGTAATAGGTAGTATGGGAATGCTCAAGAGGATCAAATTAAGATTTTGGGGACAACTTTCAGTCTTAAGTTGACTTAGTACCTACTGGAAAGCCTGGCTTTGCAATGCCAGTAATAGGGTTTTCTGTGCCCTGCAGTACAACTGCTTGGAAGTTCAGTTGTCAGTAGTGGAGGATAGCTGTGATGGACTATATGAATCTATCCTCTCCATAGTTTGCAGATGAAATAATTGCCTCTCCCATACATTAGGCATACTATGATAGCTATGATCATTGCTAGTCCCTTTTTTTTATTGTTATTTTATTAAGGCGGGGGGCTTTTTGGTATTTTTATTGGTTGGGTGAAACTCTGTGGAAATGGTGTCCAGGACTGTCATCCTTATTTTACAAATACCTTAATAGGAAAAGGAAAGCCGTGCCATTATGAACCCTGGGTGCTGGAACAGGAAGGGGCTCCACCCAAAACAAGGGTTTGAGGCCAGAGGAGAACATGTGGCTCAAAGAAAAGGTCTAGAGAGTTTTTTGGTTAGGTAGTCCACCAGTCCCATAGTCCGGTGTTTTAGTTATGCTGCTGTTCTTGTGGTACAGCCTGCTTAATAACAATTTCCTGTTTCTTAACAACTGCATAGTCTGTTGCTAGGCTGCATGTAATCTGTTTCAAAAGAATAATAAAAAACTTCAAGAGGAAATGGGCTTATTAAGTCCTAATTATTTATTTCCTTGCATATCCTTTTCTCTTATTATTTCTCAGGCAGCAGTTATCATTCATACAACTTTCTTTAAATAATTAATCTGAATTCCAAATAGATTTTTTTTCTTTTTATTATCTCATCATGTGCCCTGGGTACTACAATACTTCCATGCATGTCCATTCCTCAGTGTTCCCCACAAGAAGATGCCAGACCCAGGTCAAGTGCTCTTTCCTGATCTGGAGTGTCTGTGTGACCTCTGAGATAGAAATACAGCCCTGCTTCCCCTAATTGCTCATGCCCTGGAGAAGAATCAATCACTGAGCAGTCTGTTCAGCCAAACTCATGCTTTAGTAAAAATAATGTACTGAAGGATGATAGTATTTAAATTTTTATTAAAATGCTGAATTGTTAGTGATCTTTTAAGAGGAAGAAAGTTCAAGGGAGCAGGAGGCATTATTTCTTATCAAGACTCCTCAGTACAGTATGGCATACGTGCCTTCCTGCTTCCCCCAGAGCTTGTCCCTCCAAGGCATGCTGTTTCTGTAGGGAAGAGTGCTAGGCAGAGAGCCAAAAAATCGGAAAGATCCCATTATACTTTGTACTTCCGAAAACTAATCCAAATCCATTTCAGAGTGGTCTTTGTATGGTGCCGAAGAGAGAAAACTTAACATCAAATAAATTATGAAAGTGTCTTCCTCATTTGTGTTTGCACCAAAAACTATCACCCTAAGGTTATGGAGCTGGGAATTACCCAAATGGTTTTGCCACCTTGCAGTGATAAATGTGCATTTGTTGGCCTAGCTTTTGCGCAGCCCCTGACCCAATCTTTTGGTCGGGCTGTGTTGGCCCAATGTAGGGGACAGGGTGGGAACAGGAGTGAGAGGCAGAGGGGAGGGAGTTGCTAACTTATGAGTCAGCATTGCTGCTGACTGTCAGTCAGGGTTTGTATTAAGGGTCTACATTTGTAATGCAGCAACACAAAAATTAACTCATCCAGCATCAGAGCATTTAAAATGAAAGGAGATGTACAATGGCAGCAGTATAGTACTAAAGTGCTATAGTATATAGTACTTTATAGTACTGTAGTACCTTCTATGTAGTACTTTTACTTTATGTAGTACTTTATAGTGCTATAATACCTTCTAAAAGTTTCCAACAGTTTTTTTTTTTTATCCCTATATGTTTAAATACCTGTTTGCATTGTTTATGGGGTTTTCTTTAACCCTTTCTTAGCTTATTTAATTCTTTTTAAATGCCGTTGTTGTTGCTATTGATATTACTGCTCTTAACATACACTGATTTTGTTTCTGGTAAGATTCGTGCAAGTATTTTGACAGTAGAATGTACCTACTATGGATGAATTTATTAAATGTATCCAACACAGTGCTTCATAAATTGTCAGTCATGTACAAATCTTCAATACTTTTGGGTGGAGGTGGCTCTCCCTTCCCCTTTGTTTTGTCTTTTCTAGATGTTATGTGAAAGGGGAAGAATGGTTCTTTTTTTTTCTTGAAGTTCCTAGTTTGGTGGGGAAAACTACCCAGCACACAAACTGAGGGCATTGCATCTGATGGACAAGCTTAGTTTCTTCTGTAAAGACACCTATTGCTATCCATCTGCTACACGTAACGAGCTGGTTTGGGCCAAATAAACAATAGAAGAAAGTAGATAACCTAGGGAATGGTGTACTTGCCTTCTTCGTGGCAGCAGTATCTGGCTGAGTTCCTAGAAGATGGGGAGCTCCAGCTGCTGTCTCCTCAACTGCATTTAAAATGAGAAGCCACGAGAAAGGTTGGATCCCCTTTTTCAGCAAGAAACTGCTTGACTATTACCAGCTTTTAGATTTTACTGGGGAGATTAACTGCCTGACCAGCCTTGGGGAACTGATGCCATGTGGAAAATTAGGTTGCTTTTGTTTCTAAGCACCGCAACTGATGTGTGTGTGTGTGTTTATGTGTATATATATATATATGTGTGTGTGTGTGTATGTATGAGGTTAATGTAGAAAACGCAGAAAACTGACACAAACTTCTGAGAGTCCCTAAGGGGAAATGAGTTGCAAGTGGTTTCCATACTGACATACGGCATACCTATTTGTGTAACTTTTTGCCCTACCTTTTTTTATTGTACTTAGAAACAAAAAAGAACCAAAGCGTTAAAACTGCCCCCAGAAGCTTGGTTCTCTACCTCTGCCAGCACGTGTCCAACATCCCTCCACCCAGCCTAACAAGGCCTGGCACGAAGCAGGCTCAGCAGCCCCGGGGGATGGGGGCTGCTTCCCCCGCCGGCAGGAGGTGTGGAGCCGGGCCGCTATCCGTCGGGGCCAAGCCCAGGGCTGCAGCCGTGGCGCGGGCAGATAAAGTCGGTCAGCCCGGGCAGGGCCGCGGAGGCTGCGCGGGGAGGCGAGGCGCTGCCCGCCGGGGGACAGAGGCTGAGGGCAGCAGGCGGCTGCCGGCAGCGGGGGAGCCCGGTGCGCCGCGAGGAGCGGCTGCGGGCGGAGCGGAGCCCCGGGGCAGGACGCGCTGAGGAAAAGCGGCCGCCGCCATTTTGCGGCCGCGCTCCCCCCGCGGCGCTCGGGCCGCCCGCTCCGAGCGCCGGGCTGCCGGGGCGGGCCGCCTGGGCCGGGCTAGACCTTCCCTCCCCTCCCCTCCCCTCCCCTCCTGGGCCTCGGTACCGGCGGCCTCGGCCTTGGGGAGGCTGTCACCTTGGCAGGGGAGAAATCCTCTATACGTGCGGTCGTGCGGAGCTGCCTACCGAAAGCTAAGTAGGTAAGCGGTCCGCTCCTGCCCCCATCCTCTAGTATTTTTATTTTCTTTTTTTTTTTTTTTTTCCCCAAAACCAGCTGTCACAGTGGGTAGCGCTGTTATTTTTTCACCTCGCGTGTTTCCCGGTGGAAACGCCGTGTGCTCGGGGCTGGGGCGGCTGCGGGAAGGAGGGGCAGGAGGGGGGCGGCTGTTTATCGTGGCCTTTTCTCGGTGAGGAGAGGGATGCTTCATCCCTGCGGGGCAAGCAAGATGTTTTCCAAGAGATGCTGACAACCAAATGTAACCTGTATGCTGAAAAATGTTCTGCTGTTTGCATCAAAAACATGTGTCTGGTAACGAGCCATCAGATGAGCCTAACTGGAAATTGAGGAAGGTGTGCTTTCCATTTATTTTTCTTGCCCGGTATTTTGCGCTGTTGGCAACTGTTGCTTCATTGGGACTTGTCTGAGCGCCCGCACAGACAGATCCTGCAGCAGCGCTGGGTTCCACTGCTGTGAGGTCTGCCTGCCGCACGCTCAGGGCAGGCCTCGGTGTCTGGGGGTTTTGTGGACGCTCACTTTCCCCTCCTGCACTGTTCCACTGCTGTCTCGTAACTGCAGCATGGAGAACTGGAAAAGCAAACGTGACCTCAGAAAAACAACCGCTCGGAGATGTGTAAGGCCTGAAATCTCTCGTGGCATTGTTTAGGTTGCAAGCCAGCGGTGGCACGCTTCTCAGGTTAATTGCTGCTACAGTATTATTCTGTATCTGCTTTCTTGGCCCAGTAAAGAGAAAAGCAAATTTTGTGGTTAACTTGCAAGAATAGGAGCTGTAGTAATCACTTCTTCCCACTTAATTTTATCGTTGTAACTATCTGCAGATGCTTCCTTTTTTTGACTTAAAGTAAAAACTCTTAAAAAAACGTGTATGTTGCGTTCTTCTCTGAGATGCTGGAGCTGCCGTGAAGGGTAACTTTTCTTGTCCCAGTCTAACTTTCAGCCTCATGAATACATTAGTGTCACACTTGAGGTGTTTCTGCATTGCATTAGGGTAGCAAATAAGGTCACAACGTGGGATATAATTTATGAACAGTGTGCAGTCTTGCTAGTGTCATCAGAATTATCCTGAGAGTAATGATCAGCTGGAAGTTTCTCTGAGAGACCAGAGAGATGTACATTGAGGTATCTCCTACAATCTCTCATAATTTAAAACAAAACAACCAACCAACCAAACAAACAAACAAAAAACCCAGCCAAACAAAGGAAAAAAAAAAAAAAAACACAAAAGGGTTTTTCCTGCTGGGAAAGGAGGAGACAACTTCTGTAGTCTGGTGCTCAGAGAAGAACCTGATGTTGCTCAACTCCCAGCTGCTGGAGAACTGACTTTCTGGTCTAGTGAATTTCAACACTTTACAAATATTGACGACCTACAGGAGACAGGCAAATATCTGTGCTCTGGTTTATTTCAAGGGAATTGTAAACTGTGCTAGTTCCTTGCTCTCCAACTGTTGTCAGTCTTCATGCTAGGCTTCCTCTCATGATGTCTGAAGTGTCCTTCCTTACGGATGCATCCTGATGGATGGGCTGCAAGCAGCTGCTCTTGACAGAGTCAACAGTAGATGAGGCAGCATTATTCTTAAAAGCTTTGTGTTTATTATTAGTTCCCGGCATTGTAGCTGTGACAGAGGTTTCAAGGATTCAAATCTTAATCTTCGATTCTTGGTGTACCCTACGTGGGCAAAGCCAAGGTCTTGCCTTTGGGACTGTGTTATATTGGCTTGTTTTAGTGTCCTTTGACTAGTTAATGTTATACGTACTGTACGAACTGATGGCTTTCTGTGTAGAATATACAAGGCTTTGGTTTTGCATCAACTCAGCAATATTGATTTCATTAAAAACTGAACTGAAGATGGTTTTGCTCACATGAGAAGCTAGTTTGAGTTCAGCCCTAGGTGTGATAAGGCTGTATGCTAAACCTCTGATTAGTCATTACATAATCTCACAACAGTTATGTAAATGCATGTATCCTGTGGAGCAAAAGGAACTGAGAGAAATATTTACTGGTAATCAGTAAATCAAAAGCCTGCGTTTCTGGAAAATACCCATGGCTCTGCAATAGACAGTCTGTGGTAAGCATGAATGTTTTGGGATGTGCGCATCTCTGGAGCTGAAGAGGTGATTCACGCTGAAAGCCCTCTGAGGAGTGCCAGTAACAGCTTTACCGCGGCGCTGTTTCTGTCTTTGAAATTCATGTGGTTCACCAGAAATCGTGCCTGCCTGACTTTACAGGGGCCCTTGGATTGAAGTTCAAGGTGAAGATAGCCTGAAGGAAGGCTGCAGAAGTGCTTGTGGTGCTCTATAAAAGATGGTTGTAGGATGTGTGGGTGTATATCCATGTTAGTTTTGATCTTGTGAGGAAGATAGGGGATTTAGCACGTGCTGCTGACTGATACAACGAGAGTCAGCCTGGTGCGTATTCATTTGAGTGAGTCCTGAATTATAAAATGAGGACAATTCTGTATCTCACATTGATTTTTATGAGGAGAAATAATAATCTCAATATAGAGGGAACAGAGGGTGTTTAACCAATTCTGGTTATGATTTTAGTTTAAAAGTATTTGCCTTGGTAGACTTGTCTGTGAAGGCCTGGCCTGTGCAAGCAGAAAGCCTGCATAGCTCATAGCTCAAATCTCTTTACAGGAGAGAAAGAGTAGTAGTAGTTCTGACTGCAAAAGTCTTTCACAGTACATAACTCTATGTAGACTGTGACTTTTGTGAGTAAGAATTTGGGAAAATAAGTACAGCCAGGAGAATATACTTCTGCTACAGATTAAATGTTGCATTTTTTTTCTTTTTTAGAAAAGCTTCAAGTTTGTTATGGCTGAAAGAATGCCTAAACAGAGTAGGGAGCAGGTTGAACATGTTGCGTTGTAGAGTCTTACCTCCATGCAGTCCTGCAAGCTTGAGGAATTTGATGTAGGGCTGCACCGAAAAACTGCTTTTCACGTTGCAGCTAATGTAGAATGTGGCTGGCTTTCAGGAATTCAGCATTGGAAATCTGTATGTGACAAAACAAAGCTTGATTCTTTTTTTGGATGTTTTGCAAATCCCAACTGCTTCCTTAAATTTTGCTAGTAGGAGAAATGATTTGTTGTCTGCTTTATTTATTGCAAGTTTTTCCATTGTTCTATAGGAGATAATTCTCTGAGCTTCGGGTCTAAATAAATCTAGGTGAATGTATCTTATATATATATATTACTGTAATACAACATTTAAAGTAAGCCCTGCTTGGAATGAGACTTATTTTCCTTGAAGGAAGAGGTAGCCAGGCTACTTGACAGATTCGGATGATGCAGCTGCTTGGTCCAGATGAGTTACAACAGCGTTGTGGTGTTGTTTACTAAAAGCTTTGGGCATAAACTCTCTGACTCATGACTTTTATTTATGCTACATGTGAATATGTGTATGTGGGATGCCAGGGGGTGAAATAGGGCATACAAGATCTCACCTTTGCTCTGACTTGATTTATTTGCTTATTTACCTTGCTGTTACGTGCTCTCTGCTCCTTGAGGAGAGGATACAAGGAGGCTGGGGAGGCTCTTCAACCAGCCATTGATGTGCACATATCTAACCACAGTGCTGTACAAAGCCCTGCTTTGGGAAGTGGGAATCTCAGCTTTGCCACTGATATGTTTGATTTACGACAAATCAGTCTGCCTTTGCCTTAGTTTCTGTCTCTACAAAATGGGAGAAATTGTCTGAGCTTGCTTTCCAGAGTACTTTAGGATTTAGTCATGTCAAAAATTAATATGTAGGGTTAGCACTAACGTGCTGCATTAGACCATTGGCCACTGTGTCCATGAGGATCCCTTGTTAACTGAGAAGTGTACTTCATTAGCATGTGATACTGGAAAACTGGGGGAGGTCAAAGTTACAGGAAGCAAGGTGCAACACTGAAGTGTGATAAGATGACTTGTTTTCTGTGCATTTTTCTTGAAGGTAGGGAGCATCTTGCCAAATACTTGTGTGCAGGGGTGGAGAAGCTACAATCCTGGTCAGATTTCTCTTCCTTGCCAAGCACGCAGTTCTTGTAAGGACTATTCCTTCTATGTCTATTACAAGGAAGAACAGGAATGGTTAAGAAATGTGTGAACTGGCTCTCAGGAGTGTTAGGAGGTGACGTATAACCACTTTCTAGAGTAGGTGACAAAGTTCTCATCAATAGGGTGTGTCTTCCATTGATGCAAGCCCAATTACGTTAGTGTGGAGGCTTGGAGTAAATTCGACAGCTCCTTGCGTCCGTATAACTGCTCTGGACATCACAGCCTAGGAGATGAGAGGTAGTTTTATGTTGGAGATGGGGCTCTGGACAACCTGATCTGGTGGGTGGTGTCCCTGCCCATTGCAGGGGGGGTGGAACTGGATGATCCTTGAGGTCCCTTCCAACCCAAGCCATTCTGTGACTCATCCTATGATTCCGTGGTCTCGAATACTGACTTTTTGTGGCTGAGAAAAGATGAAAGTTAGGTTTCTGTGCCAGTCATGGTTTGAAGGCGTTGCTGTAGCCTGATGTGTACGGACAACATGTTAAAATGGAACTTGGAATTGGGTGTATGGAAGTAAATAAGTGAATAATCTTGGTCTTATGACTAGCCCTGTTAATTTGAGGTAATACGTGGGCTGCAGTGTCCATGTTCCTGAAATTATCCTGAATCCTGTATGTTGATGAAGGAAGACTCTCAGAAAGTGTTCTTTCTCACGGCAGTTAGTGCAAGAAATCTTCAGTAACTGTGTATATTTAGCCTGACAAAACTGTTGTTGAAGAGAAGTGACTAGGTTTTACACACAGAAGTACGTGAGGGATGTGATGCCAGTGGTCCCCAGCTGTACTGTGGGTGTAAAGCATATCAGATGTGTAACTGCCGAGGCTTTAGAAAGCTACCTTGAAAAATTAAAGTTGCCAAACCAGCATAAACTAAGTTTGGAATATTAGTATCTGTTAAGCTGGAGAAAAATTCTGGAAATTAGATTTTAAAACTCCTCGCTTTAACTACCACTAGGACGCAGTTGTAGCAGAAGGCAGCATGGCGTTGGACAGGCTCACTGCCTTCCGAAAGGACCGGCTCTTTTTTACGCCTAGTCTGTGCTACATTTCAGACGGAAGGTTATATTAATTTCCCAGTGTATCAGCTTCCAAATAAGCTCTGAGCGGAACCACGTCTCACAACATCCAGACGCTCAGCTGGCAAACATAGTAGGGCAGAAGAAGTCACTCTTGCAGACGGCGTGCTGTTACACCAGTAAATGCTGTTCCTCTTATGGGTATCAAAACCAAAAGGGATTCTAGTATTGGGTAGAAATAAGGAAATGGGGGCAGTTTTACTGTGTCTTTTGATGACCTGCTTTTGAACATTCCCATCTGCATGGGGGAAAAGCACAAAATCTATTGAAAAGCAATGCTGTGTTCTTGGCTGATCAGCAGTGGGAAAAGAGCTCTTGCTGTTCCATGATAGACTGAGGGCATGCAGCTTAGAATGGGAAAGAACATGGAAACAAGTTGTTTTTTGGGACGTTTTGTTATTGTGCTTTTTTTTTTTTTTTGGATGTGTGAAGAATGAGTCTGTAAAAGGATGTACAAAGGAAGAACTGCTACTGATGGCCTGAAAATTTTCCCTGCGACAGCGTTATAGATCAATGTGAGGTCAGTAGGTTTGCATTTCCCCTGAAGCAGAGGGTTTTGTAACTGTTCTCCCTCACCCCTAGCAAAATAGATAGTCAGCCCAGAGTAACCGAGGGAGCATCACTTTGGGAAGGTAGGAAAACTGTTTCAGGCTCATTGGACTTGAATTGACAGCAGGATATTCACAAAAGAAATCCTGGAGACAGGCTGAAACGGTAGTTTTAGCAGAAGAAGAAGTGTCTAGATTAGAGAGCAAGAGATCTCTGAGTCATCTGTTTATAATTGAATAAGCGCCTATGAAAGTGCAGAGGCAGGGGGTGTAGGGAGACAAAAGAGGAACAAGGAAGGAGCCCTATCAGCACCCACAGAAATTTTGAGGGATCCTCCCATGTAAATGCCATAGGATCAAGTAGATATGGGAGGAGAATTAGGAGGAGCTCTAATTACAAAAGATATGGGAAGGGCAAGATCAAGAAGAAGGTGATTATGATGTATGATGGTCACAAAGGATGAAGTTGGAACACCAATACTGAAAGTTTAAGAAGACTGTTGGCCTCTGAGGATTTTGGTAAGAGGTGTTTCAGGGACAGAACTTGGGTTAAATAGGATGTAAAGGTGGAGGTAAAGGAGGATTCCTGACCATGCTTGAAGCTGTGCATTTTGAAGCAAAGATGAAATAACAGTAGTTAAAGGGAGATCAAGGGTAGGATTTCAATATTGGAAGTTTAAAGTGTATTTTTATTGCAGAGGAAAAAGAACCAAGTAAGACATGGCATAGGGAGGACCTGAGATAAGATGTCATGGGGCAAACAAAGGGAGTTAGATAAGAAAATTAACAATTTGATAGTTGAAAGCAAAGAGAATGTGAGAACCATACCTGGGAATTGATAGTGAGTTGAGGAGGTGAGTAAAGTTGTAAGTTGCTAATGAGTGTTTAAAGAGTCTTATGCTTTCCTGATAGAGAGGTAACTAGGCTTCTAATGGTAGTCCAGGAAAATAAGGAATATACGCTGAGAATTTAACAATTACTGTTTGCTGACTGAAAAGGGCTGAAGGGCAATAATTTCTCCTCAATGATGTTTAGATCTCTTTTTTTTTTTTTTTTTTGGATTCCCAAACTACAATTAGTATTTCAGTCTTCAGCCTCTATCAGTTGTCTTGCTGGGATGTGTGAACTTGTGAGAAGAACGTGTGAGTACAGAATGAGTACAGTTTTTTGCTTTCTCAGATTTGTGTCTCAATACCTACTTATTACTCATCTCACTGTTTATTTTTAATGCAGTTGTAAGTATAAACTCTTCTGTCAGCAAGCCAGATACCATAGACGTTTACAAGCACAGTTTCAGAAGTTAACGAATATTTTTGTTTGTTTTGCAGATGAGATCACTGCATGCTCTCTCTTTTGGAAGAGGTGGTCAAAGGAAATGGATAGCTATTCAGACTTCAGTGCAGAGAACCTCTCATCTTCAGCTAATATGTCTATTTCTTTGCCTGGACAAGTTGGACTCAATACCACCAGCGGTCCTCCTTCTATGTCAATAAGCAGGCTTTTCCCAGCCCTGTTAGAATGCTTTGGGATAATTCTTTGTGGCTACATAGCTGGAAGAGCCAACATTATCACTTCAACTCAGGCCAAAGGACTGGGAAACTTTGTCTCACGTTTTGCACTCCCAGCACTACTGTTCAAAAACATGGTGGTACTTAACTTTTCTAATGTGAATTGGTCTTTCCTGTACAGTATCTTAGTTGCCAAAGCTGCTGTGTTTTTCTTAGTCTGCGTTTTAACCTTGTTGGTAGCCAGTCCTGAGAATCGATTTAGCAAAGCAGGTTTGTTCCCTATTTTTGCTACACAAAGCAATGACTTTGCACTGGGATATCCGATAGGTAAGTAGTTCCTTATGCTTTCCTCTTCAAAATTATTTTTCAGTGCTCTAGATGCTTCTGCATCAGCATCTTTCTGCTTTTCTTTTGCATTATTTGAAATTGACTGAAGTTATGAGCTGCCTTAACAATTTCTTGTTACATTTCTTGAGGAAACTAATTTTAAAAAAAAATCTTCAGACCACATACTTTTCAGTAAGAGGGGAAAAGAAAAACAAACTGTTGGATGGTATGAATGAAACAATTTTAAACAATCTATCTTCTGTTGTATAGGACTGTGATCTTTATTTAAAAAAAAAAAAAAAGGAGCCTGTATCTGTGGCCTCTGAAATAGTTGTAGTGGGATTTTGTGCTAATTTGTCATTAACTCTTGGTCTACCTCAAAGAAAATATTTAGCCATAATGTTGGTGCCTACTGGTTATAGTGTGTGTAAGACACACTTTTAATCTGTTTAGACTCTAGAACAAACTTAGAACAAGCTAATTTTTGTGTTAATGTACGTAGCCAGTCATGTTCTGTCCCTTAATCTTTGTTCTGTCACAACCAGTAGATGTGCCTTAGGATATAGTCTTGGAAGAAGTAAGTCTTTTAAAAGGAAGATTACTATGTGATTTGTGGTAATCTGCATTTGTGTTATCTCAAATTGGAATTTTATGTGGCTGTGATGGCTTTCTCAGTATGCACAATTAACCACCACTCCAGTGGAGTTAAACAAAAAAAAAAAAAAGGGAAAAAACAAGAGGAGGCATTCAGAGTATAACTTGTATAGCTGTGTACTCTTGTTCTTGTAAGCCTATATTTCTAATTCCAGACAATATCAGTTATTAAACTTGATTTTTATCCCAATCTGCAAGACTATTATTTTCTTCCCTTTGGGTATTTATTTATTTATTTCCCTTTTTTATAGATTTCCTTAAGGATATGTTGATATGCTTTTTAGTTATATGTACTATGATATTTAGGAAGAGATCTGGAGTTGTACTTTTTACCTTGGGAGGTTTTTTGTTCCAGCGCAGCTTTCAGTGCTGCCTCTCCCCAGGCTGACCTGTATGGCCAGTGCAGAAGGAACACTGCAAGTATCAGAGAGTTTCAAAATACACCTTGAGTGGGTGGCATTTGGAGAGGGTGTTTGGATTCAGTTGTATTTGTTTGCTGTTCCTTGAGCAGAAGGTACTTGTGCCTCTCAAATTCTCTTGAGATCACTGTTATTGTCCAGATAAAGTTAAGAACAAAAAAAGAAATAAAGTTTGTTGTAGCAAAGGAAAGAGCAAGATAATTGTTTACAGAATTGGAAATAGAGTTACAAAAAAAAAGCTTAAGCATTCAACTCCAGATTACATGTAGCAACAAGTAGCTCCATATTTTAGATAACTTGAGGAGCTGGCAGTTTTATTCACCCTATTCCAGGGCAGCATGCTCCAGAGAATCTTGAATCTTTATTCTCTTCAAATTTGCTGGATGTATATAAAATACTGACAAACGCAATTGCAAACTTTTTCTTCCATAGATGAAAATACCATTTCCCTCAGTTGCATCTCCTGAGACTTATTCCTCTTGAGAGAAATCAGAAGTATATCACAAATATGGCTCTGAGAATTACCTCTTTGTTTATTGGTGCTGGATTAAAATGCCAGTTAAGATTTTTTTCTTCTCTTTTAAGGTTCTCTGAATATATTTGCCTCACATCTTTCTACTCAAAGCATTCCTTCTGTGTTGAATGACTTTCTTGTCAGATTACGTTTTTCTCCAAATATCCACAATTTATAAGATATGATTCATGTTTCCTCTATACACAGTCTAGCCAAATTCACAACATCTAGTTTATTGAGAGCTTACTAGCATACCTAACACAACGGTAACACTGTAGGCGCTTAAGGGTTCTTTGTTTCTTAGAGCTGTTTATTTCCTTTCTTGCCCTTTCACTTAGCTTCTCCAACCCCCAAACTTTTACCAGTTTTTGATTCACGCTGTCTTGTGTGCAAGCTGTTCATGTTAGTGGCTTCTCTGGAGTGTTTGCAGGGCTGGATAACACAGAGTGCTTTGCTTAGTTCTTTTTACTTGTGGTAATAGGTGGTGTTTTGAGCAAAGCTTGATCTTCTAGTGGAAATATATTTTTATTGCTGCCTTTAAAATCATATGGTTCGGCTGAAATCTGTGAAGGAAAAAGTTAGCATTGACAATTCTGTGTATTACAATAACGTTATTTTAGAAGGCAGTTTATTTAAAAAATAATGTTCAGAGTTTTCATTCAATGTGATACTTCTTTTCTGCAGTAACCAGTATGCTAATTTATGCTGTTGAGCAAAGATTTGCACATAGGAAAATAACTATCTGTATAGGGAAGTTAAAATACAGGTTACATTTTTCAAAGCTCACTAGCCTGTTTTTCTCTAATCACTGTTAAAATGGTTCTACACCGCGAAGTGATGCTGGTAAGGAGGTTTGCTAGCAGACCCCCAAGGTAAATTGAATTGCTAGGATAGAAATTTTCATCTGATTGGTTTGTATTATTGGGAGAGATGATACAGCTCTGACAGAACAGCTTCATATACTCTCAGGTGCTGTGTTGTTAAAGCACAGGTATAGCAGAAGTGTCATGTGGATGATGTCTTAGTTACAGTAACTTTAATGATGTTAATTGTAGGAAGCATAAGCAACTAGTGGTTTATTTATATGTATTTTTGATAAGCTGGGGCGTGGAGAATTGTTTGAGAAGGAAGTCGTAAAATAGCATTAATTCTTTATTTTTCCTGTGATCAGCAAATAGACACCTTGCTTTAAATAAAAAGCAAATTTTTCATCTGAGAGTTGTGGATTATTCTCGCTGTCCTAATGATTCCTCATGACTGACTTCCTGTGTGACTTGTATTGAGTTGGATTTCATTGAAATGGGTGGTCTACATAAAGCAGCATAAAAGCATCGCTCTAAGGTTTGATGTTTTAGGAAAATTTTGGCTTGTATAAAAAATGTCCAGCATATCTAAGGTGGCTTTATTTATCAGAATATATTTAGTTTACAGTTTCACTATGTATTTAGTGAATACAGTTGCCACTTTATTCAGGACTTTAGGACAGGTAGCTCCTGTATGCATCCTTTAATAATGGCTTGTAAAGGCAAAAGCACCTTTAGTGCTTTTTCTTACATAGTAGAAGTCAACTAACTGAGAATGTCCGTTTATTCAATCTAAAGAGAAAGGCTGGTTATAGTAAATGCTGATTTAGATCTAACAGATCCTCTCATTCCAGATACTTAAATAATAAAAAGGTTTAAAAAAAAAAAAAAAGGCTTTGAGGTCTTGAAAAATATTGTGAAGGAAAAAACTTCCTGAAGAAAAGAACAAGTTTAGTAGAGGGGGAGAGGTCTGTATCATTGTGGTGGGTGAGAAATGGAAGTTACTTTTCAAGATTTTCTTTATAAAGCTTTTTTTTTTTTAGTCTGACAGATTAGTCTAGCTAATAGGTCAGAGCCACAATAAACCATGAGATCACAGAACTGAAATGTATGTAGTCACATTTTGAATTTTTCCATAGCACAGAGAAGTTTTAGTGTTCCACTGAACACTAAACCTTCTTCAAGGTGTTCCAACCTTGTCAGTTCTGTAACCTCTTTCTGGCAGTGCTGTAAATTTGTAGGTTAGCAAAAAAGAAGCAGAACTCTTATTTTTTAAATTTGCCTTATATTCACAACTCCTGTTTGTAATACTTGAAGAATCACTTCACCTTTATGCAGTTACTACTTTGTGAATCTTAAAAGTAGTGGCAAATATTTGCAAGAGCCTTATTTATAGAGAAGACTGATCTAAAAATGAACCTAAGCAACTAAATTTTGTATTTTGCATCACTGCTACAAATCAGAATTTGGCTGAGATGTTGAAATGTTCAAAAACGTTGTGTCCTGCGAATGCACATGTAGTGCTCCACAATTCTCATATGTTTCTGGGGACAAAAAGCAATTCAGAAAAAAAAAATCAATGTTCAGCATTTGGAATGAATCAAAAGGTGCATGGAATTTTTTGTTGTTTTCTTTCCTTTTTTTTTTTTGGTTCTGTAAGTGTTGAATCATTAAGTAGTATTGGTTAAGCTAGTGTTAGGGCTTTAATGTGTTTGTTACATGACTGTGACCTAATGGTGATTGGATATAGTGTGTCATCTTATATCAGTTGTGAATGCTGATGCCTCTGAAGGATAATGAAATAATTTTCTCTAATTTTCAGGGAACAAATGTTAATTTCAATATTGATGTCTTTTTGTACTGAAATGTTATCACTCATCACTTTTCATTTTCTGTCTTCTAGTTGAAGCTTTATATCAAACCACTTACCCAGAGTATCTCCAGTACATTTACCTAGTGGCTCCAATATCTCTTATGATGCTAAACCCTCTGGGGTTTATTTTCTGTGAAATCCAGAAGTGGAGGGATAATCGCACTGTGTCCCAAAGCAAACTCAAAATAGTGGGCCTAGCACTCCTTCGAGTTCTGCAGAACCCAATTGTATTCATGGTCTTCATAGGAATTGTCTCAAACTTTATTCTTGGCCAGAAAATTCCCGAATACCTTGAAAATTTCCTTGACGGACTGGGCAGTTCATTTTCTGGCTCTGCACTTTTTTACCTTGGACTAACCATGGTGGGACAAACAAAAAAACTGACAAAGGGTATGTTTGTTGCACTGATCCTTCTCATCACAGCTAAACTGTAAGTTCAATTTATGTACTTCTATAATTTTGCTCTCTAAAGTGTTTCTAGATGTTTTAAGCTCTGAATATACAGTCCATATGGCTTTTCTCTCAAGATCATTGTAGTGATAGTGTATTTCACTTCCTGTATTTTGTGTGAGTGCTTCCCAAACCTTCTGATAGTACGCAACTTTTAACTTTCAAAAGAAACTTTGCAGACCACAAGCCTGTTGTCAGGCTCTGCAGAGAAAATAATTCAAGGGTGCTACAGCTTCCTGGACTGCCCGCAGGCCATCTGTCACGAATTGGGTGTTTGAGGAATTACTTTCTTAATTTAAAATTCACTAGCTTAAATAGTTAAAGCAGAGTAAGTTTAGGAACTACTTGATTAGTCTTCACTTTTTCTTTGGATTTAAACAATAAATCTCTAAATCAGTTGGGTTTTGTTTGCTGTGTCTATAAATCTTTCAGATTGCTATTTTGGAAGAGCTTAAAAATTGTCACTCTACATTGATAAACTGTCTGACTTCTGAAAATAAAAACTGAAAATTTTTATATAGAACTTATGCTGTCATTATTTTCCCCTGACTATATGTCAGGTACTGGTGAACTAAATATTTGCTACAGAGCTACAATCAGCATAACAGAAATCTTAGTTGTTGATTGTTTAGACTAGAAAATTTGAAGACTCATTTGAGTATCAGTACAACTAACTAGCAAGCTTAAAGACCTAGTTTATAAACCAGCTTGATGATAAATTTTGTAAGAACATGGGAAAAATGAGTGGTTGTTAATATCACCACCCTGCTTTACTGGTGAGCTTATGGAAGCCTGTACAAGACTCACATAGCGAGTCTGTGTGACATCAGGGATATTGCTAAAGGCAATCAGATAAGTATCAATGTGTTTTTTTTTGTTTGTTTGTTTTATTGGGCAAAACTTTCAATATGGGATACTTAAGCTTGCGCCCTTGTTCCATGTCAGACAGTTTACGTAAAGGTGGTCTAATATTCAAAGTTGCTGACTGCTTATAGCTGCTTTTACAGTTGAAAATAGTTTTGTTTTTATATTTTACCTTTTTTAATCTGAAGTTATACAAAGAATGTTTCTGCACAGTCAGAAAATGTGTTTGGATCTCAGATATTAGTGTCTTTTTTAACATTTCTTGTGTATTTTTTTTTAAATTTGCCTTGTGATTCAGAATTTTGAAGCAGCTTGTAAGTGTTGTGGTTCCTTTTCTGAATAGACTCTATTGCTCTGGCTTGAATTACTTTTATTCTTTTTTTTCCCCCCTCTCATTTCAGACTTATGATGCCATTTCTCTGTAGAGAAATGGTAGAACTCCTGGACAAGAGTGACAGCGTAGTCAACCACACCAGTTTATCAAACTATGCATTTCTTTATGGAGTTTTTCCAGCAGCACCTGGTGTCGCAATATTTGCAGCTCAATTTAATATGGAAGTGGGAATTGTATGTAGTTTTCTTTTTCCCAAACTTGTCGTATGGGCTTATCTTTGTTGATGAAATACTTATAAATGAATAAACAGGCTAGTTGAAATTACTTTTCTGTAGTATAGACTCCCCAGATCTCAAGTTTGAACTGTATTGCAGATTTAATAGTTAACCAATGCACTCTTTCCTGGTGTCTCAAGTTTCTTGATGGCACACAGTCTGAAATTAGTCCTCATACTTTTCCTATTCATGAAAATAGTAGGAAGAACTAGGGTAACTTTAAATATAAAGAACTTGCATCTTTGTTTTGTTTTCTTTTTTGAATACCTTATCTTTGTTCTACTGTTTTTGTAGGAAAAACAGGAATGTTGTTACTGATTTCAGTGAGAGCAGTGTTAGGTTCATGCTGAAAACTTGTGGAAGAGCTTGAAGAGCTTGTGCTTTAACTGATTCTCCTGTGTTGTCCTTCAGTTAAATCTTGTGGTAGAAATGCATTTTAAGTAGAAGGTATTAATTAACCTTTTCAACTTAAGATATATACATTAACTCCCCCAGCCCCCCCGACACACACACTCCCCCCCAACAAACTTGAAGACACTACAAGTCAAGCATTACAAGATAGAATTTTGTGCCCAACAAACTCAGGATATCTGTTTAAAAGAAAAATCTGAAACTTGCACTTCCATCACTGCAAATTCTAGTAAGTCGAAAAACAATGCAAAGCTGAGATAGAAACGATTTAAATGTAAATATATATTGACACTTCTCATTAATTCATACATATTAGTGTTTACATAACTACATGTTTGCATATTTATTTACGGTGTGAATCTTTACATCCAAAAGTATATTGTGTCATTGTGAATCCACCACTAGGTTGGAATCCTTACTATCCTTGACACCTATGAAAAAGCTCTGTAAGAATTCACAGTGGGGAACTCATGTATTCCTACTATTTCAAAAACTTGTCGAAAGTTTCTTTTTAACTGTATGTATAAAATAGATACTTCCTGGTTTAAATTCTAATTAATCTGTCACAGAAACAACTCAATGATTTGTTTAAAGCTCTGTGTTTAATCAAAGGTACAACATTGCTAGTTGTTGTATTCATAAAAACAGACTCTTTAACTTGATCTGCGTAACTGTTCATGTTTCTGTTTGATTCCTTTTGCAGATTACCTCAGGCATGGTGATAAGCACGTTTGTGTCTGCACCTATCATGTATGTTTCTGCGTGGCTGTTGACCATTCCATCTATGGATCCCAACCCACTGGCATCTGCACTCCAAAATGTTAGCTTTGACATCAGTATTGTCAGCCTCGTTTCTCTGGTAGGTGTTCATAAAGTGAACTACAAAAACACACTGTAATGTCAGGGTAACTTTAGTACATAAGCAGCAAATCAAGTCATAATAAGTTGAGACTGACATTTTGTCCTCAGAAGGATGAGGGAGGAGTTGAGTTTAAAAAGCAAATCTTCTTAATTTAGCGATGGGTCAGCTGAAGAGCTGCACAGTGGGGGGAAAAATGGGTAAGTGAATTACAGCACTACTGCAGGGCTTGAGAGTTTGGGATCTGGCCACCTGATATGTACGGTGCATGTGTGGACAAGCTATTAAGCTGCTCATCTTTAGTTCCTTTTAAATGATTGAGTGGGGTGG
This sequence comes from Cygnus atratus, assembly GCF_013377495.2. Taxonomy (NCBI): domain Eukaryota; kingdom Metazoa; phylum Chordata; class Aves; order Anseriformes; family Anatidae; genus Cygnus; species Cygnus atratus. The sequence goes on from NC_066367.1 coordinate 18,075,630, forward strand.
AAATAACAGTACTTGTTTACCTCATGGGGAGTAATTACATCAAATCACAGTTTAATCACAATATTTAATTTAGCCTTATCTAATGCCTTTCCTAGCAATTCTAGGTGTCTGGCCCTTTTAAAGGGTGTTGATACCTCAGATGCTCAATGTGAATTGTATTTTGGCTTCACAAGTGCTATAGATATGTGTATAGGTTTTCTTACTTTAAATAAAAGTTTCCATGTTGGAGAGAGCTGAAAGTTTCTTAAGCTGGTGTCTCACTGAAGTCTTCATATCATAAAAACTGTGCCTCAAGAGAAGCAACATATTAACGTTGTCTCTTGCCATCACAAGTCATGCTGGGAAAATCAGAAGGGATAGGGTGAAGAGACTCTTAAATTCCACATTGCCAGGCTGTTCTGTGGTCATTTATGTCCTGGGGAACAGCCAGTCTTCTGCACACTGCAGGCAAACCCTTGGCACTTCCTGGAAATATTTCACAGTCTTAAGAGGCAACAATGCATTGATTTTTCTGGCCCTATATTCTGAGGCATAGGGATTGGCAGCAGATGGTATGGAGCTGACCCATGTGAGTCATGTTGCTGAGAAACTTGTCAAGAAAATTTGTTATATATTTAATTTCACTATAGTTTGCCACAATGTTCATCTTGCGTGTTTATTTGTTTTGTGTTAGCCCTAAATTCGATTTATCTTGTCTGTTCCAGATTTGGTCTCTCATTGTTGTTCTTCTGAGTAAGAAATACAAACAGCTTCCTCATATGATTACAACAAATCTACTTGTTGCTCAGGTCAGTAGTAAGACGATTTTATTTTACATCTTGTTTTTAACATTTTTGCAAATTTGGTTTTTACAGTGATATCTGTAAGGTGAGCAGGGGCATTTAATGACTTGTTTGAACAATTTCTGTGACTTAGAACATACCCTTGAAGAAAATGACAAAATGACCCTTTGTGCTGCTAGTACAGCTCTCAAAGAGCAGCATCTCAAACAGAGCTGTAAGCTATCAGAATGGCAAATGGCTTCTGCAGTATATTTTTAGCTTTATGAGTTACTGCCAAATAGCATTGAGTGCACTTCCAAGTCAGTTTATGCCAATCTGAAGTCAGCAATGCCATGATCAGCAGCAGTGTGTGCGTCTGACTCTGTGGTGATCTGATTCAATGAGTTAAATAGGAAACTAATCCAAATGCTAGTGTAGCTCCCTGAAGTGACTCGCAGAGGGATAAGACAGGTGCCAGTGTTGACACGGGGAAGGGGTGTGGGAATACATGGCTGGTGGCTAGGGAATGGCAAAGTCTGATAGCTCTGACTTGGCTTAATTTTAATTGTTATTTAAGCTGAGAGAAAACTATAGAGTATGTGTTCCTTTTTTTCTTGAAGCCAACTGTACAACTGTTAAATTCAGTGAGTGCAATACATCAGTGCAATAGATGCTTTCTGGTGTTCTGTAGCTTAAAAAAAAAAGTAAACTGAGGTTAGAATGTAGAGTCACATTTGGGAAAGGAAATAGTGTGTGAGAGTTGCAGGTACTTCTGTCTATAACAGCATGAAGTTAGCTTTAATTTAAAAGTAATTTGAACCCTTGTATTACTATTTCTATATTATTTCAGCCTATTTTTTTCAGATTCCTTCTGTACTAACTCTCATATGATGATGAAAACTTGTATAATTCTTGGCTGAACAAGCATCTGTTGTTCTCAGCTTCATTTCTAAATCATTTCAGATAAAGGGTTTGTACTTTAATTAAAGATGCAAAGCTTTTGTTATTAAAAGATAGGAAAAAAAAACAATCTTTATATAACTTGTCTTACTCCCAGCTTATTGAGCTATATAATTGCTGTCAAAAATAAATAAATGAGAGAGAAAGGAGTGGGGTTACCCCAGTCATTGACATACCTGTAATATTGAGCTTACTGCTGCACTACTTTACTGCTATGATAACCATCTAATTCATAAAATTACACTGCAGTGGATCTGGGGGTGGAGTCTGGAAGCTTATTGTAGTTATACTACACTGTGTTCAATTTTCTTCTGTCATCCTGCTTTCGAAATTCAAATGATGGCATCTTCCCTTTCTTTTCAGTTTATTGCTTGCATTGGAATGGTGATATGGAATTTCATTGTTAAAGAGAAAGACATCACATTGCAGATCCTAGTATTTATATTTCTCTACAGCTCACTTTATAGCACCTACCTGTGGACAGGTATGATTTTTCTAGGCAGAACTAGGTAACATAATAAAAGATTGATGTACTGAAATAATTTGATTATATTCTTCAGAGTAATTATTCCTTTCACTTGTGTGTAATTCTACAAATATGCACACTTGTAAGCTGTGCCAGGTTGAAGCTCTAGCAATGCAGAGCAGCAGTCTTGCTGGCTTTAGGTGGGAAAGGGGAGAGGGGGACACAAAAAAAAAAAAAAAAAAAAAAACATCTCAGGTATCAAGGCAGAAGCAATTACAAATAGAGTGAATGGTGATCAACTAGTCAAAAGCTTACTGTCAATTTTTAAGTAATGCAGAATTAAAGATTTTAAATTATTCAGCATTAAGGAGATTGTAAAACCTTATGCTTAATAAAAAAAAAAAGGAAAAACAGAACGAAGGGGCTTTAACATTTCTTTCCTCTGTCAATTGCAATTTCTAAAAACAATGTGTTCTGCAAGTGTAGATGGTTAATGAAGGGAGTATTTGAAGTAGGCAGAGTAGAAAGATGCATCAAGGAACTTGGAGAACCTTACAGGTGTGATTAAAACAGAGACTTAAGGTGTTTAAGAGACTTTGTGTACCATTCGTGGGTCCAGAAGTTTAAAAGTTTAATCCCTGTGGTGTTTTTGTGGAGTAAGTTGTGTTTATGTTTAGCTGAGATAGGTAGCTAATGATTAGTATAGCCTAACATAAATACTAGCTTTGCTTTAACAAGGAGAATATTGCTGAGCTTCTGAGTTGTAAATAGAATAGACAGTCCCAGAAGATATTCCCATATATAGGTATTTATGTAAAAACATATGAAACTTTTTGGTGAAATTTATCAGTGACTTTATAAAGGACTAATCTGTTTTAACCTTAATAAATTAGTTACTTGTGTCTTAAGTATTCTTATGGCACCTTTTAAATACCTGCAAACCTTTCTAAGCATTTATATGTGGAAACAATAAAAAGTGTGGCAGAATTTCTTCAAGTTTTGTTACTCATGGCTTTTTTTAAAGATGGTAGGTATTTCTATTTTACTTTATCAAAAGACAACTAGAAAAAATACAATTTTGGAATATTTGAAGTTCTGAGAGGAACACTTTGGTTACTGAACAGGTCACATCATAGAGTGTCTAGTTTCTATAATGTTCAGTTCCCTTTTTAAGAATAAACAAGGCATTTCTTTTGTTCTTTGTAGGTTTTCTATCTTTCTCTCTCTTTCTGTTGAGGAGGAGAGAAACAGTGAAGATTCCCATTGGGTTTATTATCATAGCTGGATGGGGGTAAGTTAGTACAGATGTTTCCCTGTAGGATTATAGGGAGCATGCTAAATACATCACTTTGTTTGCATTTTGCTCTTTCAGAATCCCAACACTTCTGGTGGGAATCTTGTTAATAGTTGGTGAACATAACAGCACTAGCATTGACTCTGCCTTTTTCTATGGAAAACAGCAGGTATGAATATGTTCTGTCCAAATCTCTTCTGATTTCTGACATACCCAATACGTTACTAAGAAATTGCATTCTCTGCTTGCTTCTTATGTAAGTAGCTTTCAGTCAAAGTGCAGGGTACCATAACAATATCACTATAGAATGCTTACAGATCAGTATGAAAATGTATTTCTGTAATGAAACAGTAGAAAAACTTGTTTGAACAGTGATCTTGAAGTTTAGGGAAGTATGACTAAGAAAAAGGGAGTAAGCTTCCAAAAGAAAAGGCATAGGAGTGATGGTTAATGAATTGCAAAGTCCTATTCCTGGTGACTAATTTGTAGTCTAGCTTCATAATTATCTAACATTGTCACCATCCAATGACTAATTAATGTTTTTTAGCCTGTAGTAGATCGGATCTGTATTACACGTGTAGCAGTGACTGCTTGCACTATGCAAGACTTCTCTGCACAATCAGGAGATGAAAGTGCCTGAGCCCGAACTACCATTTTTACCAATAAATAGTTCACCTTCACCAGAGGATGTGAAGTGCATTAGGGTAGATAGTTGTCTTGTTTTCCCTCTGTCTTCCTTACGGATAGGGAGGCTATGAGTTGCTCAAGATTATTTGTGTGGTGTTTCCACAAGTAGCAAAGTAGCTTCACAGTGGACTCTGAGTACTGGTGGCAGATGATTAGAAGGAAAAGTTAATTAATGGGATGGTCCCCACTGGAGAAAGCATGGAAATTAGAGTTGTGCTGGAGGGTGACAAGAGCACATTCCTCTTTGGAATTAAAAGGTACCCAAACAGAACTTAAAATGAAACACTAATGACCCTGAGGAGAAAGAAGATAATGATGAGAGGACACGTTTGGATTGCAGGAGAAATAGGAGTCCCCATTAAAAACAGGAGAGGAGGAAAAAAAGAAAGTGGGGGGGAAGGAGGAGGAGCTGGGTTATTCAGGAGAGGAAAATTAGTTTCATGTACTGAGTATTCCTTAAATGCCAGAAGATGCAAGAGCAGTGAGTATAGAAAACAGCCTCTTTTCAGATGTCTTTCTTTGTATATTTAGGAAGCTGTAGAGTTATATACGCAACTATTTTCCTTTATTCTGTAGTTAGGTGTATTTTCTTTTCTCTCTTAACAGATAATTACCACAGCAGTGATCCTGTTCATCAGTATATTGATGTCAGGCATCTCGCTTATGTGCATGAACAGAAATAGACAAGAATCAAGCTATGAGGTACTGAACCCATATTCACCTCGTAGCCAAGCAGAGGAGGTTGAGGTGGAAGGGAATGCGGGGAATCGAGTTTCAGCCACTGTGCCTCAACCTTCTGCAGGGTCTTCTGCTCAACCTTCTGTGGCATCTTCTGCACAGCCATCTCCAGAAAGAGGTACAGAAACAAGATTTGTAATAAATGAATAAATGGCTTGGGATACAAAAATAAATAAATAAATAAAATACTGTTCCAAATTTAATTCTGACCTGGGAAGGATTGTTGTTAACTTGAAGTGGAAATTAACTTCAAGTTAGGGTGGAAGATCTAGATGTAGCTTTCCAAGGACTCTGGGTTATATTTCTGAGAAAGGTTTGATTATTACCAGTGTAGAGGTGGGGGAAGTGGACAGGAGGGAAAAAAAAAAAAAAAAGCATGTATGTTTGTTTTTTTTTTAAGTAGTGGTGTCTTGATAAGCATGTGATAAATGCAGTCCAGTGGATGTCTTAGGACATTTGCCCATTAAACTGTCTCTTTGAAAATAAATTACATGCCTACAGCATTGCTACTCCTTGTTTATGTTTAGCTTTCTTAGTCACTTCCTTTATGTTTACCTTCTAGCTAAAAGTACCTGTGTTACTTCCATGGTGGTAGTGCTGTGTTAAATATTTCTGTATATTTGTAGTGTAACACACATACCCTCTTAGCAAATTGGAAGAATTGCCCACTTTCCCCTTTCAGGTTATTTGCGAGCTGCATAGTGTATATATTGTTATACTTGGAAAAAAATGTGGTGGTGAAAGAAACTAACTATCGTGTTACTTAATAGGTTGCTGTTCTTGTCAGACAACAAATGGGGAATTACCCTGTGCTAACGAGAGTAAAGCTGTGCCAAATGCTGTTGAAAGCAAGGTTCCTTCCATTGAAACAGGTAAAACAGTAGTGTATCCTTGTTTTAGTATTACAGACTGGAAGAGGTTGCCCAGAGAAGTTGTGAATGCCCCAGGAATGGGGCTTTGAGCAACCTAGTCTAGTGAGAGGTGTCCCAGCCCGTGGCAGGAGGGTTGGAACTAGATGATCTTTAAGGTCCCTTCCAATCCAAACCATTCTGTGATTGGTACTCTTCCACAACGTTTGCGTGTGTTACACTCACAGTGAAACTATCTGCTCTCTCAACTGTTGTTAAGGACTGCAGTTCTCTCATCTCTACCTAGTTAACTTATATTTCATATTAAATTCAAGTGTTGGTATGTTTGTTGTGATGTTTGTTCTATTCTGTTTGATATTCACTGGGAATTTTTCATTGTTCAAGATGAACAGTTTTGTATGCATTTGGTTGTTTTTTGTTTTTTGGGGGGTGATAGTTTGGTTTTTGGGGTGTTGTTTTTAAACTTCTGTGCTACTTCAGTCCTACTTTGCCTCAATTTTAGCAGTTTTTGATTTAAGCGTACTTTTTACATACTCATATTCACATCTCATTCCCCCTCCCAAAAAAAAAAAAGTCCATTAAATTCTTTATTATAATCATGCACAGGTTTTGAATAAGAAACTTGAGATCTAGAGAAGCAAGTACTACAGACTAGATCAAATGTCCATGCTGCTGTATTATCCATGTCTAGGGGAGAGACGTGGAGAAAATTGACGAAGGGGGCCTTAGGAATCACTGAAATAGAAAAATGGATCAAAGTTGTCTGTTCAGCACCTGCTAGAAAATTGCATGCTCAGCCTGTTCTCATCATACATCACTTTCAACATTGAAAGTTGTCTGCAGGGCAACCTTTGCTTTTTTTTTCCTTATTATTTTTTTCCATCCTTAACAAGGGAGTTCTTATCCATATGTGTTTTGGTTTTTTTTGCATGCAGCATAACCTTCAAAAAATCTAAATATTTCATGCTGAAACATACTTAGCTTTATCTCCTTTCACCATATGTAGCTTTCTACATATTGCCAGCTGTTATTCTGTGATGTGATTCAGACAAGCATTGTAAGAATGTCTTCCAGTGACAGGGAAAGCGAGTTTAATTTTCTTATCCTGAAGGATAAGAAATCATGTCTTATGATTGAGTGGGATTTTCTTCTGCCTACTGAGTGAACACTTCAAAACTGTAAATCACTAAAAGCAAATTGTAATGGATACACTTGTGTAACTTGCTGCAATAATTACTAATCCTTCTGCTATCTCATTGAACTATGACAGGTATCTGGCCCAAATTCTTAGTTATGTCCTTGCCAGGAGGTTTTTCACTGCCATCTAGAGGATGATGCTCAGAATTCCTGAGAACTCTGTAGCTATCTCAAGATATAGTGACACTGAGATACAGAGTAAAAACATCACAGCTGACAGTATACCTAAAATATTTATTCCAGAAATTAATTCTAGGTTTCAAAACTGTCCTGAGAAATTGTTATTTTTTTGTTATCTCTAGTAGTAATTTCTACATTTTAACCACAGTTTATATTTACATTAAAGCTTAGAAGGAAGAGATCTGTTGTAAAAAGTTTCTTCATTTTATGAGCACGTGTAAACTGTTCTATTTGGGAATAGATGTCTGAACTGGTTGTTGTCAAAGCTAATATTAACTTTGTGTGCAGGACTTCAATACAGATACTTATAACATAGTTTAACGTAGTAAGTTACATTAATAAGTTTTCTCCCGGATTTAGAGATACTTTGTAAGTTAAAAGTCTAATGAAAATTTATGGTTTGTTTTTCAGCTGATCAGTGTGTGAGTCATTGCAGTACTCGAACCTGTGTACTGGCTCAGGAAGAACAGCTTCTACAGACTGGAGACAAACAGTTGGCGAGACACGTGCTGCTGTGTTTACTTCTTGTTGTTGGCTTGTTTGCTGTAAATACTTTTTATCTCCCTGTTGTTTGAAGTAGAATGATTTTTAGGAAAGCCATGTAGACAGTCTAGTAGAAAATCTTCCAATTCCTTATTTTTGTGGTAATATATTTAATAAGGAGGCTTTATTTCAGTGCCTTGTTTTAAGGAGTATATGATAAGATTAATTTTTCCATGCTACACAATAAATTAAAGGCAAGTTGAGGCTAACGGTGTTAGTGAGCAAGCCTCACTGGAGAACCCTAAAGGTACAAGGAAAAAAAAATTGAATCATATTGTTGGATAATTAATTCTTTACCACCACCTCTCTTCCCATTTTGCTCAAGAGCTAGTCTTTTTCCCTAGATATTAATTAAAACTATAAAATGAATTCTATTTCTGAAGGAGACTGTACAAAAATTTTTCCATTTGATTTTGCTAGAATTTGGAAATTGTACTTCTTTGAGGTGTTTTTAGTAATGAAGATAATGTAAGACATTATTTGAAATGGAAGAGTGCTGTTCTGTTGCTTTTAGTGATTTGGGGATAAGGTAACCAAGTTGGTAATGTGTATTAAGTGGGGAGAAAAAAAAAAGTTTTCCCTCTCGAACTTCCTGTATCAAATATTCCATTGCAATATATTTTACACCTTCTATGTAAAAGAGGTGTCCCAAATTCCCAAATTTTGGCCTCTATTTTAGTTGTATCTGAATGAATACTTACATACTATGAAATAATACTAATTCATTAACCTTTACACCCAAAGGGGTTAAATTTTTTTTTTTTTTCCTTTTATCAAGCATCTAAAATAGCTGAAGTGGTATGTGCTTCAGCTTAACACAATCTTAACTATGTAGAAAATATTTAGAAAGTACTGGACTCGGCTCAACAGGCCTAAAGACAAATATTGCAAATCTGTCTGGGCTAATATTGTCTGTGTTAGCTTGAATACCTAAGTATGCTTAAACCAAGTTCCTTATGTAAACATGTGAAGAGGCAGGACCTCTACACTGGTATGTTTTCCATTATTTTCTTTAAAAACATATGAGCTCTTTTTATTCTTTCATCTATTAAGCCTAACTAAAATGATGTTCTAAGGTGTTTATTCCCTCTTTTTATCTGAATTATTTGTTGAATAAAGGTAGTGAATATTGTAAGAATCTATTACCATGTAAAGACTAAGAAAGTACTTCTGATTTTATTTTTTTTTAACAGGCTTGGTGGTTTTATTGTTTGATTGTTGTTTTTTGTTCTCTTAACAGAATCTTTCCAGTTGTTTATGGTGGCTGTTCAACCAAGAGCCTGGAAGGCTATATGTGGAATTGCAGTTCTTTTGTGCTGTGTTTAATTTTGGTCAGGTAGTTATCAACGTTAATTCTGAAAATTACTTTGATAAGCATTGCAACTCATGCTATTACAAGCACTGTAAGATGAAGTCCTCAAGTAATGCTGAAGACAGCAGTTCTTCATGTTGTTTAGCCTTTTTTTCTGAGCTTTTTCATTTCCTTTGATAGCTTTCTTATCATAATGAAATTGTTTCATGTGCATGCGCACTTTCAAATGTACAAATAGCAACGCAGTGCCAAATGCCCATGGAGACTGAGGAGGATTTTAGCCTTATTTGTACCAAAAAGTTTCACCAGCTTCTGTAGAATTGCACCAGTATAACTGAATACGTGCAAGATAGCTACGTGGATACTTTACCTATAAGGCTTTAAGTGATTATCTCTTCGGTTTCATTAACTAATACCTGTCAATTAGATGTATAAATGTTCCAGCTGAACATAGTCTATTTCACATGCAAACTGACACAAGTTAGCTTTGTTATTTATGAAGGTGAAAGCAAGGCAGTATTAATACACTTACCAGAGTAATGTTTTGTAGATCAGTGGACAGGTGTGCCTCTGAGAAGCAGTGCAGTATCAAGTAACGATATACTAGCTTTTATACAAAAGCAGTATAGAAAAATGAATTAACAGGAGAGCATTCTACCATGTAAATTGTAATCAGTTAAGTCATTTCTCTGCTAATGTCAAGGAAAGTCAGATTTAAATAACTGGCTATGTAAGGATACTGACATTTTGTTTATCAGATGGCATGTCACAGCATTAGGTTTACTGAACTGTTTCTTTGACAGAGTGTTATATGTTAATCCGTCTTTTTAAGGACCAAATGAAAAATCAAAGCAGAAACAAAATGAATTTTAAATAGTGTCTAGGGAAGAGAGATACCTTTCACTTGTGTTTTGGTAATGAGTTTTTAACATTTTCTTTCAGTTATTTAGAAACCAAACGTTTTTGCTTTATCTTTTTTTTTTTTTGCATTTTTCCTCTAGGGTTTCATTTCCTTTGGTATTTTTGGCTTAGATAAGCATTTAATCATTCTGCCATTCAAGCGAAGGTAAGTAGAAAATTTACATTTATGCCTATAAACTTAATTATTAACACTAATCATTTTTAAGGGGCTGTGAGTGTTTAGTGCCATAGCATTCAATTTCCTATTTGTTTTATTTTTCAAATTTCTTTTTGTTCCCAGTTGTGGTGAGTTAATTGCAGTTCACCATTATTCACCAGATTTTACTGCTGCCCTAATGACACTCGCACAGACAAAAATCTCACTGTCTCCCTATAGACAAAATCCTTGTCTAATGATGGTGAAGCATGTGATTAGGAGACTGAGGTGATGGATCTTCAGAAATAATTTCAACTGATAAATAACTTAGATGTGAGCACTGAAACAGATTCTGTCATCACTGTTTTAAAGTCCTGTTAGCTCATACAGGTTCTTTGTGCAAATGGAGATTTTCATTGGTACCTCACTGTAGAGGAGTACAAAGCAATATTTATCTTACAGCTCTCTGGGTGCAGTGTGAATCCAGCAGCTAAAGCTGGCTCCCAACTACTCTCTGTCTGTCCTTCTACCTGAGTCCAGCATAAAACCTTTCAGTGTTCAAAAGGCGCATGAGTATATGCTGGTGAAGGGCCTGGAACATAAGTCCTATGAGGAGCAGCTGAGGGAACTGAGGTTGTTTAGTCTGGAGGAGGCTCAGGGGAGATCGTATTGCTCTCTACAGCTACCTGAAAAGGAATTGTGGCGAGCTGGGGGTTGGCCTCTTCTCGCAGATAACCAGCAATAGGACTAGAGGAAATGGCCTCCAGCTGTGCCAGGGGAGGCTTAGGTTGGAAATTAGAAGACCTTTCTTCTTTGCAGTTTCCTTAAAAATGCCTTTGTTTGACGTTTTTTTGGTCCTTCCCCTCCCCCCCTCCCCCACTGCAGACTTGAATTTCTCTTGGGAGGTAGAGAAGCAGCAGAGCATACAGATCCCACTCTACCCGAGGAAATCAGGATGACCTGTCAACAGTTTGTTCGTTATCATAGAGATCACTGTGTCAAAAGCATTGTCAAAGGCAGAAGGTAAGGTTTTCATCCTGCACATATAACTGTTATGAAAGGTTATATCTCACCTTTTGGAAATAATGAAATGCAATATAGTCATTCTTTGGGTGATGTGTCTGTTGTGGAATATTTACTGAAATGTTGAGGTGAGGATTAAGAATTTAGTAATATTTAGAAAAATATTTCTAGTCTAAAACAGAAACATAGAGGTACAAATTACCATGTTATCCCATCTAGGTTTTATAGTATCAAAAGTTTTGTAACATATCATGAAGACTTGGCCCCAGTTCTTTCATTTACTAGGAGCTTAGGAGACAAAATCTTTCTGAAGAAGTGCATATGACAATGCCTGTAATAGTGTGTATGTCCATGAATTTTTGTCAAACTTCAGATGCTTCATTTGTTTTGTTTTGTGATTAAGAAGGTGTTGGTATTTATGTTAGAGAGTTTACTAATAGAAATTGCAAGAGGCAAAACCATTGTAATAAAGGCCACTCACTATGTGACATAATGTTTTTAGAACACTTACGTCTTTGAATTCATACAATTTGTTTTGTTCATGCCTCTCATGAGACCTGATTCTCAATTTATGAGATCGCCAAAGCTTGCAGACACAAATTATGATACCTGAATTGAAGACTATGTATTCAGGTATTTGGAGGTAGATGAGAAGTGCCAACAGAAAAAGCCGGAACAAGAAAAAGATTCTGTCTGCCTTTGTATGTTTACTGTATGAAATGGGAAGAATTGTTTGAACAAGACACTTTCATTTTTCATGCTATGGGAACTTTCAAGTAGGACTAGTTTTGGGGGGGAAGTTCTTTAAATGGTCAGATAAACTCAGACCACAGTCCAGAACTACTTTTTGGCAGCACTGGCTATTTTGGATCATGATTTCATTCAGTCTCCCCAGAAATCAGTAATGTTCCGTAAGAAATAAATTCAGGGAACCTCGCTAATTTAGGAAAAAATGAACTATGGCAGTTCAAAGACTTGTCAAACAAAAAAGAAGTATCAGAAAATGTTTTAGAATAGGACAGGTTTTATAGCTGTGTTTCCTGTGCTTCTGCTGTTTTTGTAGTTTCTTGGGCTTTAGGCTGTTCGTTTGGTTGTTTTTAGTGCTGTTTGTTTGTTTAATTATATATCATCTGAGAATACATCAAAATCTGACATTCATTGCTTTCTTGTTATAATATTATGTTTGTGCAGAACTAGCTTCATGTCTTATTTCTCCTTGTGGTTTAAAACAAAGTATTTATTATATTCATCTAACTTGATTCTATCCTCTTCAATTTAAATATGCTGTAACTGAGACCTTGCAATCATGGATTTTTATTTTCGTTTTTATTTCTCTGCTAAGATATTAACACATGCTCTATGTTACTGCTGCTTTTATCTTAGGAAAAAAAAAAAACAGAAAAACACATTTTTTCTCTATTTTTTTAACTTGTATATTTATTAATCATCTTCAAAAACCCTGTGCTTGGTTTCCATAGAGCAGATGTCAGATAAGCAGAAACATTCATTGCTGCAGGTAAATTTCTGAATGGTATTTTTACTGCAGCTAGCTAGATGCTAATGGAATTGCTTCATAAATATGTAAAAGAAAGTTAGTTTAGTCCTCTTCTAAACGTTTCATTTATTCTTAGTACTGCCTGTTGTAATAAATATTTAACCAGATATGCAAGTTAAATGGCTTTTGTTTATAATATATGTAAGTAGTTAATGTCTGCTTAAAGCTGTAGAGAAATTATAAAACAGCATTAAAGTTCAGATTGAGGTCCTGCTGCTGCAGGCACTCAGCACTCAAATCATATTTAGTTGCAGAAATGGTCATGCTAATGAGTACATGGGAAGTAAGTATCCAATAAATAGACTCGCATTGTGTGTGTTTGTAGGAAAGCTGCTGCTTGTGTTCATTGAAGTTTATTTGCAGAGACCTAAAATAACAGTACGTAAATTTTGCTTCTCATTGAATTGTCTGTAGGAAAAGGTAGTGAACGTTGGCATGTCCCTAAAATGCAAAACTTGCAAATTCTCTGCTAACATGCTCTTAACTATCATGATGTCTTTCCTTGTTTCCTGCTATTTTTCCTTGCCTTTTCCATCGTGCAGTGGTGATACCAGATTTACAGAACATGTGGGTGAATCATTCCTTTGACATACAGGTGTGGTGCAAAGATCTCCACTGGCATCTTCTTTGGCTGTGACCTGGTGAACTGGCTCATCCAAGTTGGCCTTGCCTCTGACCGTGGTGAAGCTGTGATGTATGGAGACAGACTGATGAAAGGAGGTGTCATCCAGCACATTACGAATGAATTTGAATTTCGGGATGAATATTTGTATTACCGCTTTATTCCTAAGAGATCAACTACAGCTGAGAGCCAATGACCTGAGCATGTAGACAGAGGACGGGCAGGTGGGGGTAAACGTGACCATCTCCTCTGCATTTGCCACCGCACTTGGAAGTGTCCCTTTCTCAGGGCTTCTAGGGAGTTGTGTCACGCTCTCTTGCGAAGTTACAAAATGTGGTTCTACTTGTGTCTATTCTGAAGAAAATAGTAGCAAGTGATACTCTCAGTGAGTGTTTGAACCAGAATGCAGCTAGAATAAAACAAGGTACTCTGGATTTAGAGCATTTTCTCCATTTTCAGCAAAACAAACAGTAAAATTATGTGTGTCACTGATGTTTTTATACCTGCACTGTAACAGCAGCTTTAGTGACTGGTTCCACAATCAGGGGGAAAAAAAAACAAAACACGTGAATGAGAGGAATATTTTATGTTGCCATTTGTTTTCAGTATTTCAGTGTGATTTAAGGTCAGGCTTCCCACTGACTTCACAGAAATAGGATTTTTTTTCTGTCATACCCCAGTTTTTACTACTGTATACTCTTGTCTAACACCAGATTTTTTTTTCTGGCTGTTTTTTACCTTGGATGAGGCAGTTTGTTTCTCCCTTAAAGATAAAGTCCTCCACTCATGATAGTAGAATTGTTGTGAAGATGATTACGATGTAAGAGGATTAACGCTGAGGAAATAGTGGGGGGAAAAAAGGTTTTGCACAAAAATACCATGAAAACTTATATATAAAAATAAATAATAATAATAACCATCACTTCACATACTAGGAAGCAATATAATGGATTTTATATATCTAAACAATTGGTTCTGAAGTTTTGCCTTTTGGCAGTACTAACAGCTTTGTCAAGATTTGAGTTTTACCTTCTGAAATAAGCCTTTCCATTTTAATTCAGAAGTGCAAGCCTCAAAGAAAGAAGTTATGGAAGCCCTGGATACCTGTGCAAGTTACAACCAAAAATTGTATCAAATTACAAAACTTCTAAATGACATGCAATGACTTCTAAATCTATTCTATAAACAGTTGTAACAGAACATCAAAGCTGGGCTTTAGAAAAACTAAAGACCTTTAAAATGTTGTTATTGGGGTATGTAACAAAGTTTCCTAGTAAGTCTCCGTATCCCTCTGTGACATCAGTGTCATTCAGTGTTCTGTGCACTGAAAGCACAATCTGAGAATCCCTACATCCGCCAGCATACTTTTGAAAAAGTTGAAGACAAACCATAGTATCTGACAGCCATTACGCTGCCCTTCTAAATTGTAAGAATGGCATTTGTTTGTCTTTGTAAAATATTACCTAATGAAGGGAAAGAACACAGGTATTTGGGGGAAAAAATTGCTTATCTGGAACAGTCAAGCATTTGAACAACTCTTCTCATCCTTCTTTTTTAAAAAAGTGTTGTTTTTTTTTAAATACATAGATTTTATTACAACTACTTATGCGTCTACTTTGTATTAAGAATTAAAACTGATTTTAGCAGCATAAACTGCTGTTCAGGAAACAGTCATTTTATGGTAGCTATGACTCCATGCAAGACTTATATTGGAAAAATAATTCTTTTTACTGTCAGTCTTATTGCACATCTGCAGTCTGCACTGAAACATAGCTACGTATGTATACTATACAAGCTGACACTTTAATGTTTTCCAACAACAAAATAATTGATATTTGTATCAGGCTGCGGCCACAAAGAAAATGATAGCTTATTTCCATTACAATTGCTGAAGACAGCTACATCAGATATTTTGGAATAATTAAATATACGTGGCTTAAGAGTAGAAGCTGTGAGTATGTCTGGCTTCTAAATACTGTAACTTATCAATAAATCTATTATTTGATTTCAGAGTTCTGAGTTTTGGTGTGATACAAGAAGTGGGAGGGTTACATGTGTGTGTCAAGTTTTATAAGAAATATGTCTGAGAAGTTTGTTAAAGTTGCTCTTGGATTTCAAATTTTGCTATATCTTAAATCCATTCTTGATGCTTTTTTAAGTATGTAGAGGATTTGTTAATGGATGCCCACCAGTTATCTTCTAACAGCCTGCCTGCTACTTATACCAGCAAGGAGCTAATTCAGATCTTCAGGAATGTTTTGCATTAACCTCTCCTTACCAAATATTTATTTTTGAAGATCCTTCAGCTGTTGAAAAAGTTGTTCTTAGTTCAGTTTTATGCTCCAAAACAGAGTCATTGTTCTCGCGCTCATCTCTTTTGTCATTTTCATCGCTAAAGTCCTTGCCCTGGCCTCCCTTTTTATAATGGCTCTAATATTCCCTACATTTGATCACAACGTACCTGTCTTAAGTAAGAAACGGTTCAAAACATCTGCTTAGAGAAAGCTCCCTTTCAAAAATCCAATGTAGAGAACATCTTTTATTAACAACTGGCAAAAAATATGGTGAGATTAACTGTTACAACACTGCTGATATCATACCTGTTAGTCTTATGAGCATTTATGATAGTTAATGAATAGACTAAAGAATCTATCAATCAAATATGGAACAAACTAATCTATTCCTAAATCACTGGGTACTTTTGGAAACTAAGAATAGACTTTGAATAACATTAGAAAGTTATCTGACTCGTATCTGACAACTAAGGAGCACCAGTAAGCTTTGAAATAGTTGATAATCCCGTGTATGTTGATACTTTATTTACTGATGTGTGAATTTTTGGTGGTTAGAAGTAGCTTTGCTTTAAAGATGTGGCCAGTGGTGCAATAAGTTCTTCTATTTTGAAGGTTGATTAGTTTGGGATAAATAGCGGTTAACTTGAAAGCTCTAATTCTGTGAAAACATTCACTGAACAAGAGAGTAAGTCCAGGGGGATCTCCAATGAAACATAGGATCTTTTTTTCTAGCATTAATTTCAAAATATTTACAATAATGGACAGGGGTAGATATTAAACACAAAATTTTTAGGTAGCAGGTTTTTGTTTTTTTCTTAAATAATGATCCTTCATAAAGCTCTAGATATAAATAAATAAATAATAATTTAGATGAAATACGTGCAAAGTTTGCCCTCTAGAGGACATTCTGATTGTTGTTGTTTTTTTTTTTAAATGGATGGTTGTGGGAGGGAGGTATAGCTTCTCATCCTGGTCTCATCCTTGTTTTGTGTTTTGCACTGCATGTGTTCTAGGAGGATGAAATCCCAGGAAGAAAGGTACCAAAATATACTGTACTCTGTCATCCATGCCTTGATCTATCTGAAAACACATTGTTTTTACTGTGTGTCCTGTAGACGAATAAATGAAAGACAACACCAAAACCAGAGGAATAGCTGGACTATGTCTACCTATATTAGAGCTTGACCATTATGCCTAACCTGGTGGCCTGGTTAATTGACGCCCTGTAATTAGATGGCCAAAAAGTTCACTTAAAGGCCTGTACCACAACCTTCACTACTTCCATTCTTCTATAACTTTACTTTATTTGCAGCGTCACATAAAATTGTCTGTCTCGTTCTGCTACACTGCCTGTAAACTTGACTTGTACCTTGGTTTCCAGCACCGTTTTACCTGGCATTTATTGCTTCTCTGAAGTTATCAAGGAGCTATTGTGGAAGAACTGATGATACAAAACAGGACACTGATGCAAAGAATTGTCAAATACAGACATCCAAAGAAAACAGGTAAATACAGCAAACTTTTATTAAATATACCATCCAGTTCACAAACATCCATCATACCAGTGATTTTTCTAACAAATTTTGTTGGCAACACAAGCACAGAAGGTTCACAATTGACTTGCGCTTACTTTCATAGGTCTTACTTGCTGCTGCCACTTGGTACATATACGATCTCTAGAATTAGGAAGTTCAAGAACTTTTGCCGACCCAATAGGTTTTTGGTGTGGATCCAAATACTTTCATTGTTAGATCAAGTACAAATTTTATCAGTCTCTTCATCTTACTCATTCTGCAGCATTCAGCAAACTTCATTTTAAGTGTATTTCTTCTATTTGCCTAATTTTTTTCCAGTGGGAATATAGAATGGCTTGCAAAATGAGAAAACTGTCTACGTGTAGCCCCATCTTTTGCATCTGAGATGAGATGACTCTAGAATCTTGACAAAATATAAAGCATTCATCAAAGAATGGTCTTTCTGTGGTCGGGGGGGGGGGGGTATGTTGTATCTTGTCACATATTACCACTGCAGCCTCAATGCTCCACTTCATGTTACATGTTCTCTCCTGAAGGGTTGCAGAAGTGCTGTTTTTTTCATCCAGTTACACTTTTTATCCTGCTTGATCGCATAGTCAAGTCAGAATCTTACTTCTTTGTTTGCTGTGTTTGTCCCTTGCCATGGATAATAAAGTAGTGACACATCTTGATCACTACTTTTAAGCAGGACTGGCAAGGAATTGCTCCTGGCAGGGCAAAAAGCTTATTTAAATCAACTCCTTAAGTCTACCAATTTTGGTAAAACAAGATACGGTTAAAATGGCTTATATGAAGTGGAAAAATTTTGAAGAGTCTTTTTAAGTGCTCTGCTGAGTGCAAGTATATACTCGTGTACCCTGACTTCTTCCTTTTTAGTTGCCTGATTTAAAAAAAATAAAATAAAAAATCAAGAAGCATTTGAAAACTTCCTCACAGTGGTATAACGTGTATTGAAGAATTAATTTACAATGATCAGGTTGTATGTAAATAAATAACTGTGTGGTAACTTGCTAGACACTAACATTGTTGAATCCCGTATAATCAGATTTCACAACAAATTATGGTAAAACTGTAATTGATTTGGGTTTAATCTAAGACCTTAAGCTCTTAGCCTTATTTCACATTAAAGGAGTAGAAAGTTCATATATGAAACATACCTTAGAAAGCATTTATCAAACAGCTGAATATCAATCTCACTTGACTTGCATATCACGTTCCTTTTAATTCAGTAAAAGCAATATTTTCCTACATTTTAGAAAAGCCTCTAGCCTGGCCATTTTAATTCAGGCAGTAGGAAATTCTGCTGCAATGATTATCTTGACTATAAAAGCTACATGTGTGTAGCTACATTGGTGTTCTTCATCCACAGATGGGGTTGTTCTGCAACTTAGTCAAGCTATTTGAATTCTAATTGCATATCAGGTTGTTGGCGAATCAATCTCTGCTGTCAGTTTTTTGCCACTTACAGAGGTACTGCCAGCTCTGAAGACCCTTTTCAGACTTGCTTCCTACAACCAAAAGCTGTTTGGCCTGAATAGAGATCTGCAGCTTTAAAACTGTCCATACTAAGTAACTGGTATATTGAAAATAAGAGGTAATCTATATAGCCACTCCATTAGAAGAGTTAACCATAACAACAAATTATAATCCATTCATTCAAATCGTAGTTTTAACTATATATTTTGAGTTCTTCTTCTACACACTGTGAAAAAAGGTTAACCACTTGGTTAGTGTCAAGACATCCGTTTTGCAGGATTGATTCCATTTCGCTTATCTTACTTTTCTCCAGCATCTGTATCTTTTGCAGCATCTCTTTTCCTTTGCCCTGCAAAAAGAAATGTCTGTATTTCACCACAAGCTATACAAAATATGTAGTGTTCACCGTAACAAAATGCTCTTGTACTGTCCTTATTTAACTCTGTAATTGTTTCTAGGGTACAAGTTTGTGTTTGTAGAAGTTAGCACCATGGTAGATTTTCTTAGATCGGTGCTTCTTTTCTAATATCTAGCACTTGTTCCATCTCCCTACATCCTTTGATGGAATGAAAAAAAAAAATGGGGGGGGGGGGCAGCAGGGGAGCTGCTCCAGGTGTTTATGTTAGCAAGCCCACTTAAATTTCATGTCTGTTTTTTTAGAATGTTAGCTGTGTAAACAGGAGACGCTGTTGTTACAGGTAAGTACCTCCCTGTTTTAACTTTGTGCCCAGCTATCTTTGTGATCTCTCCTTTCCTGGTGTCTTCTACACATAGAAGTTCCTCAATGTGAACTGCTTCACGCTGTGTTGTTTTGGCTGCTTCACAGTAACTTATGTATTTCAGATTTCTATAGTGCTACCTCCATACTGCCATTTAGGTCAGCAAAATTAGGGTCTACATAACTGTAACTATTGTCACAGAGCTACATACAACTTAGGTGCTTTAAACATGTTTCCAAATTCTATCCAGTTTTAGTATTTGGTACTATCTGGTGCTGTCAGTATCCTGAAAAGATGTACTAGTGAATGTACTGTCAAGGTCATCAGCGAGATGCTAATTTGGGGAGGACAGGAAGAAACTAGCACTGGGGGAAGAAGAGAGAATAAGTGTTGGGGGGGAAGAAGCAGAAGTTAGAAGATTCTGTGTCAATACATAACTAGAAGAACTGGCTTTACAACAGGAGTTGAAGTTGGTGTGGGTGAGGACAAATCAACTATTCAAAGAAAAAGCTATTTCCATTGTTTATTGTGGTAGGGGGAAGAATGTCTCATTACCCTCTAACCCCAGAACTGACATACCATAGTATCTAATGCACTCACTAGGATTAGTTGGAATTTGGTGCAAAAATGCCATTATATTAAATCAACCTGGGGCACTTACAGAAACTAAGTAAAATGCAAAGTTCAGGTTTTGCTCCTAAGCTTGTCTGACATCATGTGGTGTACCTGAGCGGGTCTAGCCACACCAAGCAATGGTAAAGGACAGGATCTCCTTACTGCCCCATACTAGGGTCCTGAAGAGTTCTGAATACTCTTATCAGGAGCTAATATATTTTCCTGCAGCTGCTCAACCACTTCCTTGTTATCTGACTAGTTTGTGGCCTGCTTCTTTCTTTGCAAGATAAGCAGTACAAATAGCTGTACACCCAGGCCTAGCCCCAGACAACTAAGTGCTAGTTTTAGTTTTTTGTGTTAGAAGCACATGCCTGCCAGATGCCAAGATGATTGGCTTCTGGTGCATTACAATGTTCTTTACTATCCATCAAAGGCCATTAAGTGGTATCACATTAACAAAATGTGAGTAAGGAGCTTATATAAACCACCTGCTTGCATTGAAATCTAATTTAATCAACATACCTTCATGGCTTCCATAGCTACAGCAGCACTTTCATGTTTTTTATAGAGCTCATGTCTTCGATCTGGCTTACTCTGAAAACGTGGTTGCTTCTTAACTGGATCATCATGACCAAATGTAGGGGAGGTGGTTTTTAATAACTGAGTAACATCGGGCACAAAAATGAAAGGCTTGAATACAGACCTAGAAAGAGAAAATAAAACAGAGATCCTTCACTGATACAGTTTTGATAAAAAAAAAAAAAAAAAAAAAAGTCAGTAGATTGCTGTATTTTTCCCCATACTTCTACTTCCTTCTCTCAAGGAAGAAGTCTTTTAAAAAAAAATCCAAATGTGTTTTTAAGTCAGTGTCATAGCAGTGTTCCACTAAGTAAGTAAGTTGGTAGATGGCATTAAAATGTACATGAGCATTACTTTCACCCTACTTTTTGATTTCTTTCAAAAACCATCCAAATCAAAAAGGAATGTAGTTAGATAAACTGCAATACTTTTCATTTAGATACTTGCAGCTTTTTATCATAATGGGTTGTTACTACATCACCTTGCAGGGTCTGGAGTTCCTGTAAAGAAGTGAATACAAGGCAGATTAGGCTCCTGAGGCAGTACAGACACCATGCTTCCAGTTGTCATAAAACCGCCTTCCATATTAATGCCACTCTCTTTGTCACGAAGAATTTCCATCATTGTTTCAGGAGTGATAGAGCCTATTTCAGATACAAAATAATTACTTACACAAAGCTCTATTTATACTATCAACTAAATGGCATGTTTTCTACAACTGGCTGCTTTTACCTTCAGTAGGCAATGTCAATTTTAATTTGTATTGGCAAATAAAAAAAATCCCAACACTATACTTTAATACGTAATACACTTTAAAATATCGTTGTTTTCCCCAATAATTTATTTCAAATGGTAGGTGATAATGAGCTATAACATTTATGATCAGGGAGAGGAGGGTGACGTTTCCCAGAAGGGTAAGATACATATGGCTAGCAAATAGTCATTCACACAGTAACTTTTCAGGTGCAAATTAGTAGCTTAGATTAAAGGCTGAACTTTCTAAGTACTATGTGGGAGTTGAGAAGACAAATAGTCACATTAGTTATTGGTATTTGTACACAGTTGATACCACTTGGCTGCTTTGAAAATATAAAAAATAATAACTGTGCGTGGATTTTGTATGTTCTTTTGAAAATGAAACACCAAGACTGTCTTTTTGGTTTGGTTTTAACATCTGACCTTCCAAAGCCCTTAGGCTACAAGTTGACAGTTGAAATGATGCACTGGAGTAACTTAAACCCAGAATCAACAGAAACTAAAATAGTACATCCATTTGCAAAGAAGACTTAATTACCTATGTGAGGTATAACGTCTTTATGACAGTAACTCTTTCATCTCAGTGAGGTGAAACAGAACCCCTTCCACTCTGCATCTGGCCTTCAAATGCTGTTGCTGTTTGTGTGCGCTGTACACCAGAGCTTAAACGCTGGTGTAGTACAGTATCACTAAGCAATCCAATATTCTAACAGGCAGTACTTGCAGTAGTTTTCTTTTCAGATTTGGTGTACCAATTGAACATATGTGTAGAGTGGAAAAAGACTAGTTAATTCACTATTTTTTCCTTCTGCTTGAAGGTATCATCTACATTTTATTTTTTGTTGTTGCCTCAGTGAAGTTCTAGCTGCATTTTTTTTTTAATTGCCTAGCTGTTTGTTCTTAGAATATACTACTGCTAAGTCAGATGTTCCTTTTTTTTTTTCTTTAATACACAATCGGAATTGCCTGTAGACAGGCATGCTAGGAAATGCTCCATTTCAGCAAGGACACACACTTAACTATTCCCACAGTTGCCTGGGCCAGTCAGAATTCAAAAAATCAGCATGCTAGATAAATTGAAGAAATTAAGCAGCAGCAGTCAGTTTGTGAGCTGCAAGTTGGCAACTCGTCCAGCAGAAAAGATAGTATTACATATTTTCCGTTAGATTTTTTTTACTTTATATTCCTGAAATACATTCCTTATATTTTGAAATGTAAAGAATGTTTATCTAAAAATGGTGTTCATGTGGTAGAGAGCCTGGAGAAAAACTTTAATGCCACTAAGTGAAAAAGCTGGGAAGGGTAGATTAAGAAACCAGCGATTTTACTGCTACTCTAAACTAAATAGCTTTTAGTTAAGGCACCTATTTCAAAATAAATCTCAACAAAACTGAAACCATATGAGGCTGATAACCTGAACACCAAGTGTGATTGTTAAAATGGTTCAGGTAAATGCCTGAAAATGGGGATTTAGAATGAAAACCCTGATAGAATCTCAGCATTATCATCATACAGGTAAATACAGGTATTATGAAAATGCTTTCAGTATTCAGAACCTGCAATTCCCAAAATGAATGCAGGATTTACATGATCACTAGAGCAGGACAGGAAAAGGTAATTCATTCTGACGCATGAACTAAATGCTAAACTTGGCTTGGCAGAGCTCAGCCAAATAAAAAAAACACAGGGGTGCAATGTTATTTTGGTTCAGATTAATTATTTCAAATGAGCAAGTGAATACGGATGCATCAAAAAGCAGTTGGAAGTAATAGCTTCTCTCTATACAGGTATGAAAAAAAAATGAGCAATAAGGAGAACCTGCTTACAATACAGAAAATTTTATTCTGCTCTCAGTGTTTCATTAGAGTGCATAAGGTTGCTGTAGCAGTTACAGTGAAACCACAAAGTTTTAAAAAACAATTTAAAAAATGCAAGATGTGTGTGTGAACACTGTGCCAACGTCTTAGGACTGTATGAATAGGACCAGATTAAAGTTGTTCACAGGGCTGTTTGTGGCTGCCAACCAACAGGAGTCTCTTTTAGCCTCCACCTGTAAATACAGGTACAGTAATAATACATAGCCTATCAAAATGCTTCAGAGCAGGGCTTATGGACTACTTAGCAGTATGGTCATAATGTGACCTCTCAGTATTGTCACTGTAGTTGTATGTGTTTGATAACGGACCCTTGACTTAATTTTTCCTCATCACCAAATTGGCAAAAATAGAAGACTCCAAAGTTCAGGGTTTCTCCTTTAAGGAAAAAGTTGTTCTAAGAAGTTCTGGTTCACCAAATCGTCCACATCAGATGTTTAATCACTTATGATTTAAATTAATGTAGCTCACTAAAGACTTTGCATCTCTTTAAAAAAAAAAAAAAACAACAAAGATGATACCTTTGTGTTTGTTCAGAAGTTTGTAGCCTTCACAATAGCGGCCCCTGGATGTAGTCATTCTGGCAGTATTTACATAAGAATATGTGGCAGCAAAATCAAATTCCTTTTCCCCATCCCACCAGCCCTTGCTTTTGGCATATTCCTTCAGCTCCGGATGTTGTCTGTCAATCTTGGTTGTGATAGAGAGCTGGTTGGAAATATTCCGTACACCTCCTGCTTGGAAGTTGAAGAAAGAATTATTTTAATACACCAAATGCTTTTTCCAAGCACTTTGTTTACATTTAGCTTAGCAGCTTACTGAAGCAAATGATGCGTTGAAGAGTTTCCTACACGATCTGTGCAATAATGTGGTTTATTTTTTGCACTCTTTCCCTGGCTGCATGCATCTTGATTGAAATTCTGCTGCTACCTCAGTTCTGAGTCATTTACTTCTACTGCCACCATCATATTTCAGGTTCTGTCCTGATTATTCCTATCTTTACATTCTTCCTCTTACACCTCCAAAGACATAGCTCATCCTTGTAAGTCCACTGGAAGAATCAACCAGTTCAGGACCCAATGCACCAAACTTGTCAGTATCACCCTGTCACAAAATGAAATTGTAATTGATTACCATCATCTTTAAGACCATACATCTCATCCTGACCTTCTTGCTGTCCTCTGTTTTCCAAGTGCAGAAGTGGTCATCTCTGACTCTGAAAAGGCCTCCTGTGTGGCTCAGCTCCTCTGTCACCCTGCTACTCTAGGATGCAACTCTTGTTGCTTACAGATACATGTATATATCTGGCAGCTAGTTTCATGCCTTAATGAAATGGTAAATGAAAATTGGAGATTTGGCAATTGTCACTGCATTCAAAATACTTAAAGAGTGTCGTCCATACCTTCTACTTTTTCTGCTGCCCAGTGTTTTCCTGATGTCTCCAGCACCCAGGCTTCCTTTCTGTCAGCTATCAGAAAACTGTTATGGTATGTAAAAGCCATGTGGCTCTCCATACAGTTTCCTCCCTGTCCATATTTTTCTAGCAAATCAACTATGACACTAAGAGCCTTTTCAGCCGTGTCCGCTCTCTCGAGTCCAAGCCTAAAACAAAAGGAAGATGTTATCTTTGGAACCATAAGCTTTAAATATTATTTATTCAGCATGAATATTCAAATTGAATTGGAATGCTGTTTTTATGTGCACCTGATGCCTGTAGGCTCTGATGAGAGAGCGAGGAGCAAGTCACTTAAAGTGCTTGTTTGGAGCGGGTCTTCTGCGTTCTTGATGT
The DNA here is from genome assembly GCF_013377495.2 of Cygnus atratus. NCBI lineage: Eukaryota > Metazoa > Chordata > Aves > Anseriformes > Anatidae > Cygnus > Cygnus atratus. The sequence goes on from NC_066367.1 coordinate 18,100,531, forward strand.
GGGGACAAACAACCAAAAGGAAATTCAGAATGGTAGGCAGAGGGCTCTTAGGAAGTGCCTCTGAGTCTTAAGTGGGTATTGCTCTAGGGCAAAACAGTACAAAGAAGAGCTAACTGCCTGCTGCAGGTTAATGAGAGTTACACTGGCCCCCAGTAACACATGCAAAAGAAATTATCATTGTTTACAAAGAGATGTATGGCTATGAGTGAAACTTAGTAATACATGTGTGAAAGATGGGGAAAATAGGAAATGAGAACAGACCCTAGGACAGACCCTGTACTTTTAAACAGCCCAAACACTAATTCCTGAAGTTCAGCTGTGCTTTCAAGAGTCTTGTCTCAGTTTAGCATATGCTTTGTAGAGAAGAAAGAAGCGTGATAGCTTCCTTGACAGATTCTGTTCTGGTGCGTGACACCTCTCTCAGACTCCCAGCTCCTGGCAGAGCTACCTGCTGTGCCAGGAAATACTTATTTTAACCAGGGCTGGCCATGCGTCCTGAAAGTGAAAGCAGGTATTTCCTTATAGAACTCAAGAGGAGCGCTTTAAAGTTAAATTCCAGACTGGGTGCCATTTACCAGCACAGTCTGTGCAGACCTTACGAGATCCATGCCTAGGAGAGCTTCATCGTCGCAGACTTCCTCTCTGCCCCACACGGCCTCGTTCCCGATGCACACCCCGTGTTCGTTAGCGCCCATTTCTGCTCCCCAGAGCCAGGAGGGACGGCTCAGGACGACGGCGTAGGTGTGCTGAACCTGCTCGATTTCGATGTAGGTGCACTGCAACGACCCGGAGCGCAGAACAAGTTACGGCTCGCGTCACCTTTGGGAGAGCGTCTCCCCGTAACCAAGCGGCTAATTGCCGGCTAATGGAGCTAGACGCTTAGACCATACGCGTGAATTGGAGTAAGGCCGGTCCCCGGAGGGGCTCACCTGCAGCGCGGCGCCGGGCGGGTGCCGTGCGGCGGGGCAGTGCAGCACCTCCTGCACCTCGTCCCGCGGCCGGTCCGAGTTCTTGCCGAACACCACCCGGCCCCCGGCCGCGGCGGGCGGCAGCGCCACGAACGTGTCGCAGGAGCGGGGCGGCGGGCGGGCGGCCATGGCGCTGCCTCTGCGGTCGGGGCGGGGCGGGGCGGGGCGGGGGGGGGGAGGAGGAGGAGGAGGAGGAGGAAGAGGAAGGCCCGCCCGCCCCGGAAGGCCCGCAGCCGGCCCGCTGCGGACAGCCGGCAGCTCCCTCCTCGCGGCCGCAGCCATGGGGAAGTCGTTCGCCAACTTCATGTGCAAGAAGGATTTCCACCCCGCCTCCAAGTCCAACATCAAAAAGGTGAGGGGTGCCCGGGGGGGCGGCAGCCCTGCCCCGGGGCCTGCCTGCCGGCCAAGCCGGTGCTCCGGCAGCGAGGCCCGTCCGTGCCCGGAGCGCTTTGCTCCGTCGCGGCGGTGCGCCGGGATGGCTGGAGCCGTGCGGGGCCTGCGGAGGGGCTTGGGCGTCGGGAGGCAGCTGGGCACGGAGCTGCGTGCGCTGTGCGTGAGGCCGGGGCTGTCCCCCCGGCAGGGAAGGTCAGGCAGCTACACTCAAGCTCACGTCCCCAGGAGATCATCAGCGTGGAAGGACTGTGCCGGTTTAAATTAGGCGTTAATTTGAAATTCAGAAGCGATTCACGTTTGTTTTGATGTTCTCATTCTGTAATAAACGTCTCCTTTGGTATAAGCTAACCTGTCACGGCGATGCTATTGTCAGTGTTATCTTTTCGAGCTGTTGGCTTTGATTTGGAAAAGCAAGTGTTAGTAAACAGGGGGAGGAAGAGGCAGGAAAAAGAAGCTTAAAAATAGTTGTAGGTTGAGACTTCCTCACAGGCTTGTATAACTCTTCCTGGCTCCACCTTCTGAACCTGTGTTTCCCTAGATAAATAGACACCGTACACTGACCAGGGAACCCCCCACCTGGCATGGTGTGCCCTCGTTTTCCCAGTATTTCCCCTCTCGCCTGACCTGGCTGCAGAGATTTCATCCCCAGAAAAAACGTTTGCACCATTCCCAGAGCTCCCGAGAGAACCTGGGGTCTGATCAGGGTCAGCCCTGAGCCTTGGGTGACGAGGTGCCGGTACAGTGGTACACCCAGGGCATTTTCTGAGCTTACTTTCTTTTTGCATTACTGAACTTTTCCACGTGTTTTATTTCTGAAATGTTGTTGAAGTTTCAGCTTATTTTTTACACAAAGTTAATTTACAGTAGACTAAACAAGTGATGTAGTTGTACGTGGATATGTTTTACAGTAGGTCCTTTGTTTGTTTAAAGTAGAAACTTCCTTGTTTTTACTAGGTATGGATGGCAGAACAGAAAATATCATACGATAAAAAGAAACAAGAAGAATTAATGCAACAGTATCTTAAAGAACAGGAATCCTATGATAACAGGTGAGAATTGGCATACCATCACACACTTCTTCCTTCCACCTCCTCTTTTCATGACAGCAAAGGTCATCTGACTGTGAGTTATTTCACAGACTGTCTGCCACTGACCGTAGGTGAGGTCAGTGCCTTGTGTATTATTGTCTGTTTAAGCAGAAGTCAAAAGAGCTTCTTTCAAATGGTTTATGTGGGTCCTCAATTTCATTTCAAAATATGCTACGTTGAACAGAACAGTAGGGAACCTTGTACAGTGACGTACTCTGATCACACAGGAATCTGTCTTCCATAATTCTGTGAAAACAGAATTGTGTTTCAGTCGTGTTTGAAACGTGTGATCTTTGGTACTCAGTGGAGCATACAGAAGTATTGACTGGTCTCTCTGTTCTTTTGATATTCAGCATTTGGTGCTCAGATTAACAAATGAAAAATTTCCAGCTGTTATCACAGTTTTCTGCTGCACATTTCTTTCTTTTTCTCTTCAATAATTAATACCAATGTGAATGTTTTGTGTGTAACACTACAAACTCTGTCTTTTTCATTTAGATTGCTTATGGGTGATGAGCGTGTGAAGAATGGTCTTAATTTCATGTACGAGGCCCCACCTGGAGCAAAGAAAGGTACTCTGGTTTCCTGATTGTGAGCAAACAGTGTTGCAAAGCTAAAATCACTCCAAAGAAACAAGCATAGTGCCTTATATTTTAAAATAACATTTTCATAGTGAGTTAGTGCTAGAAGGTATAGTTTTTAGTTCTTCCTGTGGGAATATGTGGAGACGCGTAGTATTTAATAATTTTGATCTCATAATAGTTTGATTTCTCCTAAACTGAGAGATTGTTTTTAAGCAGCAGTTCAATGTGAAGAGAAGAAAAAGATAAAATAACTTTTATGGCAACAGCAGAAATTCAGTCCTTGACCAAAGGTGTTTCTCCAGCCAATTACGAAGTCGTTGCACGAGGAACACTAACTAGACCTTACCAACACAGTAACTCAGGCTACACAAACCTGTGTTTTGGCCTGCTCTCCTTTTTAGAGACAGCAAGGTCACTTTTGCTTAAAAGTTCTGCTCAAAATTCAGCCTGATCCACGTCAAGCATGGGAGGTATCAAGGAGTTAATTAACTGAAGCATCATAAAAAAATAAATACTGAATGATCCAACTCTGGTGGGTCTGTGACTATGTTTAGTAGATTCATAAATAGGAGTTACTGAATACCGTCCCCACCGAGCTGAATTTTTATTTTTGAATATATATATATATATTTAATTCTATCTGCAATAATATAGCCAAAATATTTCATCATATTTGCCTGAAATACTTATTTTCATCATATTTACTGAAATATGACCTTTTAAAACTTTAAAAGTTTTAAATATGACCCTTTTAACATGAAACTGTACTGATAAGTGTGGGCCCATGGGACTGACACAGTGAATGACACAGTAGTTTTTGTTAAGTAACTTTTAGGGTGTTTTTGAGATCCTTTTAACCAAAGAATTAAGTTTAATATAAATTGAACCTGCTTTGCAGTAAGCCCGTGCCTGCTAGGAATCGCATTAAACTTTGTCAGAGGAAAACCTTTCATAAATTGCAATTTCAGTTTTATGAATTGGCTAGTGAAGAAATGCATTTTAACAGAGTACTGTACTGTAGGAGGCACTAATTTATTTTGAGAAATATAGGTTAGGTTTCTCTACTATGCTTCATCTATTGAATTCTAGTTGGATAGACCATAAAATTAATGATAACCTACCAGGGAAACTCCCTGTATAGCTGGTATGACAGATGAAGTGACTATGAAACAAATCCTTATCTCTCTGAAAAGCAAAGAAAACTTTACATTCTAGAATCCAACTCCAGGACATTTCTGCTGCCTGATTGTATAACGTTGCTTTGGCACGCTTTTAAAGTTTTTCATGCTTCTATATCAAAGCAATATAATTCTAAGAGAAGATTCGGTTTCAAAGGATTTGTAACTGCACATACTAGAAGCTGATTATTTATTAGTGTTCTCTATTTACTTTATGTTACTTTCTGAGTATTTGTGCTGTTGTATTAGTGTAAACCATAAAATATTTTGTTTCCAGATTAGGTAACAGCTGCATTTTACATGTATAATTAATGTGTCATCTCTTTTCTTTTTATGATTTCTGAAAATTTGAAGAGGAAGCTAAAGAGGTATTTCATTACATCATTTCTTTTGTTTTCTACCTATTTGCTTGAAATTTATTTTTTAAGAATCAAACTTGCCATGTTTTCTATTTTATAGCAAGAAGGAGAGACTGAATACAAATTTGAATGGCAAAAAGTCGCCCCTCGAGAAAAGTAAGATATCTCGATTTTATCCGAAGAAATATATTTTTTTCTTATTTACCTTCCATAACCTCTTCTTTTTCTTACTTTTTCTTCTTTTTAAGCAGGTTGTATGTGTAACCCTTTCACATCCTCACAGTTAACTAGTAAAACCTCTAAACCTGGAACCATTTCCTTGATCAGCTTAGTTTTTGTTTGAATTTTATGTCCATATTTGAAAATATATTAAAGCCAACGTTTACGAGAAGTATATCTCTGAAATGGGTACACTTAACAATAAAAGGTCTCAAAGTAGTTTTGTATGTGATGATTTAAAAAAAAATGGGAATTTAATACGTGTTTGCTTTTTGTGTTTGTGTAACAGATATGCTAAGGATGATATGAATATCAGAGATCAGCCATTTGGTATCCAGGCAAGTTACATAAATTTCACTCTGTGGATGTCTTGGGTATATTTCAAATATTATCTAACTGCAGAACATTCACATGGACTCTCTTAATTTTATCATCTGCTTATCAGTGAGTTTAAAAGCTTTTTTATGGCTAATAACATGTACATTTCTGTAAGTGTGAGGTTGTATTGTTAGGTAAATTATGGTTTGTTTGTTTTTTTCCTTTTAGGTGCGGAATGTGAGATGTATTAAGTGCCACAAGTGGGGTCATGTAAACACTGATCGAGAATGTCCTTTATTTGGCCTTTCTGGAATTAACGCAAGTTCAGTCTCCAGTGATGGTTCAGGTAGGCGGTGAATACCTTTCAAAGGGTCTGGTTAGAAATTTTGGGGAAAATCATCAGGTTTAATTTCGAAGGTTTAAGTTTATCTTATTTGAAAGGGTTAATAAAATGGGGAAAATGCTTCTTTATTTCAACTGTGCTATCCCCAATTTCAAATTACTTCAAAAGCTAGGGATGATCTAATTGTTTAATTAGTAACACATTTAAAGAAACTGTAAAGACTGTTGACTTTAATTCTATCTGTGGCAAAAATTCAGAGGCTGCCATGAAATTGTTTATATAAGAATGACAATATCTGTTACAAAACAAAACAAACAAACAAAAAAACATTGTCAAAGACTGTCGCAGTTCAGAAATTCAGGTTTGGGCAAACTGCATTGAAATCCATAATGTAGCAGTGTGTCTTTTTTAATCATCTGGGGGAAAAGGAGAGTTTGTTTTGTTTTTTAATATATGTAGTTGTTCTAAAATAAATGGACAAGTAATTGAAAACCATCTTTACAAATGCCCGGTTTCCTCTCAGCTGGCTTATTGTTGCTTCAGGAACTACATTTTTTTTCCCTTTATAAGTTTTCTGTTAGTATTAGATGAAATTTAAAGAAGTGGATGGATATAAACATTCAAATTGAATGTTGTTTGCCTACAGTAGTTTGTTTTCTATAAGTTGGCTCAAGTTTGTAACACTTCCGATGTTCTTAAAATTGTGTTTTTTTAAGAAACACCTGGTAACATGGGTGAGTCTTCAGACTGATTTTTCCTTATAAGATCATGTGCCATATGTATTCAGTTTTGCGGGGATACCATTACAGTTGCACACTTGATAACCTGAGGAAAAATAGAAGAAAAACGTTACCTATTTTATGTAGTAGCTCTTAGTTTTATTACACATTTAGCCTACCAACAATCTTGCCTTTCAGAATTAGACTACCTAGATATGTCGTTTCTCTGAGATGAGGCGTAGAAGACTTAAGTTAAAGGAAATAGTGCCTCTTACACTCCTGTGCTTTTAGGCATTGTCTGATGATTATACCATTGTATTAGCAATCCTGTAGTTGACATTCACAGCCTTTATATTCAATAAGTTATAACATTAAATCATTTTCTTACCTCATTCTTATCTTAGAAGAAACTGTGCTTGGCACGTTTGGTGGTGGTGGAATTACATGGTGCAGCTGTAGGTGTCAGATACGCTTTTGTGCTGCAGAACTTTTTTTTTTCAGTTCAAATGATGCGGGTAATTTTCAGGAGTGCTTGGCTGGGAAATTTGAAAACATTTGTGCATGCTTGCACAAACTTGAAAATGGACTTATTATTCATAACAGTGTAAAATGGACACTTTGCAATGTCAATGTAAGACTAACTACTTGCTTCAAATCTAACTGAACTAATTATCTAGATGCAGGCAAAGTTTGACTGCAGGGGTGTTTCCTACTGAGAGAGATTGTCTCCAGGTAGCTTTCCAAACAGCCATTTTTAAGCCTAAGACAGGTTGCACATGATGAATTTTGTATGAAGGAAAGAGCTGTAAAGCTATTTATACGTTCTCAGACTGTGCAAATGACCTAACATTTTCGACTCTGGAACTTAGAAGACAGTGTGCTATGCTGAGCACAGACTTTTTAACAGGCTGAGAGGAAGGACTTCAGCAAGTAGGAGCGGGTGACAGATCAGGGTTTGTATATATAATTTGTTAGACACTGTTCTTGGATTTAAACAATCAGCTGTGATGATAATACTTCTCTCTGTCTCTCTCTCTCTGTCTCTCTCTCTCTGTCTCTCTCTCTCTGTCTCTCTCTCTCTGTCTCTCTCTCTTTCTTTCAGGAAAACTATATGTAAAAACACTGGTAGTAAAGTTAAACAATTACAAGCTTTTGATTTAATAGCAGATAAAAGGCTTATAGGAAGTAGTAATATCATTAATTAGATCAGCAGTAAAAAGGTTGTCTGCTTTTTCTAACCTCAGGCATGCAATCCTTTCGTCAGCTTTTCTAAATCTTAATCTGATTTAAAAACGAGCTAAATTATGCACCATTAGGGACTTCTGGAGTTTCCATGAGTGTAAACGAAGCACACAGTTTAGTGAGAACACAAGTTATTGAATTCACTGGTTCTCTTAAGACACGTAACTTATTATAGATTATCAAGAAAGTGGCTGCTCTTGGCTTGGACTGGTGTGCGCTTCATTGGGTTAGAAACTGGCTGGGTAGCCAGATCCAAAGAGTTGTGGTGAATGGAGTTAAATCCAGTTGGAGGCCGGTCACTAGTGGAGTCCCCCAGGGCTCAGTACTGGGGCCAGTCCTCTTCAATATCTTTATCGATGACCTGGATGAGGGGATCGAGTGCACCCTCAGTAAGTTTGCAGACGACACCAAGTTAGGTGCGTGTGTCGATCTGCTCGAGGGTAGGAAGGCTCTGCAGGAGGATCTGGATAGGTTGGACCGATGGGCTGAGGCCAACTGTATGAAGTTCAACAAGGCCAAGTGCCGGGTCCTGCATCCTGGGGCACAACAACCCCAAGCAGAGCTACAGGCTGGGAGATGAGTGGTTGGAAAGCTGCCTGGCAGAGAAGGACCTGGGAGCACTGGTTGATAGTCGGCTGAATATGAGCCAGCAGTGTGCTCAGGTGGCCAAGAAGGCCAACAGCATCCTGGCTTGTATAAGAAGCAGCGTGGCCAGCAGGTCTAGGGAAGTGATTGTGCCCCTGTACTCGGCTCTGGTGAGGCCGCACCTCTAGCACTGTGTTCAGTTTTGGGCCCCTCGCTACAAGAAGGACATGGAAGTGCTTGAGCGAGCCCAGAGAAGGGCAACAAAGCTGGTGTGGGGTCTGGAGAACAAGTCTTACGAGGAGCGGCTGAGGGAGCTGGGATTGTTCAGTCTGGAAAAGAGGAGGCTCAGGGGCGACCTTATCGCTCTCTACAGTTACCTTAAAGGAGGCTGTAGTGAGGTGGGGGTTGGTCTCTTCTCCCACGTGCCTGGTGACAGGACGAGGGGGAATGGGCTAAAGTTGTGCCAGGGGAGGTTTAGGTTGGATGTTAGGAAAAACTTCTTTACTGAAAGGGTTGTTAGGCATTGGAATGGGCTGCCCAGAGAAATGGTTGAGTCACCATCCCTGGAGGTCTTTAAAAGATGTTTAGATGTCGAGCTTAGTGATATGGTTTAGTGGAGGACTTGTTAGTGTTAGGTCAGAGGTTGGACTCGGTGATCTTGGAGGTCTCTTCCAACCTGGATGATTCTGTGATCTATTAGATAGATATGGTAGATTAAGCTTATGTCTCATATAAATAGTATTTTCTAAACTAAACCCTGAAACCAGTCCTGTGTTGTCTGGGATGGGAATAAATAATTGTCTGTGCTGTGGATCTGCAGTCAGCTCTGTAAAGTTAACCTAAACTGAGGGTAAGTCAGTCTGTCAAGACAGTGTTTCTATATTTCCTAACAAGACACTGCACTACTAAAAAAACAAATCCTATCATGTTCTGATCAATGCCCCCCTCCGCAGATAATCTTGGCTTTGACAATTTCTCTTTATTGCTCTTTGTATCCTTTCATTGCATCTACCCAATGCTTTTTTATTAGCCCTAATGCTGAATCAGTCTGCACCTCGAAGAACTTGCTTCTGTTCATCTGTAAGACACACTTCAAGCTCTGCTTCTTCCTGCTTCTCTCTATTGGTAATTACATCCACTCCTACTCCTAAGCTGCTTTTATGTCTCTAGACTAAATTTCTATTTTTTTTCTGATTATTTTACAGTACTTCGAAAATATCTGTTGCCACACCATTCTTATTTTGATTGGCTAGAACTGCAGAAAATACTGCTTTGTAAGGGACAGGCTTCTGTATGATACTCTCTTCTTATGAAACATCTGTTTTTTTTAAGAACTGAAAACTAAGTTTAAAAATACAAAAGCACTTGAACTGCTTTTGGTTTTGTTTTTACCCCCCTTCAATTTGTCACAAATAAATACATCCAGGTTTAAAAAAAAATAGAAACTGCGTAAATAATCCAGAGTTTTCATTTATTGTGATTCTCAGCACCAAAAAAAAAAAAAAGTGCAATACCCCTTGGCTTGCATGATTCAAACTCTAAAGAATAATTTTCAGAAGCTGTCTGTTCATCTCTAGAATGTAGAAGAAAACACGTGCCTCTCTTTGAAGAGAACAAGGAAGGAGTAGGGATTTCAAGGATAGGGAGCGACTACTTATAGTATATAGCAAATCTGGAGTGTGTATTTAATGTTACCTTTTTTTTTTTAAACAGCTAGATGAGTAAGGATATTTTTGCAACTGGCTCCCTAAAGAGAGTTGAAAAACGTTGGACTAAATTTTTAAAGCAAGTAATACTTTTAAGGGTCACAAAGTAATTCCTTATGTAGTAACTCCATCTTTGAAAGCCAGTTCCTACCGTGTTTGCTAGGAAATTGAAATATAAATATTGTCTCATAAATGAAGGATATAACTGTTGGAGAAATACAGACATGATAAAGAAGAAAAACTAATTATAACAGTTAATATGCCAGGGCTACAATTAATGTATTAAATTAATTTTATTAGAAGGATCCAACTTAGGCTGTAAGTCATCAAAATGTTGTTTGTTTGTTTGGTTGTTTTATTTTTTAAAGCATATCTTTGGAATTTTTAGATAGGGTCCTTGAAAAGAGCTCTGTTGCTCTGAATTGATTTACTTAGTAGCACTTATTCTGATTTGTAGTCTTGTCATCCTAAAAAAGATGATCTAACAATTTTTTTTTCATTGGACTGAATATTTTTTTTCTAGGCAATGCTTGGTAGTCACACTACCTAACTTTTAGGTTAGGTTTCTTAAAACTTTGAAAATCCTTCTCCCTTGTTAGAACAGCACGCATCAGCACAGTGTTGGAAGGTGCTAGTCCACATACCGCAAATCATCCTGGATGGTAGCAAATTCTAAAGCAGTCAGTGCTCGAGATCCCTTGACCTTGTGGTAGTACATCTGATAGTAGATGGCCATTGACATTGCTGATTTTTTGAGAAGTATCTTGTAAGAAATGGTGTGGGTTCCCTGTGGAAGGCTTCTAACAGACCCGTTCTTCTGAACCTTGCTGTTCTGCTTTAGAGAAGCACACCTAATGCAAAGGAAGGTAGATGACTTTGTCTTGTTCACTGCTGTCTTCCCGCATTTACCCAAATGTGAGTAGTTTTATACTAATTGGATTCATGTCTGAATTGCATCATGCAATAACTTTGAAGTCTTTAAAAATCTCCTGTGTAGAATGGTCACTGCTCTGAGGAGCATTACTGAACAGTTAATTGATCTGGAAAGGAGACAGTGGTAGGCCACAGTATTGCTAACAAATCTTGATGCGTTTACAAAGGATTGGCACTCAGCTAATAGGAGGGAAACTTTCATCTTTTTCCTTGGTTAAAAGCAAAAGCTCTTCCCAGAAAATGATGCGAAAATTGCTTTATTAGGAAAACTAAATTATTGAGTTAAAAACTGCAAAAGCAGCAGCCATTCCCCATCCTTCCTTTTCTTCCCCCAAAACCAGACATTCAAAGATCTTCTTTGAATGGCATCTTCAATTTAATAAAAGCACAGGGGGTAATTTGTATCTTTAAATGCCCAAATAAGTAAGTTTCAGTAGGACTTAGACTCGTTATTTGAATGAAAAGTTAAGTAATGCAGAAGCTGTTTTACCAAATGAGTAGTTAGTGTTAAAGGGAAAGAGCATGTGAGCGGAACAGTGAATTAGAGGTTTGTATGGTGAGCTGCCAAAAAGCACAGTTACTGCATTTCAGCATTCTTGCCTTTCTTGTTTGTTGACAGAAGTTTTCCAGAGTAGTCTGCCATTAGAAGGTGCTTCAAAAAAATTTCTACTTTGTTCTTCTACTACAGATACGAGAACTGTACACTTGACTTCTAATAGCCAGTATTGTTTCCTTTGACATCTCTACAGGCAAAGAAGATATCAAAGAGCAAGTGCAGTATGTGTTTTGTTCTACTGTTCTCCTCATTCAGGAAGAGAGCAAAGTAAAATATCTTAACTGGGCTCAGGCTTTTTTTTCAGCCTCAAGGGAAATGGTTGAGTTAAAAATGAACGAAAATAAAACTTCTGTGTCAGATTTAATTGCATTACCTAAAGTTCTTGTTCTTTTTCCCTATGAGGAAAGAGTTACTCATCTCCTATTTACAGTTTTTCAAGCATCATAAATAACCACCATTTTTTTTTCCCCATATATTCTACAAACTGCAATTCTCTTGTTTCAGCAGAAAGATATTTGTCGTTGAATTGATCTTATGTGGCGACTGTATTGTGATCTTCCTCTTGGCACATAAACCACAGCAGCAATCACCAATCAGTTTTGGTGTTGAGTAACTTGCATACAAAGAGCAGTTGACTTTGGTTTGCTCAGGTGGAACTGCTGCAGGTTAATGCACGTTTGGCACAGAACTCCGTTCTACAAGGAAAAATGACCACTATCTTTTGGGATCTGAAATACACTGCAGCGCTCCAGCAAACAGAAAAATAATTACCACCAGTACCTTAACTTAGGCTTGGTGACTTGGTTATTTTGCTTCTGGGACTGCTTTACTAATCTAGATGGTAATTCATACTGGAAAAAAAAATAGTAATCTTAACATTAAAAAAGCGCCTTTTGAATAATATCTCACCAGTGAATAGAGATTATTTTTGCAATAAGGCAATTTCAGTGGATGTGGTTATCATGGGATAATCACACCCCTGGGGTACAGCCTTGTCTGTAATCTCCCAGGAGTGTAATTATTTCATGATAACTGCACCCCCTGGTGTTGCATTATTTCCATTATGAAATTCTTAAGTTTTAGATATAAAGTAACTTACTTTGATCACTGGAAACTGCAAAGTAGTGTTAGAATGCTCCAGCTGTGAGGCTTACAGAGACCAACTTATAAGATTTACTTCTCCTTTACAAAGTTAAATTAGGCAATCAAAATGCTGCTTTGGGCTAAACTGATTTACGGTTGTTTTTTGTTTTTTTTTTTTTTTACTGATAGAATCCTAACTTTCAAAGTTCAGACAAGATGAAAATACCTGTTGTGGTTCTGACTTTATGCAACTGCATGTATATGCATGTATAAAATATGTAATGTATACCAGGAGAAAAACATGTCAGTAGCCTCTGAAAGTTTGCCTGTACATTTTTTTTTTTAGATTATTAATCAGCAACATCTGTTTTTTTGTGCTTTTTGATACTTTTTGTTTGATAGGCCTAAAAAACCTTTGACTTTATTAGAACAGGGACTCATAGGTTTTATGTGCAAAAAGGTTTTGAAGTAATTTTGTTAATTCACTTCAACATTGCCGGTAACTGCCTTGGTTGGATGAACTAAATACTTTTTTTTTTTTTCTGCAAGCAATCTATCTTCTTCCACCATTTTGAAGGGGGCGGAGGGAAGAAATTACTAAAAAGATATGAAAGCTTAAACGCTTACAACTTAAATTATATCTGTTTTGAACAACAACAACAAAACTACTAGGAAACAATTTATTACTGTCTTATGAAACAAGGCATTACTATGTTATGAAAGAAGGCCAGTGTCTCAGATGGGGAGGTAATTTTGTGAACGCTCTAGTTAGAACAATTGGGATACTAACATTTAAAAAACAACAACAACAAAAAACTTACGTTGTTGGCCTATGAAACCTAAACTTGGAAAGTTCTGGGCATTCTTCTCTAGTATGAAATCCTTCAAATGTTTTGCAGTCCACTGGCTGCATACATAATTCCTCCAGTGAAATTACAGTGAAAGCAAGTACTGTAAAATTATTTAAATGTTAAGGATAATTCAGGCAAATAATAGTAAAAATGTGACTGGATATCCAGAGTCTGATGTTCTACCAAGATTTTTTTTTTTGAAAAAAGAAAAAAAAAAACAAACCACCTCAGTTAATGCCAAGAAATGGCATTTTTTTGAGTATACCTGAGCTAACTGTGGTTGTGTCTGTCACTTGATGATCTCAGCTTTTTGGGATGTAAAATTCCTTTCCATGGTAATTGTTGAAATTATCAACCATATTGAGCCAAGAGAAATGAAATCTATGTCTATATTATTATGTCTGTAATCTCACTGCATTTTTTCAGTGACAAGTATGGTACCATTTTGTTTTTCAACAGATAAAAATTTACATTGTATTGGGAACACAGGAATGGATTTAAGTGTTCTCTTGAATCTGTATTAACAAAGAGAAGGTACTTGAATATGCTAACTGTGACCATTTGTATTAATGGTCATCTGTAGAAATGCATAGTGTATAAAACTTTCCTTTATGATCTGCAGCTGAGACCTTTGATTGTGAACAGTAGGAACCCTAATAAAATCTCCACATAGTTCAAGAACTGACACATTTTAGAATAATCCTCCATTTATGCTTCAGAAGAAGCCTCTGTATTTGGTGTGAATGCATAAAATACAGATTTCTATTAGAAGTCTTTTGCTTGGCATTTGAGCGATAAATATGGATTGCTATAGCAGCTTGATAAATTAAATGGTTTTTACTTCTTAAAAAAGTAAAAAGGAAATTCAAGATTCTCTGAAATAGCCTATGACAAAAGCATGGCAAAGTGTTAAATTCAGCTAAACTGCAGCTACTTCGAAGAAAAGCTAATTAAAAGCCAGTTTTTGCATTCATTCGTCTCTCTCAATGCCAACTGCAGCAGTTGCTTTGAAGTGTAAATATGGTCTGAATGCAGTCATCTCTGAAATAGATGGAAAAATTATCAGTAAAAAATGATCAGTTATGAATTAGTGGAGGCAGCATAAATTTGCTGGGTTCTTCAAGACCAGGATCATGGTCACATAATTGTGATAATAACTCCTTGTCATTTAGATAAATAAGAAATGTCTATTCTTATCGCTGTCATAACCACAATAAAAGTTCACAGAAGATGCACTGTGATTATGCTCAGTTCATTTTATGTCATCTGAAAAAGAACATATCAAACTGTGTGGAGAGCACAAAAACTGTATGGATATATTATTGACAAGCCTGTCCATGTGAATTTGAAAATTAGTTTGTTTTGAAGCAAAACCTAAAAAGCCTCGTATCCAAATGTTAGGCATTTGCTACCACACAGAGAAGGTAACATTCTGAATTCAGACTATATTCATCCTTCTTGCGATGGTGCTAAGCTAAAACCCACCAGCAGCATGGTTTTCCAACACCTAGTTAATGTGAAAGAGCTGTTTGCAGTTCAGTTGTATCATTTGTGAGCTTAGGATGTGCAGATCATCTTTAATGGATAATTCAATAAAATCCTGTTTGTTTTGTTTAAGGATCACTAATGAGGGGGTTTTAAAGTCTGAGTGGTAGTTGCCAATTTGATTGATTGATTGATTCAACAGCAGAGCATGACTTTAATATTGTTGTCGTACAGAAAATCAAATTTCAATTTGGAAGAATTATGGCATCGTGCTGTCCAAAATGCACATAAGAAAGAATGATGACAACATGCTTGGGTCTGCTTTGTTAACAAAAATTATGTGGCTATAAAGAATAAGTCTTGAGAGTATCTTGTTCTTGATTCATAGGTGACTTTAAACATTGATAGAGGGGAGTATACTGAGTGTGAAGTATACTGATGAATGGCTAGCATATCAGCCAGTGTGCTTTTTCACATTTATGTTCATATGAGTTGCCTCTCCATTAGGAAATCACGACATGTCGGATGGTATGATCTGATATTTTAGATTAAAGCGATCACATCTGTAAACTAGAAGATATCCCCACACCAGAATGTGTTCTTGGGATAGGAAAGCTCTACAAAACTCCAAATGTATTCTGGATATTCTGGTTTGATGACACACAAAATGAGCATTAGTTAAAATGAAGGTTTAAAGATTGTAATTAAAATGGCACCATGAAGAATCTACTTCTTTTTTGTGTATTTTTAATTGAATAGTCTACTTCAATTTGTAACAATATATAACAGCAACCACTATGTAAGCGCAACTGGTTGCTGTAATTTCCCTTGCTGCAGGTGGGAATATTGGTTACAATATTAGTGCTTCTTATCTCTTTGTTTTCCATATGTATTCCATAATAAAAACCAAGTTAGAAACTTAATCGATTGCAAAGAATACTTCAGTTCGTTCATCTGTACTGGTGACAGCAGTGAAAGCTTTTATCGATAAATTGAGGAGTTACTGTCAAGAGTATGCATCATGAGTAGATAGATGTAAAAGTGCTATTTTTAGTGATGCTGGCAATCACAATATTATGGTCTGTCCTTCCTGCCACTGAAACTGTTGTAGGAAAAGTGGTATTTAATCACAGTTGTTATGAAAAGAGGCTTTAACATACTGTTCTCTAATGTTGGGTAATTTGAAAAATGTGCTTTAGACATTTTAATGGAGGTCTGCTGGACGGTGTGTTACAGCTAGCATTGTTCTCCTAAGAGGAGTCCTTTGCCCATGCTCATTAGAGGAAATACTCTGGCAACAACAAAGTGTTACACGCATTGCTTCATGAGAAGTACAGACAGAACTGAAAATGAGTTTCAGCTATAGGTTTTTCTCATTTCTTGGCTGAGAGTGGGGGTAATAACGTGGGGTAGGAGAGCTTGCTGTAAGCTAGGCATTTAGTAATTGAAATCCAGAATTATATTGCCCCCTGGTTGTTTAATAGAAGCAGAATTGATTCTGTTAAATTGATCTCAGTTAAGTGCGATAAGAAATTGGAGTGTTCTTTGTTACAAAAGCAAATTGACAAAATGTTGTAGAAATCTTGGTGTGATATCCTTCTGCAATTCAGTATAATTGATGCTCACATATGCTTCAGAAAAAATCTGTTTACAGCTCTTCTATTTATTTAATTGTATGAATATTGTAGAGATGCACCAACAGCTGTCAAGCTAAGGTTGCACTCAGGTTGTACTTTATGAAGACTAAAAACCCTCTTTTCACTCTTCATTGAATGGTTTGAGTTTCCAGATTTAATGCCCCACCTCTGAGTCAACTGAACTATCTCAATGCTTTCCTTAAATACTATCTTAAAAAGAAGAAATTATTAATGCATTAAGAACTTTTCTGAGAAGTAAGAAGCAGGAATAAACTGTAGCCTGTTTGCTTGAAAACATTGTTCTTTGAGAATTGTAAAGACCATGAAAAAATACTTTAAAAATGCTTTTGTGAGTCTTTATTTATGGAGCCTGTTTTGTGCAAGTCCTTAATATAATTTTAAGTACCTGTAGCTGCAGAAAACTTAACAACCTGTCTTAACACACAAAAATAAGTATGATATCAGCATACAATTAATTCCAATATGTAGCAAAAACCTTTTCTGAGACTGAATTTTACAAAAGATAAATGTTTCAGTTTTAAACAAGTGTCATCTGGAAAAGTTTTAGGGTTTTTTTCCTGTCAAAATGTAAATTCCAGAAAATAAGCTTGACACATAGTCATATTCAAAAATAGCAAGGTACTGTATTTGACTTGTTTCAGAAAGAATAAGAAACAGATGATGAAACATAGCTTTGAACTTATTTTTAGTTAGCTGATGGATGAATGCTGAAAGACTAGTTGTTAGAAGTCCTAGCAATCAGCTATTTTTACAGGATTCCTATATCTAACTCGCTGTCAACTCATGACACAATGTCATCTCCAGACCTTTTCACCTGCATGAGATGATTCAGCGAGCTTCTTCACAGACCATCTCACAAGTCTATAAGGAAACATATATGAGGGCGTCAGTTTGCACAGTACACAAAGTATTTTTCTATCTTCATGTATGAATGATTCCTTGGATGCTGTCCAAGGAATACCTAGCTAGCATCAGTTCCCAATATTTTAGCCAAGAGCCTCTCAACTTAAACTTACTATCTGTTCTTACCATGTTAAACCATACAGGTTTTTTTATTTAATTAGAACATAACTGAAGGAAGATGCATAGCTATAGTTGACTTCAGATTTTGTCTGAAGATCTTGCAGGGTGATGTTCTAAGTGTAGTCATAAGTCAATGATAAACTGAAAGGATTTACCTCTTTGGCTTACCAAGTAAACAGTTTGATCACAGTGGGCACAGTCACATCTCTAACAAGCACGACTCCACAGCCAGTCACACCAACGAAAGGAAGATGCCCTCTACCAGAAAGCACACTGGTGGCTCCACAGTTTTAGCTTTAGCTCCTAATAAGCCAAGGACACTTCTGAGAAGTTGAGTTTTTTCAGACCTGCGTTAGGTGAGGTTCAGTGTTTGGTTTTGGTTTTTACTGTTTTTGTCTCCCTTGTTTGTATTAGCCCGGAGAAATATCTTACTTAATTTTATAGTGTGGGAAGGAGTGTTATTGTTTGCTCACACATTGTCACCCGCATCTTTTAAGACTGCTACAAAGCAGCCTGGTCTGCTTGTGTCGTGCCTGGCCCCAGTCTGCACATAAAGGGTTGTAAAATAGGACTGTGTTTTTTACTGTGCTTTCATTTATGGGGTGGACTTACTTTCTAGTGTTTGCTGAATCCTTTGGTTATAGAAAAACTAATATATGTAAAAAAGCTTCATGGAGGCATTTCCTCACAAGCCAGGATGAATTTAAATTACTGTTCCCTCACCACAATTAAAAGGAGACCAAAACAGAAATAACTTGATTCAGAAATCACTTTAGTCACAGGGTTCTGTGGGTATGTTTAATGTAGCTTGTATACGTGCATAAAAGAGGAGTAACAGTGATTCGTTAGCTGTCCTGGTTATAGTAGTACCATCTTGCAACTAAAACATAGCAGATGGAGCCGTGAATGTGTCTCCTTGATGCCATTAATAAGCACAGAAGCAGAACTCATAAATTTATTTTTAGCCTAGTTTGCTTTCCTTTTAAGCATACCTGGTCTGTGTGTTTGTTTTTTAAACCTAGTGCTGATTTCACCTCTTAAAAAGCATATGGAAACTAACTCAGAAGTTTGTGTGTGGTTGTGTGTTGGAACTGGGCTTGAGTAGGCCTCTCTCTGACAGGCCTGCTCCCATCTGCTGATCTGAGCTTTAAAGCTCAACTGCAGTCAGTTGGACAGAAATGCACAAAAATCAGTAATATCACGCATTCAGATTATCTTTTTATGTAAAAGAGGAAATGATTTTGCTCACCTCTTTCCAGTGTTGTGAGCAAAGAACGCCTGAAGGGTTTATTTCTAGAAGATCAGTTTGCGCTGTGCTCTTGAAGGCAGGTATGCCTTCATGCCTGTCTGTTCGTGATCCTGACTCTAGTCCTTATACATGACTGTAACAGTAGGGGCTCCCTCTTAGTTTTCTTGCAGATTTCCTGTATAGATTTGGACAAGTTGTGTTCCTCTGTTTGTCTAATCACGCTTATGGGAGTTGTTAGGTATCCAGTACACACTGAAGCGTATACAGTGCCCTGAGACACCAAGGGGAAAATACCGGCGAAGTTAATTACCTTTCTTTGTTAGGCAGTGGCTCTTCCCACCTTTGAATAAAAGGGGGAGTACAGGCTTTGATCAGGTCTAAAGTTTTGATTTCTTTGGTATGGTGAAGTCTTTCTTTGAGAATTTGCACTTGTCTCCATTCAGCTTCCTCATACAGGGCTTGGTTTTGGTTCTGTACTGGCACACATGCATGTGTGTTAACAAGCATGTATAGATATACCAGGGAGCTGGAACTTTTAATTGTTTCTTCTCTTTGATTAGTCTTTTAAATTTGAAATAAGCAAAACTGTAGATGCAAGAGCACATATATGTTCATTAATATCAGTGAGCTTATAATTACACTGTAACGCATACAAAGAAAAAACTCTTTTGGTAAAAATGTATGTGCAGGGAAAAAAAAATAAGCCCCTACTTAATAGATCACATAAACTCAAGGAAAGACTAAAAGGTATCTCATTAAAAAATTCCTTTGCCTGGCAAAATAAGAAACTTGTGAAGAAACGCAGGGGCTCCTTAAACCATTTCCGAAGTTTTATCTTCTTCATTCTTGTTTTACATAAAGGCCTGTTTGTTTCTGTGAACAAAGCGTTATACAGGAAAACTAAGGAAAAGGTGAAGCTGACTTGTTTTGAGAAGGTGCTATTTTATATTTTCCATAATAAAAATTTCCAATCACTTTCCATGCTTTTCCATGTTAAAAATTTATGAGTTTTATTCTTCTCCACAACTAAGAAACTCTTAAAACCGCAAAGCGGGATCAATATTTTCCATAAGACTAAGTTAACTTTATCATTTGCAATTAGTTCACTGAAGTATTGGTAATCATCTGTTCGACACTCAGTTTTATGTGCCTTCTAATTTTACCTTCTAGATTTACCTTATGCAGTATTGCTAATTCATTGACAGGAAGGCTAGTGAATGAACTGGTATGGAAATTTACTAATGTGACCAACCAAAGAGGGTATGTTTAGGGTGAACAGAAAGCAACTAATCAGAGAATTACTTCAGGTTTTGCTGATTGCAGTATTCAGTTAAAGCAAAGAGTGAGTTATGGGATATGTTAAGTGACACAGTCAAGCTTGAACAATCTAAACAAAGCTGATGTGCCTAATCCCAAACATCTACGCTAATGCAACATACTGCATATTTTTAAGCTGAAACTTGTGAAAAGATGTACAGTAACACCCAGAGACCTAGCATGTTTGAGGGTCACTAAACTAAGTAAGGACGTAGATTAACTTTTTTGTGTATTTATTTTCCATACATATACCAAGTTTCTAATGATGGTTAGTTACTACATTTAGGTTAATTAAAAAATGTGTCATTTTGAAAAATGCCTTATTGGTGGCATATTAGCAGTGTACTTTCCCATTGTTTTAGGGGAGAGGAGGCACTTAAAAGTCTTACTGTATGGTTTGGTTTCTTTAGGTTTCCTGTGCTTTTTGTACTGTAGTAGAAATACACTGCTAGACTTACCTAAACATATTGTTTTCAACATGACAAAGTTACATCAGAGAATCCCCTTGTACTTAAAGAAAAATGCAATTATTTTCTATTCTGAATCTCCAGACTGCTGTTTTAGAAAATCATATCTGATTATTTGCTCAGCAGAAGATTATTGAGTTGATTTAGCTGTGATTTTACTTAACAAAGCTTCAACTGAATTCCTACTGTGGAGTCCAAAAAAGGTAGAGAGATATAAATGATACATTCAAACTGTGATTTTTGTGAACAGGGCCATCAATGCACCCCTCGGAGCTAATAGCGGAGATGAGAAACAGTGGGTTTGCACTGAAACAAAATGTACTGGGGAGAAACTTGACCGCAAATGATCCATCACAGGTAATGATCTTTTTACCAGTAAGCTGAAAATGTCTATAAATCTAAATGTGATTGCTTGTGAATTGCTACTTAATGTTTTCCAATATGCATATCCATAGGAAAGCTGAATAGCTATACCAGTAGAAAATCTCCAGAAACTTACTGTGTTTTCCAGCTCTCTTTTAGTCAGAATGGTGAATCATAAGTTACTTCTTAAAAAACTATATGTAATACATTAAACACCTCATTTGGATGACAATAAATTTAATTTTTCATAAAAGGATGGTTACAGGTTTGGCTGCTTAATATTGCTACATCTGTTATTTCTGAGAATGAAAATATTTAGTTGTCATTATTTAGACTGCAGAACGTACACTTCTAGTTGAGGTGCTTTGATAAAAATGTAAAGTGTAAAAATTTATATTTATATATATATATATATATGTTACTTGCGCAAGCCACCATGAAATAACCTTTGTTCATGTGGCAGGATAATCAAGCCACCAAGTGACCAAGTTTTAAATAGAGAGGGGACAACAGCCCTCAGCTGTCCTTGAAATGCTGGAATAAATCAACAGTTCAGTGTGTCTCCACAACGGGATGTACCTGTGCATGTAAAAAAGCTATGCACCCCAGAATACATGTAACACATGAGCACTGTTAAATGGATCACTGTGATACCAGTCTGTTTGCTTTATGTTAGGTGTGATGGTTGTTTTTTTTGTGTGTGTGTGTGGAAGAGCTTTTTAATCTTTATTTCTTCTTTCCCCTCCTAAGTGTGGCTGAAAATAAAAACATAGTGGAGAACTGTAGTGTTCCAGATGCACATAATTTGAAGAATTCAGGGTCTTAAAGTAGCTATGCTTTGATTGTGTTACTGTATGCAGATTGTATGATTACAGTATTTTGCATTGCTAGAACACTTTGTGAACATTTAAAGACTAATGACACAACAGTAACGTAGATGTGCTAATACCCATTTTCCTAATGACTAAACTGAGATAGAAGAGTAATTTGCCTAAATTACTCTGGGTTTGAGCAGGACTAGCATCTTACCTGTTCATCCAAGCATGGTAACAATGCGGTGACTTATCCTAGAGAATCATATGGGCTCCAAAATTGGCTCATTTTTATTAACTATTTCAGAAATGTTTCTTTCTCTAGCAGTGATTTTTCATATGTTACTAATAATTTCTGTTGTTTATCCCCCACATTATAGCACCTACTCAGCTTTGAGATAGAATGTGGATGGTTGTGGCTTTTTTTCCTTATAGCAAGTATGTCGGTCTTCCAAAGATTTTTCAGCTGACTTGGTAATTCAAGTATATTTGTGCCTGTACAAAAATAAGGTACATGCAGATGCATCACTTTTAATACAGAAATCTGAATGAAGAGGTGATTTTTATACAAGAAATTAATATCCTACAATATTTTCCTAGGAATTTGTTGCAAGTGAAGGAGATGATGATCCAGAAGTTGAATTTTTAAAATCATTGTCAACCAAACAAAAACAGAAACTTCTAAGGTAAGTGTTGGTACCTAGGAGAAGGGACCAGTATCTGCAGTAGTTCTGACTCCATCGTTGTCTTGTGCAGCATTGTCTTTGTAACTCTTCTGTGCCATCAGTATAGCAGAACATCAACTTAGTGTAACATACACTTGACTACAAATAGCACTATGAAACGTATTTTTTTAATCCAGCTGTTCTGTTTTAGTAAGTCCATTCTAACCTAGTTGTGCTGCATTTGCATTGTGCTTCATTTCTAACTGGGATACTGAAATAGTAATAACTGGCTCATTGAAAATGCTGACGATTGCTATTTTAAAATATTATTTTGCATTCCCTTGCTTACAGTATCTTCTTCTGGTATTAAAAATTGTATGTGTTGGTTTACTGGCTTACAATTTGGCCAAGTTTGTTATCCTCATTTTCTGTGCAGCTGAAGTGAACTTGATGGTTGGCCTAGATCAGCGCTGCGCTAAGATCAGGGTTTTGTACTTTGCTGCTTCAGCTAAGCCAGCAGAGGGAGCTCCCTGTATTTCTGTAGTTCTAATAAAAAGTTAATGAGGTTTTCATTCTTTGCTTCTATCCTACTGACTTTGTATGTCAGGTGACTCACAGTTTTTTCCTCTGTTAATTTGCAATATTATCTTAAAATAACTTGAACATGTTTAAGATGAAAAACATGAGTTACTGCGGGATAGAGCCCATACAGGTATAACTAGTTAAAACAGCAGTCAGCCTTTTGGGTTAAAAACACATGTTGTGTACACGGGGAGCGAAAGGGAAGAAAGGTGTATGGTTAAGCAGGTACATGGGTAGGGTAGGTACATACGGTATTTGCATATATAATAAATCATTCTCTGAAAATATCAGGCATATTATGTTTATTTTAAGTAAGGAATGTGTATGTAGTTTGAGTAATTTAAAATTGCATTTGTGAACTTCTGCTGCCCCAACACAATTAATTATAGAACTTTATATTTTCAAAGTTGAACTTCAGCAAATATGTGGGTCTTTTAGATGTTAGGAGTCTGAAAGGATTTTTTTTTCAGTGCGCTGAAAGTAGTTTCACTGTTCAGTCACTGATTTTCTGAGGATAAAGACAGAAGGCAATGAGTTGAAAATAGAAGACTAGGTAAAAGTAGTTGAATGGCAGTGAATGCGTGTGCATGACAGAGTATTGTAATTGTGGCTAGAAATCTAAAATTTCTAGTTGTGACAGAAGAGGTTACTGAGAACAGCAGTATTATTTGCCTGGAGAACTCTGAGACGTAGGTAGGCTTTAAAGTCTCAATTTCCATCTTTTTGCTAATGCTAATTGCTTTTTTTTTCAATTTCGAACTCTGCTATAAAGATGCAAATGATTATATATATTATATATATTATATATATAAAGCAGCAATGATTTTCCAAAGTCTCTAGAGCAGATTGACAATAAAAAGCACTACTGAATACGTGTATTCCTAGTGATAAGGCCAAAACTTATCTTTTTTTAAATTAAGGAATTGCAAAATCATATTGTAATTATGGTTAGCTCAAGGTTAGAAGCTTAAAATAATTTTAAATACTTGGCTGAAAGAGGATTGAAATCAACATGCTTTTATGGAAAATAGTGTATTTACTGTGTAGGACATCTGAAGTAGTCAACTTTAAAAGACAATGACTGTAATTTAGAGTGTCTTAACAAGTCTGATTGCGCTACTCTTTTATTTTGAAATAAAAGGAAATTGGATCGTCTGGAGAAGAAAAAGAAAAAGAAAGACAGAAAGAAGAAAAAGCAGCAAAAGAAAAAAAGCAAGAGTAAACACAAGAAACATAAGATGAGCTCCTCTTCCTCATCCTCCAGCGAGACTTCAGGAAGCAGCAGTGATAGTGAGACTGACAGCAGAGATAAAGCAGCACAAAAGAAGATGTATTCTAAGAAAAGAAAAAAAGACAAGTTTTCAGAGGCTAGCAGCAGCGATTCAGAAGGAAAGGCAAAGACTAGGAAGGAAAAACTTTATGAAGATCTCTCCAGTAGTCACGGTAACAAGGACAAAGACAGGGAGGAGTATAGACTTTTAAAGCAAAATAGTTCTGCGGAGAACAACAAATGGAGCTCCTGTGAGGGGGAAGGAAAGTCCAAAAGCAGATACCACAGCACCAACAAGAGAGAGACTGAAAGAAAGGAGAGGGATAGGAGAAGCCAAAGCACGGACGAGAGGCGAGGGAGAAGCCCGTGCACAAGTCACAGCAGTTACAGTAGGCAAAGGCAAACAAGAAGAAGTCCAAGTGAAAGCCCTGCTGAAGAGCGGCACAGGAAAAATGAAACCAGAAGCCCCAGCACAGATGAGCGCAGACAGGAGAAAAAATACAGAGAGCGCAACGGGGACAAGTGTAGTAAACTGGAATGTAGAGAAAGGAACAGACGCAGTAGAAGCAGAAGCCGAGCAAGGAAAAAAAACAGATAGTGTAGGGGACAGGTGCAAACAAAAATGTCTCCTTTTTGATGAATACCTTTAACAAGGGCTCAATTACATATTGCTGTTCATTTTCCAACCTCCGTGACTAGCATTTCCTAAATAAAGCCAACAGCATCATTTATCTAATGTTATAATATTTGTAAATTACGACAAATGTTATGGTATTTTTCTTACTGTATAAATATACTTGTTGGCAAATATCTCTTGTATACATGCGGTAATTCATAGACCTGATTTTTAGTGTTTTAAAATATTTCAGAGCAGCATGTGATATTCTTTGTTTTGTCAATGATGATTTCTGTTTTTAGATTTAACTGTGAGAGGAAGCAGAGAGTAATTTGGGAAGAGTCCTGGGATATGGTAAATGGTAACAAACATTTGAGATAGGTCTGGATAAAATCGCTGCTCCCAATATCACAACATTATATTGTAGAGTTGGTTGTTGTGTTGGTTTTTTTTCATACTGAAGCATTTTTCCTAAAGTTCCCTGTAAGAGATCAATTTCATGAGTTAAAACAACAGAGAAACAGAGTTCACATAAGTGTGTAGCCAACATTTTTTTGACCTCCTGCAGTGTACAGCTTGGTCAGGGCTATCTAAACATCTTGAACCCCTGTTGGTATGTGTCAGTACAATGTCAAGTTACTGTTCGATAAGCTCTCAAGACATGAAAAGAATATTTACTGCCTCAACTGCTCCACGTATTTCATTGTTTGTGGTAGAAAGTCGATGTAAATATTCATCTTCCTGGTTTTGTGAAACAAACTTATTTTTCTTGACCATTCTTGGTCATTTTCTGCACACACTATTATAAAGATGAACTTGATAATAAAACTCCTTATTCTTTAAAAACAGTAAGACTTGCCTTCTTCTCCAGAATTTGTTCTGAATCGGTACAAATGCACAAGGCCGTGTATTTATTGTGAAGGGAATGCTTCTTTGCCATTTCAGGGTGGCAGATGGAAATATGTTAGCAGACAGGTGAAAAGGTGTCTCTGTACTTAGTAATCTGATGAGCGGCCTTCTCCCCCTCCTCACTGACAGGACAAATGAGACTTTTATTACCAGTCCACTTCTACTTCTTAAAACTGTCATGCAGAAGTTTTTCAATATCACATGGAGTATAATATATGGTGGAAGTGACCTGGCTTATCTTTTAAGCACATGTGAATGAGTTTGAAAGGGTGAGCCATTAAGCGATGTCACCTTCTTTTAAATGCTTTTGCATTAGGTTGCTCCAGGCATTCTTGATGAAGTAGCTGAGAGTTAAAGGGCGTGCACAATTCAGTAGAGTCAGGCCCTATATTAATGTGCAAGTGAAAGCTCTGGTTTAGAAGGAACGGGAGGAGACGGCTAAAATGCCCATACAAACAATCTAAACAAAATCTCTTGTGAAGAACATATTATCCCTCTGGGAAGGAGGATGGGCAGGGTAATGCGATAGGGGAAAAGGCATATTCTCATGGAACATTTTCATGTTAAATGCAGCATGAAAAATACAAAGAATAACAAGTAACGGAACGTGCTTCGTCTCCAAAGAAAGGTCTCTTGCTTACAGGTCTGTCTGGTTGTCGCTGTGTGGCACCGGCACAGGAATGTGCCCACCAGTGCCAACTGCAATGCAACCGACTTCCCCCCGAAGAAGGAAGGGCAGCTCGACATCGACGCTTTTAGGCGTTGCGGTGGGCGCTGCGTTGTATTCGTCTGCGTGTAGCCGAAGTGTACGCTGAGTACATCTGACCCTTTTGCACAGGAGCACTGGTAAACAGCAGGGGTTTACTGCGGTGGTGGCCGTTGTGGACGGCAGTTAAAGCAGGAGAGTGCCATTTTGGATACACCCATCTCAAAGACCACCACCTGAGGGCTTCGGAGGAAGCCTTGCCGCCCCCAGCCCTTCCCTCAGGCCACTTTGCTCTCCGTTACCGCTGCGAGGGCGCTGGCCGGCGCCTGAGGCGGCGGCCGTCGGGCAGCTGGGCCTGCCCTGACCTCCCCGGCCGCCCTGCGGCCCCAGGGCGCGGCGCCAGGTGGGTTCGGGGCCCGATGAGGGGGCGAGGGGCGAGCCGGGGGTGTTCCCCCGGGCCCTCTGCGCAGGCTCCGGGCCGAGGCGCTCCCGGTGAGACCCCTCACGGCGGGGCTCCGCTGGGGCAGCCCGCCCGGGCCCGCAGCGCGGCTGCTCGCCGCAGCGCTCCCCAGCCCTGTAGGAGGTGCTGTCGCTTCACAGATGACGGTGAGAACGTCTCGCGTTTTCTTTTTAATTATTATTATTTATTTAAAAAGAATTAAAACGCGGAATGCGGGTTAACGCATGGCTGGTGTATGCGTGAGAGGATCGCGGCGCCGTGAGGTGGCTCCCTCAGCCTGGCGGGGGCCGGGAGAAGTTGTGAGGCGAGGGCGGGCGGGCGGCTGCCCGGCCCCGGGGCGGCTCTGAGGGAGGGCGGCGGGGCAGGGCCGGGCAGGGCGAGGCTCCGGCTCCCGCTCCCGTCCTGCTTCCCCCCCGTCGACGGGGACAGGGCGGGCTCGGGGGTCTCCTCCCGGGGGCGGCCGGTGGAGGGGGGCTCGAAGCCGAGGCGTGAAGGCTGCGTGTGGGGAGAGGCGACGAGCAGGTGACTTCCCGATCGAGTTCCCCTCTCGGATCGTTACAATAAATATCCCTGAAGGAAGCTCTCTATTTATGTTGTCATTGATTAATTCCCGCTACCTCATTTGATTCCGATTTAGAGCGATTTGATTCTAATTTAATTAGCGTGTAATTTGGATGTACATAATTACTGTAATTACGACGTTCAGGTGAGGCAAAGCTTTTAAGGCTGAAAGGCAAATCTCAAATTTTCCACCAGCCTACTCCGCATCTCGCCAGCGGACAAGGAAGGGCTCCGCGCCCCGGCAGCCAGGTAGCAATTAGCACGTCTGGCGAGCGGGGCGGCGGGCGAGCTTTGTGGCGAAACAGCCGAGGACGGAGCCAAGGAGGCGGCGGCGGCGGCGCGGTTTCGCCCGGTGCCCGCCGGCGGGGGACCCGCCGGCGGGCACCGGGCGAAGCCGCGCCGCCGCCCCCCGAGCCCCTTCCTCGCCGCCGGCCCCCGCTGCAAGCGGCTCGGGGCTGTAGGTGTCGCCAAAGAGCCGCCGTGCTCCGGAGAGCAAACCTACAGCCACCCCCCCCCCCCCCCCCGCCTTTACATAAAAAGCCTTAAGGATGTTATTCCTTGAGGAAATTTGGAGCTAAATTGTTCTCACTTAAAATAAACACTCAGCGCACCAATTACGCCCGGAGGGGCGGGATTCCGCCTAGGTTCCCTCCGTCGCCCGTTTGGGGACGGTGGCGGAGGATCGCGGCGGGCGGGGGACGGCTGCGAGCGCATCGCGGCTCCCGCACGCAAAGTTTGCATCGGCGGCGAGAGACCGGCCGGGCACGGGATAGGGCGTTTGCACGACAAACGTGTGTTTTCTCGTTAGGACAAAAATATTAAGGGCGCCTTTAAAGTGTAAAGCGAGCCGTCGGGGCCGTAATTCGCCGGGGGGGAGGGGAGGGGACAGGGGACAGGTTTCCAATGTCCCTCGACAGGGGCCGAGCGGGTGGCATTGGTTAAACCTTTTCTCCTGGCGTTGTCCCCCACCACCCCCTTTTTTTTCCCCGTTGCTCGGTGGCTGCCGTCGTTGCCTTTTGTTTTGGCTCTTGCTTTTCCTTGCGTTTTCGTAACAAAAAGCCCAACAAAAGTGTCGGGGGGTGGCGGGCTCCAACCGGCTCGGCCCGGGGGCTGCCTCCCTCTCGTTAGGGACCCCGGGACCCCCGGGGGCAGCGGCTCTCCCCGGGGCTTTCTCCCCGCTCCGGGGGTGCCCCTCGGGCGCGGCCGGCGAGGGGGAAACGGGGTTTAGTGCTGGGTTCTCGCGCCGGCCGTCCTTTGTGCGAAAAGTTCCCCAGACCATGTAATTATCGCCAACACGTCCGAAAGAATGGTGTCATTTATTCTTAAAAAGGTGACATGCTGCCTATTTTCCCGGTTAAACGAACCGGCTCCGCGGCCCGGAGCTGCTCCCTTCTCCGTTTGTGGGGAGCCCGCGGGTGATGGACGTTTTCTGACCCGAAGGGGCAAAGGCACTGCCACGAGGTCCTTGATCACTGAGCTGCGAATCGTAACCCCGGCCGGGCAGAAAGCGGACCCGCACGGTTCCCTTTGATGTGCTTTATCCCGCCCCGCACACAAAGCCGCCTCCCGCCCCGCACCCGGCGCATTCCTGGGGAGCCCCGACAGCGGCGGCCCGCGGGGAGCCCCGCGCCCCTTCGGTCGGGATGGGATGGGAAGGGAAGGGACGGCATGGAAACGGATGGGAAGAGAAGGGAGGGCTCCCGGCCCGCTCCTCCCGGCCCCCCGGGCAGTCCCGGGAGCCCGGAGCGGTGGATGCGAGCTGCTCGGTGCGATGCCTGCGTCCCGGCCGGCCGCCGAGCCCGTTTCCCCGTGCTGTTCGCATCCCCTGTTTTGTGGCAGATTAAAATATTTGTATTCCTCCAATCTGTACCGGGCAGGCTAAATTAACTTTCTTTTTTTCCTTCCTCCCCCTCCTCCTTTTCTTTTTTTTTTTTAATAACACAATTATCTCATTTAACAATTTGCCTTTAAAAAAATACTGTGGCTGTTAGGTTGGTGGTCAGGAGACAAAGGGAGTGAAAATAATTTTCATTTCAATAATTGCCTTCTGGTCAATTTAACTGTGCCTTATTTTGAAAGAGCCTGTCTAAATGAGATTCCTGTCCCAAATGTGTTCCCAGGCCTTAGCCCAGCCTTTAATTATTCCTGAGTTTTTTTTCTTCAGAATAAGACGCTGCACTGAGTAATCACAAAGAAGTCAGAGAGCATCCTTGAACCTTTTCAATAGCAGAGCCACTGATATTCAAATAACATGCAAGGACCATTTGACTGCATGGGGACATAAGCATTTCCAATTCACTATTTGCATAGATCAACTGTCTTTGAAAAGGAAAGGAGCAGTTGTCTTCCATAACATTAAAAAGCCTAGTTATCAAATCAAGTGCTTAGTTTGGGGCTTTTAAAACGTTTACATTTTATCTCAGGTTGCCCTTTACCGTTTGACATGCAAATTTGGTGCAGTTAATTTGGACAATTAAAAGGATCTTCAAGGGAGCTTTGTCACCGAGAATATTCGGAGTTTTCCCCGTGGACCAGCTGAGATAAAGTTGGCCAGAACAAATGATGTCTAGGAGATTAATTAGATATTTGATAAGACATGAATCCCTAATAAGGGAATACAAGGCACAGGGGGCTGCTGTGTGCTCTAAGTCAAAATTAATAACATTTAACAAGATTTTCATTTAGGCATGAAATGTCTTTTCCGGAGTATTGACTCTAGCAATTTATTCCCCCGAGATCCCCTCCCAGCCCGGGCAGCCTTGTGGCGCTGGAGGCTTTGAAAATTAAATAAATCGTTCCTTGGCGCTGCGAGCCTTCCTCCCCGGCTCGGGGCCGCGCAGCGCGCCGGCGGGGCTCGGGCTCGGCTTCGTTTCGTTGGGGAAGGAGCAAAATAAAAGCGAGGGGGCTCGGAAAGAGCGAGCGGGGCGCTTCGGCTGGCCTCGCCCGGGGGCAGCCCCCTTCCTTTCCCGTCCCTTCCCCGGCCCTTACCGCCTGCCGGGGGGAGCGGCGGGGCTCCGGCCGCTGCCCCGACCCTGCCAGGAATAAGGACAAAACCGCGAGCGTATTGTTCAGAGTCCTTTAATAATACCAAAATGAAAATATGTCGAGATCTTGTTTTTGTTTCTTTTTTTTCATACAGATAAACGCATTTAATTTCTTTAAGTGACCTTAACTTACGTGTGTCTGAGTGAAATGTTAACTCAACATTTTAAATATCTTTTACATATATACTGACTTCCACAAAGTGCATCAGAAATTTAAAATTAAAAAAAAAAAAATAACCGAAACCCCCAAAAGCTCCCTGAATTTCAGGAATTCACCGATAAGAAAAGGAAATCCCCGACCCCCCTATCAGATCAACATTTACAAGAAAAATAAGCAAACACAATCTGGTTGGGGTATTTTTTTTGTGTGTTTTTTCTTTTTTTTTTTTTTTCTTTGAACCCTATTTATACAGCTGTTTATGCGATACAGAGGAACCGTCTCGGGCTGCCCGTTCAGTTTCTCACCTCCAGCCTCTCTCGGGATGCTTTTCCTTTGGACGGGAAAAGGAAACTGGGAAAGAAAAGCAAAAAATAAAAGAGAAAGAAAACCAGAAGGGCGGAAAACGGAAAGAAACCAAGACCCCAAGGCGAAGGAGCGAGGGGGAGAAGCGTCCCTGGGGGCGGCGGGCGCTGCCCTAGGAGTCGCCGGGCGGCTCCTTGGCGGGGGCGCGGGCGGCGCCCACCCCGTCGTGCAGGATGAGGTCGGGGGACTCGGAGCGCGGCGTCTCCAGGTTGCTGGCGTCCGTGTCGCTGTCGCTGCCCTTTTTGCCGCCGCCGCCCCCGTTGTGCGTTTTGATGTGTTTGCTCAGGTGGTCGCTGCGCATGAAGCGCTTGTTGCAGACGGGGCAGGCGAAGCGCTTCTCGCCCGTGTGAGTCCGCAGGTGCCGCTGCAGCTCGTCGGAGCGGGTGAAGCGCTTGCCGCAGAAGAGCCAGTTGCAGACGAAGGGCCGCTCGCCCGTGTGCCAGCGCAGGTGCGCCTTCAGGTGCGACGTCTTGCCGTACACCTTGCCGCAGCCGGGGATGTGGCAGCTGTGCAGCCCCTTGCGCCGCAGGCTGGCCCCCGCCGGCCCCAGCCGCTCGGCCTCCTGGCAGTTGGGGCAGTCGCAGGTGGCCCGGCCCGAGTAGCGCCGGGCGGAGCGGGCCGAGCCCCCCCCGGCGGCGGCGGCGGCGCCCGTGATCATGGCGCTGGCCGCCGCCACCGCCGCGCTGGAGTCCGTGTAGGAGGGCAGCACGGGCTTGAAGCCCTCCTGGGCGAGCAGGTGCTGGCCGGTGGAGAGCAGGTGCGAGGCGGCCGTGGAGCCCAGGCCGGTGGAGCTGAAGGCGGAGTGGGTGAGCGAGCTGAAGTCGGGGTTGTAGGTGCCCAGCTGGGAGTGCAGCGAGGCCTGGGGGGCGCCCGAGTGCAGCGAGCCCTGGAGCCCCCCCGCCGGGTTCTGCACCTCCAGCCAGGAGCCCGGGTTGGCGTGCACGTCCCACCACGAGGAGGCCGCCCCGTTGGCCACCTCGCCCGCCGACAGCGTGGAGTGGAAGCCGGACTTGTACCAGGACTCGTAGGGGTGCGCCATGCCCACCCGCGGGTACAGGCTCTCGGCCGCCGAGCTGTGCACCTTGGAGATGAAGGCCGACTGCCCGCCGGGCTCCTGCGGCGACACGCCGGCCGCCGCCGCCGCCGAGTTGGAGAAGAGGCCGCCGTAGTCGCTGCTGAAGGCCGACGAGGTGGGCGAGGTGGAGGCCAGGCAGAAGGCGCTGTTGGCCGTGCCCGTGCCGCTGGCCAGTCCGCCGGAGCCCCTGCTCGTGGCCACCGTGAAGCCCGAGAGGCTGGAGCCCAGGTTGCAGCTGGAGGTGGAGCGTTTCCAGGGGTGGAAGCCCCCCTTGGCGAAGGCGCTGGACTCGGGCAGCGTGGTCAGCGGGCTGGTGTTGCCGATCTTGTTGCAGGTGGCGGCCAGCATGGCCAGCGGGGTGGTCCCAAACCTCGGCTCTTCCTAGGACAGACACAAAGCCGGAGCGCTCCGTCAGCCTGGCCGGGCGGCCGCGGGGACCCGACGAGCTCCGCGCCGGCAGCGAGGCTCCGGCCCTGCCCGCCGCCCCGGGGCCGGCTCACGTCGGGGGGCGGCTGCCCGCGGGGAGCGCGGCCGGGGGCCGGGGCCCGGCGCCGCCGAGGAGCGCAGCGGGGCGGCCGGGGGCTCGCGGAGCGGCGCCGGGAGCCGAGCCGGGCACGAGCACCGGGCGGGCGGAGCGCTCCGCGGGTTGATCGGGGAAAAACAAAAGAGACGGAGGAAAAAGGAAAGGGGACGCGCCGCCCAGCGCCGGCAGAGCCCCGCTTCGCCCCGGCCGGGGGAGCTCCCCGAGCGAGCCGCCTGCGCCGAGCCCCCGAGGCCGCCCCCGCCCGCAGCCCCGCGCGACCGGAACGGCGACAGCGGCAGCATTTCGGTTGTTTCCCCGATTTATTTCTTTTTTTTTTTTTTCCCCCGTAGGCAGGTTATCGGTGCCGCGCCGCCGACTTACCCCGAGTATAGACGTAGCCATAGCACGGCCCTGGGCTGGGGCTGGCTGGGGCTGGCTGGGGCTGGCCGGGACACGAGGGGACGGGACGGGACGGGACGGGGACGGCGGTGCGGCCGCGCTGCCCCGGCGGCGCCACGGACACTCCGGCGCGGCGGGGCCAAACTCTGCCTAAGTGCGGGGCGCGCCCGCTTTGAAGTACCGCTGCCTGCCGCGCTCGCCCAATGAGGGCGCGGGCGGAGCGGGCCGGAGCGGCCCCCGCAGCCAATCAGGCGCGCGGAGGTGCTCGGCGCCGGGGCGCGGGGCGCGTGCCAGCCGAGCGCGCGCGGGCAGAGGACTCCCGCGCCGGGCTGCGGGGAACGCTCCGTAATTAGCGGCCGGCGGCACGAGCCGGGGCGCGGCGGGGGGCGGCGGGCGGCGCCCCCCCGGCCCGCAGCCCCCGCCCGGGGCAGCGCCCGCCGCCGCTCCGCGAGGTCACCTTCGCTTCTGCCTTGCTGCCCCGCTGCCCCGCTCCGGCAGCGGCAGCGCTGCGCGGGGGCGGCGGGGGGCGCGCGGCCCCGCGGGCTGGGGGCCGGGGGCCGGGCGGCGCTGCCCCAACAGGTGCCCGGCCCCGCTCCCGGTCCCGCGGGAGGCCCCCGGGGCTGCAGGCGTCCGTCCCTGCGCGGCGGGGCTCGGAGCCGCGGCCCCCGGCGAGGGAAGGGGAAAGGGAAGGGAAGGGGAGGCGGCGGCCGGGCGGGGAGCCCCGCTGAAGCCTTGGGGGGGTCAAGTGGCTCCTGGCGGGGCTTTGCGCGCTCCAGACCCCGAGTTTTTAAACAAAGATCGATGTGTTATGCTCAAGTGTCGAGCCGCCTGTTAAAACATTTGGGGGGATAATGACAACGTAACAAAGGCCTGGTTCGGAGTGAATCATCACCCTTTTAAAAGTTAAAGCAATTTTCAGGAGAATAGCTTTCAGCAAACGCTTTACATTATTCAAAACGGCCAAATAATGCTCTATTATAGCGCCTGAATGCTGCCAGTCAGCCCATAAGTGCAATTTGTGCAAAGGCTCGGTGCCTTATCTCCACTTCTTTATAAAGAGGTGAATATAAAACAATTTCTTCCAAACCCAGACAGAGAGCACGAAAATTGCTTCCCTTTCTGCAATCAGGGCAATTTAACTGGAGTGCAATTAGCACTATTAAATGTCGATTCTGCATAAACAAATCTGACTAAGAAGCGAAAGTGGGGTGAGAACCTCACATAAACTGAAACTGATTTTTTAAAATTATGTATCCGGGTCCTTCACAATTGATCCGTGACGTTTTCATCTCGGCATATATTTACATCATAAATACATTATGTTTAAATCAACAGAAATCTTAAAAAAAAAAAAATCTCAATGTGAATCCTAATAAAGAAGAATAGCCTAATTAAACGCAACAGTTCGCTTCCTTTGAACAACATTGTTTCCCATCTTCCCTTCACGCGTGTCTTTTGATCTGTGCAAGCGCTAAAGTTGGTGCCTTTCGGAGGTAAAGCAGGGAAACAATTCGTTCATTAGAGCTGATTGGGAGGCTCCCGGCTTCGCGTGCGAGAGCGTCAGATGAAACGGCTCTTCTCCTCAAACCGAGCTCCGGGAAAGGGCTGCCAAATATTCCCCAAATAAATCGATTTACCAGCAGTTAAACGCGAGGTTGCCGCACAATTTCCCGCGAGTCCTAGGAGGGGCACGGAGTTTTACACGGGGATGTTACGGGTGGGGAAGGGGCGAAGCCTTCCAAGTTCAAGAGCAGCAGCCTGATTTTCTGCCAAGCAGAAGGGACGTGTGCAGGAAACAGACAAAATGCTCATCGCTTGGGCAAATAATTGCGTCCTGCTTTTTTTTTTTTTTTTTTTTCCCCTGCCACCAGGACTGCCATGCGAACCTCTCCCTCCCTCCCTCCCTCCCTCTCCCTCAATTATACTTTTCATTTACGTGATCTAGAAACCACCATTGATTATCAGAGCAACGCAGAGGGGGACCTGGTGATAAATTAATAACTTCAGTTAAGAAAAGGCTTCCCCACTATTCTGCCAAAGAGGAGGTATTAAAAGGGGGACGAATAGATAGAGATGGTGCTGAAATACAGCCCTCGGTGCCTGTTGAGCCCACTGAATTCTTTCTGCTGTAGACTTTTCTCATTTGCGGGGAAAGATGAAGCGCGGCTTTTGATTAGAAGGGAATCTTTTTATGGTTAATAAAAAGGGAACGAGCCCCGGGATCGAATAGATCATGGAAATTAAATGGAAATTATGGCACTCTCCAACAATTTCTGCCCGAGCCTGCCGCCGATCCCGGCCACGTAAAGCCCTCGCTCCTGCTCCTGCCCTGCAGCCGGACCCGGGCGGGGGCAGGAGACGGGGCTCGGCCCGGCCCCGGTGCTGGGGGTCCCGGGGGTCCCTGGGGGCCGCCCCGCAGTGCCCGGGGGCTGCCGGAGCGGCGCTGCCCTGCGCTGCCTCCCTCGGGACCGCACCTCGGAGCCCTCCCGCTCCGCTCGGCGCCGCCGCCGCGTTACCCGGTAGAGGCGAGGCCGGTGGCAGGGGAAGGAAGGTGACTGCCGGCTGCGCGATGATTTTAATTACCGCAATTACTGCGAGATTATTCAGCGGCGGCACGGAGCCGTGCGCTGCCTCGCCGGGGAAGCCCGAGGAGCGCCGTACGGGGGCCGCTTTCCCTCCCGCTTCTTCCCCTGCTCGGCGGCGCGGCGAGCCCCGGCTGCGGCACGGCTCGGCTCGGCTCGGCTCGGCCGGGCTCCCCGGCAGCCTGTTGCGGGGACCGGAGCCCAGCCCGGCGGGGCCCGTCCCGGCTCCGTTCGCCCCCGGCTTTTGGGGCGAGCCGGCCGCCTGTCGGCGGGGGTGCGGGCACGTAGGGAGCGGGCGAGGTGACCGACGTTACAAACTTCTCCCCGGCCCGCCGCGGCCGCCAAACCCGGCCGGCGGGTCCCCCGGTGGCTGCGGGTCCCCCCGTCCCCTCCCCTGTCCCAGGCTCGGGACCAGGACACGCGGAGCCGCTCCCGACGCGTCTGTAATTGCGGGCGCTCCAGCCTAAGGTGAATTTCAGCCCGGATCATGAACCATTTCACGTCCAAATGCAAGCTTGCAGTACTTTCCTAGTGGCAATTAGGAGCCTATTACAAGCCATTAGATTGATCAATGTACCTTAAACAATGTGAATGATTTATATGGCAAAGAAAAAAAACCTGCTCGCATCCATTGTACTGTTCCGGCGGCCAACCTGGCCCTGCGTGTCCATTCATCACAGCTGTGAACAACAAAAGCGATTTATTTTGAAAACTTGCATGCAAAGAGACAGGCTCGGCTCTTCCATCCTGAGACCGTGCTGGTCCCTGGTGGCAGGGGCTGTGGGCACGGGGATGCTGCTGCTTTCCAGAGGGATTAATTCACCCCCTACCTGAAGGAGGGAAGGAAACAAAGGGATCCTGGCTGCTGCCGAAACAAGCCCCCAGCCCGCTGGGCACGTGCGAGGTGAGGAGGAAAGCAGCAGTTGCCCGTTTGTGTAACGAAGCGGTGGGGTGGCTTCCTAGCCTGATATTGACCGGGGAGTGTGGACCTACCAGCCCTTGAGGTGCTGGGGCTGCCAGGTGAGGAGGGAAGGAGTAGGGCACGGCCTGCTGTGCCCAGCAGCTCCAACCCAAGGTGGTGGCCTGTCAGGCGCTCACCAGGCCGGAGCGGCTGCCAGTAGGCCTTGGCCTGCTCGCCTGCCGCTGGTCAGAAGGGGCAGGGAAGGGCTGGCACCCGGGCAATGCCTTCCAGAGCGAGGGGCAGGGGGAGGCCAGCCCGGGTCAGAAGCAGCGGGACTGTGTTTTGCCATAATTCAGTGGAGGGCCTCTGTTTCTTCTGTTTCCCTTACCTTCTCGCTAACCTTACTTGCCCTGCTCCTTAGCGCTCAAAATTGCTGTCCTCTCTACAAGCTGAGTGAGCCGACAGCTTGGTGTTAGCCAGCTCTGAAGTGCTCTGAATCTAAACTCCTGAGGGGGACACACGGTGCCAGCTAACCAGGCTGATCTTTAAAGCGGCGCTCAGATGGGACCGGTGGAACTGGTGGCACTGCTTGTTAGGAAAAGAAATACATTGGCAGTCTTTCTTCAGCTGGAAATTTGCTCCAAGATAGCACACGAGAGAACATTACTAATTTAAGATCCCAGGTATCGTTGGTGTTTCAGTAGCGATCTGGTCGTCTGTTTTCTACATTCTGGCCTCCAGAATTTGCTACAATGCATGTCAAAAGTCACTGTTTCACCACGTCATTTTCTGCAAGGAGGTAAGCACAGGGTGCATCGATACCGGGACAAAGAAAAGAAACAAGGGAAGGGTGTCAAATCCTGTCAAGGGATATGACCCTTTTGTCGCAAAGCGTGTGTACAACCACTTCAGAGTCTGATTTTCCAAGTTGTTCATATGGCACTGAGACTATTCACTTACTAATCTAGTCATCAGCTGCTTCTTTTCTTGATAAAAAGGGATTAGGAAAACGCAAGCATCTGCCGTGTAAACTGAAGGACGGATGCAATCGGAATACAAGCCCTCCTCCCGCTTCCCTATAGGAGATGCTGTGATGCGAGAGGGAGTGTTTCTGTTGAGCCTGTCACACAGAACCCAATTCTTCCCTTTCTGCTAGAGCCTACACCATCAAGAGCTTAACACACAGAGCTCGCGGTGTGTCCTGCTTACCTTACAGTTGTTCTTTCTTACAGAGAAGATACGAAAGAAGAATAAAAGATGTGGAGGCTGCTTTCAAAGGTTTTGCAGAGATCGTCCCCTTAGCCATTGTGCTTTTAGGTCTTTTTCCTTCTCCAGAGCGCTGTGTTTGTCACTTTGCCCAGGAGAAGCACTGCGCCAGCCTTCTCGGGACGGGCTCTGGCCTTCTCCTCCTTCAAGTATCCCTACAGATGCTGTCTACTCAAAGTGCTTTCTGCAAGCCTTACCCTATGCATTTATACTCTCTTGTGAAAAAGCAGCCTATGTTTTCCTATCATGCTGCTTCAGGCACTTACATTCCATCTGGGTTGCATTGCCCTTTAATTATCAGTCTTCTTATTGTGATCAAGTGAACTTTTACTAATCTCCACATTTATTGTTAAGGTAAATAGATGCTGCTTTTAATCAATACGGAGGGCCACACCAATGCAGTTCGATGTAACTTAAGTCAACTGTAAAGAGTTCAATGTGTGTATAATTACAGAGGACGTCGGCTATTCACTCCAGCCTAATTCAGTGTCTCTTCAGAGGCAGACCTCTTCGCTTCCCCGTCCCGCTCTCACCTCCCGTGCTGCCCCCACCCCATGGAGGTAAGAGAGGAGCGGCGGGGGCCGGGCGAGCTGCAGCCCCGCTGAACCTCGGGCTGCTCGGCAGATTGGAGCTGCCGGGTGAGCACAAGCCTCTGGGTACAATACGGCACTTCCTTCCAACAAAAAAGATTGATTGCATCTTGGCCTTGGTATTAAATGCGCTATTATCAGAAGAAGCTGAAATAATGCATACAGTCGCTTTAAAAGAAAGCAGGTTTCCTTTGCGAACATACCTATTATTTCAATAGTACTTGAGAACTGTTTCAATAGTGGCCAGGTTGTTGCTTACTGAAATACATTTGAATTGAATACATATATATCAAGGTTTTTTCTTAATTTTAGTTTGAGTTATTCCTGAAGTTCTCATTAAATTTACCATTTGTAAAGGACAGATTAAATGAAAATGGCTTTCAGAAAAATAGAGCTGGAAATTATTTTGGCCTTTCTGACCTGGAAGAGGTGATAATTTGCAGCAGCACTACATATTGGACATGTCTGACATTTTAGGTATTCCCTCACAGTTTCAGACCTTTGTACAGATGAACTCCGTCTGGGACAACCCAGCAGTCAACTTTTTGTTACCTTAATGTAAATGAGAGGACTGCAGCTGTCTTAAGCAATCTAGGCAGACAACACCGACACGGAAAGGAAACTCGGGTAAGGGCAATGATAAGAAAAGAATGTCTATTATCCACAATAATGCTCCTAACATTTTCTAAACAGCTATTATCTGTGTCTGTCCATAATTGTCCTTGCTACAGTAACGGTGCAATCTTTCTTTCCGAACACTTACAGAAATCTCTCTCCACTGACTTTTCCAAACGTAAACAACCTATAAGGCGTTTTTCTAATGTAAAACAAATGTGGTAAGTAGGTCCCACATTAAAGAATCACTTTGACTGGAATGTCTGAAATGCTCCAGGGATTTTGGGGTGGGTTTGAAAATGCTGCCATTTGCATTCAGTTTCCAAACTCGGTCCCATAGATACCTACGAGTGTCAGTAGGACTTACATAGCACGTTATTTCTGAGTTTGAACGGTTGCAGAGAACAGATAGAAAATAAGTTGTTGTGAGTTTTTGCTATCTAACTTCAATATTTCTCAGGGCTGTTACTGCGTGCTAATGTGACTATTTTTCAGTGTTGACACTAACAACAGTTGCCTAGTTAGAAAATGATGCAACTCCACAATTCTCCGTTACGGTAAAACAACTAGAAGCCAATGTCTGTATCATCCCCCCCTCCGCAGTTCGTATTTCTGTTAGATAAAACATGTTAGTTAATCTCATCGCAATGGGACTCAGTGTAAAAGCAGACTGTTGAGCACCTCAGAATGATTGAAAGCAGTGAAACAAAATGTAGGTTCTCACCTCTGTATTAAGAAATATGATGTTTGCCATACCTATGCAATACTTATGCTGTATAACTCTATTATGCCATTTGGAGGAAATTTAGCAAAGCTCCTAGGTGTGTTCAGCCTGAGACAGCAGTGTGTGGTGTTTGTCATCTTTTTTGGAGACATGATGAATCAAAATATAGGTCTGAAAGGAAGAGGCAGCAGCGTCCTCAAGCTCTTTCGGAGTACCCCTGTACATACACTGGTAGGTAACTCCACATAGCCAGGCGGTGTAGTCCTTACCCAGCTTGTTACTCACTGGCCTCAGGAGAAACCCTACCTGAGTACCTCAAAGTAAGGTGAGGGTTAGTACATGGAGAAACTTGGGTTCATTCAGAGAAACTTTTTTAAAAAAATTATAAAGTAGGTGATCCAGCTGCGGGCCTTGGAAAGGTAGGTCATTGCATTGTGCTTGAAATCCTCAGAGTGTGCGGGACCCCTGCTCTCCCCATGGCCGGGGAGGTGCAGGTTCGCATGCGGCACAGAAGTGATTCTGCTCTGTTCTGGCAGTTGATGTGGTACTTGCAGAGAGGCTGGTGGGATCCTGTAACCAGGGAGTCCCAGAATACCTCTGTGCCAAAAGTGCAGACTGGAAATACTACAAAATGTGCTTTTATTGTTATGTGAGCGAGGCACTCAGCCCGTATAACACTGGGTGTTCTTCCAGTCGGATGTAAAAATCTGCCATATCTCAAGTTTTGCAGCTCCAGGACAGATATTCTGTGGACACAGACTATTCGCAGATGCTCTCTTACCTGTGCACACACACTTGTGGCCAAGAAAGGAAGAGGAAGGGGATCTCTGTAAAATCAGCTGCTTAAGAGGAAAACCAAACAGTCAAACTACCAGCTTGGTAGTTTGATATTCGATTGCCTTTTGTTACAGTATTTTTCAAATAGCTGTTGCCATAACAACATAACATATTCTTCTACTTTTTTTTATCCTGTTTGAAAAAAAAATACTTGCCAGAATTCTTCCATAATAGCTTCCATTAACTGCAGTGGCTTCTCTTGGTGAGGCCAGTGCTGATGTCTCCTGCTGTCACAAGTCACTCACAAATCTAGCAGATGTTTTGTTTGATAAGGCCAATTTGAGCTTTATAAAACATGTTGTGCGGTTGTTGTTTTTTTTTTTTTTTTTTTTCCCCCCCATCTCCAAAGAGCAAGCATCAGTAAGGATGGGATTCAGAGCTGATCATTAGCCATGAAACAAGATGTTTGATACCTGTTGGTAGAATTTTGCCATACATGAAAATCTGGGTCAGACCAAACTTTAAAGATCCTACTTTGGTACACTGTCTGTATTTTAAATACCAAGAATTAGATTTTGACCTATTAGGGACATATATATACCTACCAAAAAAAAAAGAGGAAGAAAGGAGATAGGAGATACAATACATATTTTGCTAAATTCTTAAAGTAAATATTGTAGATGAGAGAGGTTTAACATAATCAAACAAAAGTTACTATAAAACAATCGGAAAAAGCAAAAGAAAAGGAATCCCCTTTAAATACTGATGCTGCCCTGAAAGTGCTGGCAGTTTTGTTTTGGATTCAAACAGTTTGCATGACTAAGAAATAATCACTTTTCCAGGCCGTCTGCACACTTTACAGTGGCAAACATGTTCAGATTATTATATTTAATAATTTGTCTGCTAATACCATCTTCTTTCTAGAAGCAATTTTAATGCCTATCAGTTCATCAAATGTAGCCGCCCCTCTGAAGAGTAGTTGTTGTACTTTCTTTTTCATTTGAAGGGGAAACTGAGGCACCAGCTATTCAAATGTTGCATGATTGCACATATTGCCCACTTTTTCTCTCATTATACTTCTTTCATATTCAAAGTATATAACCTTGGACACAGTGTTTTTCAAAGTCAAAATATGCATCCTTATTTACTTTCTAAATTGCATGTCCTGCATTTTTGTCATTATTAAATATTCAGTAGATCTAGGGACAAAATTATTTCTTTTTGCAAGGGTTATTTTGTAATCAGCTACGACCATGTTGTAAGTTGTTTTGGTTTTTAAGCAGTTACCACTGAATAAGAAAAGGTTCCATGAATTACACTAATGTTACTTGTGTCTTCTGTTCCATTTGTGAAGCCTGCAAACAGCAGTGCTTAAAACAGCATCACAAATCACATGATTTGTAGCTCTGTATTGAAAATTCAGAAGGGATCGCAATTTCTTCCTGTGTAGCTGAGAATTTTTTTCTGATGTGCAGCTGAAGTAATCCCCCCCCCCCCCAGTTTTGCAGTATTTAAAAGCATACCCACGTTGATTTGTTTCCACTTTTCAGAATACAGTAGGTCCAGTGTTAGCACGTCTGCTCAAGTGTCTCTTTTTGGTTTAGCAACAGAGCTGTGACGGGGCTGATTTAACTCTCCTCGATCAGACATCACTTTCTATAAAAAAGGTGGAAGTGGTACTACAGACTCCTGCAGTCTGATTGATAATGTGAAGGATGTTCATCCACACGGCTGCCCGATAGATGTTATTTGCTGCAGCTAGGTTGTTCAGTCTGAGACCGTTTCGAACCAGCAACAAATCTGCAGGTTTGAAATCGAGTGACAGGTACCACGTGCACCTTTGTTACGCTCCACGTTGTTTGCATGTCCGTGTGAAAAATGTCAATGAGATGTATTTAATGTATTGACAGCCACAATCTCTTGCTTTCACACCACTGTGCTGTAAGTGGGGTTGAGAAGAGAGGCTTTAAACAAAAGAGCTTTCATACTGTGGTCCGGTGTGACAAAGTCATTGTAGGTTGCCCTGGGACTCGGAACTACCGAGGGAACTTTTGAAACGACCACTATTTGAACTTCTGAGTGGGGTCTGTAATCTTGCTTA
Organism: Cygnus atratus; assembly: GCF_013377495.2. Lineage (NCBI taxonomy): Eukaryota > Metazoa > Chordata > Aves > Anseriformes > Anatidae > Cygnus > Cygnus atratus. The sequence goes on from NC_066367.1 coordinate 18,142,919, forward strand.
ATAATTACATCAAAAGTGACAGTTTAATTCACTGTAGGTACCCACAACTATTTCTGAAATTAATAATAGACATGCTTTGTAGCTTACGCATGCCAAAATTTATAAGACAAGCCTCATCGTGGAACCTGACTATTTTAACATGACTTCCTAAATAGTCCAACAATTTAAAGCTATTACATAACATTTTGTTCTTGCTAACTTTAAAAACAAAAATGTTTCCTTGCATTCACAGGGTTGTCTATAGTGAAGTGACCTCTACGAAAGGGTTACTCTTTGAAGTGCTCTCTGAAGAGAGCTTCAAGGCAGCTGAGTGTCTCAGATTGTGATTTTTAAGGTTTTGATGCTAGAAAATTGTTTAACAAACAGCTCCAAAATATTTAAATTTTGATTAATAACACACAGTGCCGTGGTATTTAAAGTATGAAATCTAACATGTGGCCGAAGAGTGTGTGCTCCACATGGCTAGGAGAGCAGGAATGGGAGCATACCAGTATCTGAGCAGGAGGGAAAGAGTTACACAAAGCCAACTGAACTGTTCTGTAGGAGTATGTAATTTGTCTCTGCTTGCACCAGAACTTTTCCTCTGATGTTTTGGCTGGACAGGATGTTCCTTCAGCAGTGCAAGGTCCACCGGCTACCATCACTTTGTTCTTCAGAAGTTCGCTTGTGTAAGAGTGTGCAGAGCCCTGCCTGTGGGTAACGTGGGGTACTCTGAATACAACAGTTTGGGGGGATTAGCCGAATTTCCTAGTACAGTGCTATATGCGTAATACTATCCAAACTCAGGGAAACTAGCTGTGAATAACTCTGCTCACACTGCACCTCACACACTGCTCACCCTGAAGCTGGTCGCAGGGCCTCAGAACGGACTGCAGTGAAATTCCTACCCAGTTTCACAGTCTTCTTAAATGTTGAAACATTAGTGATAAAAGCCGCTTTGCTTGGCTGGAAGAATGCTCAGTCTGTCTGAAGGCAGTAAAATAGTAGTGTGTTAGAGTCTGCCTAACAAAAGGGCTTGAACTGACACTAAGAGACGCTGAACTGGCCTCTGCTGAAGGGTTCATTTGAAAATCCCACCTCACTTGTACCCTGATTACTATTAGATTAGGATCACATCTAATCTCATAGTAATTATATATTAGCTGTATATATTAGCTCTAGGATGAGATCTGATGTTTGCATACAAGTATTTATTTTATTAAATGAAAAGGCAGAAGGACCTACCCAGCTCTGGCATCGTGTATCTATACCTCATTTGCATACATACATTTTAACTGCCAAAACAGAAAAGCTTGTAATTTTAATTCCCATTTCGGGACAAGCCAAAGGGGAAAAAAAGAAAAAGGAAAAAAAAAAAAAGCATTGATATTTTTAAATCAGCTTTTCTATGATGGAAGCAAAATGAAAATTAATTAGCTATTTACTATGAATACATTAACACTGTGAATATGCAAGTTGTCATTTAGCATGCCAATGTAATGCTGTAATTGTCCAGACGTAACACTGTCAGAAGATGAGGTGTACCTGTAATTCTTATTGATTTTCAACCTTTTTTTTATTTATAATGGTTGGAAGTAGTACGTAGCCACAGAGATACACACAACTGAAAAGACTCATAACATGCCTTTGTGAACAGTTTCACGTGTGATCAACCCATTTTAAGAAAATCCTTCCAGATGCAGTTCTGTATTGGTGATGGGAAATATAAGAAAAGGTGTAGTGGGTAGAATCTGAATATGCTTTCAGCTGTGCATTACTATCTAAAATGGACATTGATGCTAAAGGCATTCTGTTCTCAGATCAACATAGCCATGACTGTTAAAAATGCAAAGAAAGGAGCTCATTCATCAAGCCATACTAATTATATCCAGCCCACATTTGCAAATTGTTTAATTGTAAGCATTCCTGGACTGGTATTACTGAATTGTAAGGATTATTTCACAGTTGTTGGTAACAAAATTAAAAATAGTCTCCGTTTAGTCTCTTTCAGAAGAGTTGAAGCTATATGATGTGAAAACAAAAGGTGCGTAATAAATAGAGGCCTTATAAGCAAATGTCTTGATACTCAAGGAAATTGTTATTTCATGACTGGATTCTAACTTCAGACCCAATTACAGAATTTTCTTTTTAGAGTTCATTCATCCCATCATGGAGATAATGTAATGAAGATTTTTATAGAACATTTTTATAAGGAGAAATGTGACAAATTTTTGTGATTCAGGGTTTTGAGACTTTAGATTATCATCTTTAATTTCAGCTAAACAAAAGAGAGTCTCTCAAGCTTCTTAACTGCAAACACATTGCAAGAAATAGTATTTAGGGCTTTTGAAATCAGGAGATTTTATTTCAGGTGCTCTTCCTGGGTGAATTCCCAGTCCGTAGATGCAGATACCTACCGTGGCTTACAGTCTGTAGCAGTTCTACATTTCAAAATTAAATAGTCTGGTCCTTCTTCAGTCAATAACACTGAAAGGTACATACTGAAAAAGGGAGAAAAACCTTAAAACCTTAAGTTATCAAGTATTTTGAAAATGTATAATTTTGAAAATTTCTTCATTTGACAGATTGTTGACCAAACTGGCAAAGCTTCACAGCCAAACCCTTCTTATGGTGAGTCATTCACAGCGCTGGATCCTGGCAAGTTCAAGTTTAGTGATTTGTATCCATGTCACCTTGGACATGTTTTGTGAGCAATTAAAAAAAACAGGTCATGTTTTGTACTCTGGAGATACTGCTGTTTGTGATTATCCCCAAATTTAATCATTTTGCATGCATCAGACCACTTCAGTCAGCTCACAGGGTTAATAGTGTTCCCTGCTGAGCAGCTTATAGGGGAGCTCACACTTTCAGGAAAACTTTGTCCAGTAGCAGGGGATTGCTACAAATCTCTTGGTATGAAGTACACCCTTGCTTTACATCTTATGGGAGTGGCTTCGGTATCCGGCAGCTTCTGCATCCCACTTGGAGCTGCACCCAGACACCTTTATAAACTTATTTAAGGCTGAGAAGTTTAAAGAGGTGTTAGCAGCAGCCCTTGGTGTTCAAAAATCCAAAAGTACATCACTGTTTTACCTTTCTTCCATCCTTCAGAATGCTACATGTTCTTATTACTTTGAAGTCAAATTCATGACTTGAGAATTTTTGAGTTCTGTTGTGACTGAGCATTGAGCACATACATAATTATCGGACCTTAAACAGAAAAATTAAGTACAACTACTTTTTAAACTATTCATACCCATTCTTAGTGTATAGTATCTAATATTGTGTTGTGTTTTAGACAACATTGATATGAAAATGACATTTGAATTAAGAAAAAAACAGGAAATATTTACTTTGTAAATTTGTCTCTGTATTGTAATGATTGCATTTGCTCACTGCACACTCTTACACATGAGATCTCCAAGACAGTGTTTTTGATTTGTTGCCTGTTGGGGTCTTCAAATTATTTCTAAGAAAATCTGGTAAAGATGGCTGAGAAGGTATGTTCAGCCACAGAACATCACCTGTAATTGTGCAATTAATGGTTTTAACTCATTTTGCAGCTTCCTGAAACACTAGAAGAGCTTTCCAGATTTTCTTATTTAAGCCCTGAAGCTACTAAAGAGTCCTCAAGCTCTGGCTGTTTCCCAAAAGCCCTTGCCTGGGTGTTTCTTAAACAGCTTGATGTTGCTCAGCTGGGTAGAAGACAGTTAAGCAAGTCCTGAATTTAACAAGGCTAGATAAGAGGCCAGTGTTTTTAATTACCTCATTTCTCTTCTGGTCTTGAGAGCTGAATGTTGCATTCTGACTGCTCTGTTATTTATTCTCCCAGGTATGGGCTGTGGGGGTGACTGGGATTTGCACATCTATACAAGCGCTTAATGTGTTTCTTACCAAGTGCTTTTCCCACTTAAAGGTATTTTATTGTGGTCATTATTTTGCTTATTAAAGATATTTTTGTGGTTAACACAACTGGTGCTCTGGCAGTGGATGTAACTTTTCTTCAGCTTTGATGGTGTGGAGGTCATCCAGCCCCTTGTGTTATCACAGCAGTGAGATTAATGCTGGCACTAGTGACCATCATCTCTTACTTGGCTGAATGCTGTTTTTAGGCATTTTGTGCTTGACAATATACCTCTCAAGGGAAGTGTGAATCTTCAGCTCAAAGAATTACGAGGCAAACAGTATTTCAGTCTCATCTGACACGGGTGATACACCAAGTGCTGAACAAAAAAAAAACAAACACAAAAACCACAGAAATGACAGAAGAAATAACTGGAGAAACTGAAGATCACCTCTGGCCTAAATCAAGAGGAATTCTTCTGCCTCACAGACAGATGAGTCTGCAGATGCTGTTGTTGCTAGTTTTCTTGAATATGTGACCCATGAGACTGAAAGTGAGATGATAGGAGGTCTCCTGTGTTTCTCCACACACAGTCAGCTCAAAAATACACTGAAGATATAGACAGAATATCATCACTGGTTTCCTACGGGTGAATGCTGAGAGATGGTAAGTGTGTTGAGATTTGCATTGGGGTGGATTTTCAGTGACTGGACATCTTGATCGTTGTATGCGTTTATAAAGTAGCCTGTATTTCTGCTGGGATTTTGCAGAAGACATTAGTCAACATGAAAAGTATTTCAGATAACTATTGTGAAAAGTTAACTTTATCAAAAATTCTCCTGTGAAATCATCTGTATTTCTAGTTTTGTCTAGTGAAATAAGCAACAAATGTGTGAGCTCCTGTTTTTGTTCTAAACTATAGTGGCTGTTGAGGCAAAATTCTCAGACATTTACTTTCTTCATTTTTAACAACTTTTTTTTTTTAATACTGCAAGCCGTTTTATTTTTCGCATGTTTTATTTATCGTTTTGATTTGAAAACAAAACCTGTCTGTGCTTGGCTCTTCGCATAACAAAACAGTACTTTCATTGTGAAGTTTCACGCCTGAGTCTGCTCAGTTAGAGAACAACTCAGAAAATAACTTGAAGAAAATAACTTGAAACCTTTCATGGCTTTTTGGCTGGAATATGCTTTGAGTGATACAAATAGTGGTCAAATACTAGTTTTACCAGTACTTCTCTGGAACCAAGAGGGATTAGGACTGGAACTTGCACTCGAGAAGGGACTTCAAAATTCATCCTAGCTAGAAAGAAAAGTCAGTACCTTTACCTGGAAGATAAAAAAAAAAAATACTAATATTTTTCTCAACCACCTACTTATGAGAAATGTCAATTTGTATCCAATTTTCCTAAATCGGGTATTGAAGCAGAGGTATTGCTAAAATTGTCCCCAATTCTTTTAAGTCGTCTTTGTGCTGCAAAACAGTCCCTATCATTTCATTAGAAGGGTTGGACAAAGCGCTACAAGCAATTGCCTAGATTTCTTTTCCAAAGGCTGTAAATGTGTCAGGTGTGTCTGTCAGGCCATACAACAATTAGCCAAGACTAATGACACTTAATCTTTCTTGAAGTAACGTAGCACAGCTATTCAGAATTGGCCACCCAGCTACATGTTCCAACCCATGAAACAACGGAGGGAAAATTGGAGTGGGATGGCTGTGTGGCAGATAGATACCATAAATGAGGGCTCTTCCCAAGGCTTTTAGCTGAACCAGCAGTGCCTCAGAATCACTGTGAACCCACTGTAAGGGAAAGTAGTCAGAAGAAATGGTTAATGCTAATATTATTAAACAGTCACTGGTCCTTTGGAACATAAACTGAGTGGGAAGTGCAAGCGTTCTCAGCTGCATGTTTTGGGCTAAATCAAGGTAAGGGGCATAAATTACCACAAGCTGCTTGGGTCGGGGCCTGGTGCCCAGCTCCTGCCTGCCCAGGGCAGCCCCGATGCGAGTAGAGTTGCCTGAGGAAGCACTGTAAGAAATCTCACCAGAGAGCTGCATTTAAACTTCAGTGTGACAGTGTAGGTGGGCCTGAACCCAGCTGTGGGGCCTGCTGATGTGCATGCATTACTGGGCCACAGATCTTCCTTGTCAGACTCGGTCAGGCTTTACAGACATTTCTGGAAGTTACTGGACCTTTGGCTGATCCTGGTGACCATCACCAAACCTACTTTACTCTTCTTGCAAGACATTCCAGATCTTTGTTAGAGTCCTTTGAGCTTTACTTTCATCGGCCAAACTGAAACACTAATAGCTATCATTTAACAGATGATGTGAAAAAAGGTAATGCTGATGTCACTGACATTCTTGGTTAGCGTTTTGTAATTAACTTTTTCCCCCTTTACAATAACTAGAGGACATTGTAGACTAGGTTACCATACCACTAATATCAAAAAAGGTGAGAAATGGGTCATGTTTAATCCCTATTTTTAACCCCATTTACATTATGGCTTATTAAACATTTCTATTGTTCAAATTGGTGAACTGATGTTATTCATTGAGATTTTAACTCTATGTATTTTCACAATTTTGGTTTCCATTACGTACTTGACATAGTTCAAATGTAACTAATTAGTGGTGAAGTACAACTTTTCATTTATCACTTGCGTTTTTGCAGAAACATTTTTTAAGCATTTATTATGATTACTTGTTTATTATGATACATTGCTTCAGGTTAGAATCTTAACTAATTTTTAATGAGGATTCTAAATGTATTAATGCATGTAAAAGGTCTAGAAAGAGTACTATTATTTTTATAAAACAGTGGTATTACTGTAAACATCACCAAGTGATTATGTTTTCACCATTTTATTCAAAGACGTTCAGTGCTAATACTTACTCCTCAACTTCAATATCATTTTGGAACCACAATCCTAAGAAGTAGATAATCTTAGAAAGAAGACGAATTATTAATGCAGAGTGGCATAGTCATCAACAGACTACAAAATACACTTTAAAAATCATGCTTTTACAAACATGGCACAGACTCTGCTGTAGCACTGTATGCTTTAAAAGCTGCAGATACGTTTTAGAAAACACTGATGAAGCCATTACTGCTCCATCCATTTGTTCATAGTATATATCATTATTCAAGAAATTTAAGAACTGTAATGATGGAAAATCACACAGAAAGAAAAGAAAAGGAACATGGACTTTGTCAGAAACAAGGGCTACATTTTTATTCAAGAGGCCCATAATGACGGAAAATCACAGTGAAAGGCAGAGACGAAACAGGGATCCCATAAAGGACTGACACACCACAGTGGCACAAGTAGTAGAACAGTCATAGCAAGTGGATAAAAATAAAGAAAACAAAATTAACTAGAGAAGAGCTGGACTCAGGGATGAAGCACAAAACAGAAACAAATCACAGTAAATGCTGAGGATTAATTTCAAAGAAGCTACTGAGAATGAATGGAGAGACAAGTTGCATCAATATTAATGAAGCTGAAATAGAGCTCCAAACGACCGCGAGTGCAAAATGGCACAGAAAACATCTTGTTTTTAAATAGGTTGGAGATTGGTTCACAAGACCTTCATAAAAATGAAGAGAATTCACAAAAGACATTACAGGAAATGTGATAAACAATTGTAACATAAATCTTAAAGATGAACTATAGGAAGATTTAATTACCACTGCATACATTTGTGGTTTTAATCCATAGTTTATAGGCAAGTTGTTCAGAAAAGTAACAAAAGTGTGTTTTCTGACATCTAATGATCTATAAATGTCTTAAAGGGATCTTATGCAACTCCAAGTATTGGCCTTTGATTTTTTTCAAGCAGTCTAAGAGAGTTAGGCACCTAAAATCCTTAGCAATATATTCTTTTTTGTGTCTTTATAACATACCAGGAAACATTATTGTCCACCTTGAAATGAAGAAAGAACAAATATATGTTACGTGTAGGTTGGCAGTTAGAACTGTGCAGGCAGGAAATAAACCTTTCTTCCAAAATTACTTAAGGCAGACGTGACTATAGGCTATGGAGCTCTCAGGGATTCTTGGATGCTTGACATTAAAAATTTGTGCCCCGCCAGCTGACAACTGTATTCAGTTCCAGTCAGACAGCCTGTAGTTACAAACAAGGGGTCACATTTTAAGAACCCGATTTCTAAAAAAGACCAACACAAATATGTAATTTCTCAGATGATGTTGTCAGGAGTCCTGTAAATTGAAACTGGCATGTCAAGCATTGCAAGATCTTCCTTAGCTAGAAAGCAGAGCAAGCGAGCACTTTTCCTGATAAAGATTGCTCTTCCCGAAGAATATTCAGTGTGGGAGGCTAAATTTCAGCGTCCTAGAGATGCAATCCATTTGTCTGTTTTACTTATGTAACAAATTAAACTACTGAAGGTTTTGCATCTGCCACAAGAGCAGCCGCACGCTTTTCCTTCTTGTCATAACGGGTTAGTGACGTTATTTCAGTGCGTTCCCACAGCTTACCAGCAGCAGTCCTTTCCACTTCAAGGGTCTTACTGCCCCGGCTGTAAATACGCTCACCTTTTTTACATTGTAGTAAAGAGATGATGATCTGAGTAAAGCTATTGAGAGTAATGAAACTGCTTTGTAAGGCAAAATTTTGCTTTAAGAGGGAGACTGGGATATATAATATTGGCATAAATGTGTATGAAGACATAGACTAGATTTGGCAGAAAAACAGCTATTGATGGAAGGCCATGCTCTCATTTTTCTTAGGGGGCATGGGAGAGACATCACATCGTGGTAGGCCCTAGTTAAACTCCGACTGAAAATCTCTCTGCAGAATTTATTTGGGCCCTGAAGTCCCTATCAATGAAACCTGTATACAAGCAGCCACGCTTAAGTCAAATTTTGGTTGTATCTACAAAAATATTAGAATTGTGAGGCAACGGTACTTCTCTGGTCATATTTTATTTTTTTTAATGCTGTGATAGTAAACTTTACCACATAGGAATTAACTTCTGAGTGTTTCATGAGAGAATTTCATTGTCTTACCAGAACTGCTCTGCAGAAGTGTTGTTGGGCTGTGGGTCACCAAGACCTTCTGGCGTGCCATGCTCTGTCTTGCTGTGCGTATCCTCCACCCCAGCAACTCACAGGGCAGGGTGGTGATCACCTTCGATTATTGACTTGAACGTTATTCTCATTTTGGGAGAACAGGGCATGAGATAAAATGGAAAGGTGTCTGCTAAATGGTGTTCATGTTCAGCTGCATTGGCTTGTTGATGGCTGTTGCCGGATGATGGTGCTTGTGTGGCACTTGTGGCTGTTACTGACCTACAGAGGTAGAGGCTGGTATATCTCAGAAATTGCTGTGACTCTTGATTTGTGCTGGGACATAGCGTATATAGTGTATATACACAGTAGTGCATATATACAAATTGTTTCCTTCAGACCTTCAAGGCAAACATAAATAGGTCATTTTGAAGGACTGTACTGTTGTTTTACGGAGTTCTTCATCAAGCATGGAGAAAACCTGGGTGTTTATGGTCAATTAATGACTTACAGATTCATTTTATACTCTTATTACTGTATTTTAGTGTATTTCTTTTGATCCACAGCGAAAAGGAAGTGACAAAATGGAAGTGTCATCTCTCTATCAACAGGGCAGTTATGAAAACAATTATATAGATCAGCAGTAAGCAGAAAAATGAAACAACTGTATTCTAGATAAAAATTATTTTTCCAACTTCTTTTTAAAAGTAGTAGAGTTTGAAGAAACATGAAATCTAAGGTGTTATCAGAGCTCTTCTAAAACATGGATACAAGGTAGGTCAGAAAGATGAAACCTGGAGCCAGGGAAAGAAAAGCACCTGAAGGCACGGTGTTCTTCCAGCTTTGAAAAAGACTGGCTTTTAGGAGCAACTTTGTAAATTAACTATGGGGAAAGCATTGGTGATGAGTGAAGCTTTGAGTTGATAAGCTTTTTCAAGTGGAGAGTCATGAAATAAGTTGCAAAATAGCTAAGAGATCCTCTTCTGAACACTTGAATGAGGCATAATTGTATTGTGACTTTTTCTTATGAAGAACACTATGATGAAATTAAATTTATATATATTCATATGGTCCAAGGCTAAAATTGCTCTTCTTACTGAGTTTTTATAGTGTAGTAACTGAATTACTATAAAGTAATAATTGGATTCTTATAATGACCGCAAGAATACAATAACAGCTGTTTGCAGTTAGTATTTATGTGCAAATTGGTGCATTCTAGCAAACGAATCTCTATTGTATTTGGAAAGGTCACTGTAACCCTAACATAGAACTGTCATCCCATTTTCTTTAGGGGTGCAGTGCTACCACGGTATTTCTGGATTGGACTCAGATAGGCACCCACTTGGTCAACCTAATAATGTTCCTTCATGAGGCAAAGCTTCTAGGTGACGGCTGTTGTAAACTCTTGAAATTGTATAGGTTCTTATACACAATGTCTTCTTGAAGAAGCAGATAATGTCCTTGATATCTTTCTGCATGTGTAGGTGTGACTCACTTTGGTGCTCTAATGAGGGAGTCCTGAGGACCATTCCGCAGCCCCTCAGCATCCGGCCCCTGTTGCTCTCCATCGTTACTGGAGCATGTGCTGCCTGTGCAGTGGTACAGCTGCTGTGGTTTTCCTCAGAAGCCTGGCTGACCTGCTTAAGGTTGCAGCTTTTGACAGATCTTAAGGAATTCTTTGGTATTTTGTGAACAATATCCCTTAACTCCTGTCCATGAGTAACTCTTTTTCCCCTACTTTTCTCTGCTTTTAGTAGTAGTAATTGTAGAATTGTTTTTATTTTAAATTGGTACTTGCTTTTATACTGTCATTTTGCTAGGCTACTGGAAAGTTCAAAGCAGACTTGTCATTTTTGAACTAAAATTTTATTAATTCCCCAGTAATTTCTCCTACTTCAGTATCTCTCTTCTCTCATCTCTGTGATTGCATCTTTTTTAGTATTCTCACTGTGGAAATTTTAGCACGTTATACCTGTTAGTGACATCATCCACGTTAAAGTTATGAAATTCAGCTGAAATTTCTATGATCTAGGAAAAAAATGTTAATATGTGCCAGACCTGACCGTTCTGCATTATATGCTCCTGAGCTGCCAACGTCTGGGACGTGGCTGAAAGTAATAAGAGATGTTTTCTGCCACCGCAATGATCCTGACAACTTTGAAGTGGCACTAGCATCATTAACAATCTCTTACCCTTGTACTGGTCTTTAAGTAAAGAGAGTGACTACAATGAAAAAGAATGAAAATTGATAAATATAAAACATAAAGTATGGTATGAATTTAAGAATGTAAGGAATGGCACAAGGCTAGATTCTCTATGGAAGTGGATGAATCCACAGTTAAGAAAACAAAGCCAAAGCCTCTTGAATCCTGTCAAATGCAGTGTTTAAAAATGTTGTGTTAAAGTACAGTTCAGCTGGGTGATGAGTGCCCGTAAACTCCCCAGAAGTCACTGAACAGCATTTAGTTTAGACTGTGCCCTTGAGCAGCATTTCTTTTTAGCACTGAGTGTATTTATTCCTCAAAGCCATCCCGTTCCCTCCCAGGGGCAAGGACCCAGGCAACCCAGGATTGGTGGCGTGGAAAAGCAACTTTGTTCTTCTAACCCCCTGGGTTGCACTGAACATTGCCCGGTCACAGCAAGGATCAGGGGCTCTGTGTTTATTCTTTCAGTTCTACAAAACCACTTATTTTTGTAGTTAACGGTGGCTTTGCAGTAAATATATGTTCTGGGAAGCAAAAAGCAAAGAGTATGTTGGTGGCACAAACCATGAGGTGTTTGTTTTATTACTCTCCCTTAAACATTGTTTTTAATCAGGTAGAGTTGCTCTAGGACTGTTTGACTTCTGCACGTCTTCTAGCTGTACAATAAGCTGTATTTTTGCAGGCGTCCATGTTGTAGAGTTAAGATGACATTGAGATGACTGCTCTCTAGATGTTTTTTCCATCAAACTTACAGAACACGTTTTAAGTAACAGGATTGTTATAATTTAAGCTATGCATGCCAGTTTAAAACAAGGCTTTCAGCACTGACAGACTTGGATAGAAACATTCAACCAAGTAAGGCAAAGCATGACTCTAAATGCAACTTGAAAACAAAGGTAGGTAAGGTGAAATGTTACGCTGCCAAGAGATGATTTCTAGCTGATGGAATCAAATGCTTTCAAGTCCTTTACTGTAGGTAGTGAAACAGCAATGATTAACAGTAAATTAGATATAGAAATTGATTAAAGGGGGGCATTATTCTAGTATGTTGTGTGATGAAGTACAAAGAGCATCAATTAAAAAAAATTGTATGCAAACTTGCAAATTCTTGCGCACATAGCCCTGATTTAGACATGCTGAACTAGAAGCAGCAGCAGAAGTGGTCAAGATCTTAACAATTTTTTCTCTTCCAGACTTCAGCTGTTTTCCCAGGTAGCTAAAATCAGCGTTATACACAAAGTAGACTTTATAATATATATTTATGTATACATATATATATATGCATACATATACATATATGTATATTCCTTGATTTCATGTAGCAAACTGATGATACCTGTATTTGCTTATGAACTGGTGAGGGGAAAAAAAAGGTAAACTTAACTGGCTGCTAGATAAATAGCAACTTTCTTGTCATAGACAGATATTCAGCGAGGTTAATTATTTTTATTTTAAGAAGACAGTTAAAGAAAATTACCTTCTGAGATATACCATGCCTATACAAAAAAGATGGACAACAAAATTGACTGACAAAATGTTATGAGGGTGAGAGAATTTATTTGATGGAAATGCTCCCCAAAAGTAGCCTTTCAGAATGTTTGCAGTCTTATTAATGGAGCTAGGCGAGTTCATGCATCATTCTGCAGTGAAGTAGCCCTGTGTAACCCTCCTTTCAGGACTTCGAGGACATACAGAGTAGGATGGGTAGGAGTGGGCTGTCTTGAACTTCTAGAAGGGTGGAAAACCGAGATGTGTTGATTCCATTCCTGAAAAAGACACAAATTTTGCTTACTGGAGGTTTTTTATTTACGGATGCAAAGGCTGCAGAGTTGCTCAGCAGTTATTCATACATATTTTTGGTTAATTTCAGTATTTCTGAATGTTTCTTTTAGTAATCCGTTTGCTTCATTCAGGAGCTAAGTAACTAAATGTTAACTTGAATTAGTTTTTTTTTTTCTTTTTCCTGTTGATAGTGTTAGATTAAAGTAATAGAAAGACTTGCATAAGCATGCTACCACCAAAGACTGACTATTAATGATTATCACTACACTAAGAGGAAAAACCTCTGCATGGATACAGTAGTCTTTTTCTCCACCATACTGCAGCAAAATCTTTGGTCACTGAAAAGGAAAATAAGTAGTAACTGCAGGTTTTTTGATATGCAATTCTAAATTAGGCTTTGGAAAACAGTGTCCTTTCTTAGCAAAAATAAATAAATAAAAAATCAAGATTATATTCCTTTTATTGTGACTGAGATGATATATAATCTGATGATACTCTCACCTTGACTCCTTCAGTCTGGTGGTTTTCCAGTTCTGAGAATTTAATCTTACAGACCTAAAATAGGACATGCTATAAGAACAGTTTTTACCAACATCTCTCCTTCAATTTTCTTAGCAGGCAAACACTTGATGGTGTCTGTCTGTAATGGTTCAGAGGAACAGTCTGAGTTCAAGAAAGTGTCTTAAAATTTTTTTTTCAAGAGTCTTGATCAGACTTCTGTAACATTCTACAACTAATTTTTTGTATGTTCTAAATATTTTGTCTTGTCTTGACATCTGATATATTCCCAGGTACAACCTCTCAAGGTTTAGGTTTAGTTTGTTATTTATTAAATTGCTGTGCGAGTTGTTATAAACAAATCCGGATGTTTTTACAATGGGCACATGCCTCTTGAGCTCATATGCTGTCTTTATTAATCTGAATAAGCACGAACAAAGAACTTGCAGTATGCCTAACTGCCACTGTTCCTTGAATCCGAAAGGAAAGCTGATGCTCAGTGCATATTCCTGGTATTCTACCTTTCTGGTGCTGCCTGCTCCAGCACAGGATTGTTGGGTCAGGAAACAGAAGACCAGGAGATCTGAACCTGCGTATCTGCTTGCAGTGAACAGGGTTACTCTTTGTGCCTTGATGTTTCCCTTTCATTCATGTTGTTATTTGCAGAAGGGTGCAGGGTCTTGGTCACGGTTCCTATACAAGCAATAATCACCTCAGAATGCTCTTAGAGATCACATTCAATAAAAAAAGCCTGTATAGGAGGTCATCCTTAAATTATAGCATGACATATTTTGACAAGGCCAATTTAGAGAATTGTTATTTTCTTGCTGATTTATTTATTTCTGGCAAATCGTTTTTAACTTAGAGGAAGTTAGATGAAAAAATAATTCTTCAGTTAAAATATTTTAAAGACCCCCTAAAGCAAATTATACACTCAACTAAGTCTTTGCATTCTTCAAAGTGTATGAATATGACGTTAGCATATATTTAAGACATAAGAAAAAAATGACCTAGACACATAATACAAAGTCTAATCATTACGGACACTTTTTTCTTCCTATTATCAAAGTAATTTGATTGGGGAACTGGTGATCTTAATGACTTACAGCTAGTTAGCAATCTTCATCATTCTATTTATAGATTAAAATCATCTTGTTTCTTTGAAACAGCAAATGGAAACATTCTTTATTCTGATAACTGTCAGCGTAGCCCTAAATGTCCTTGCCATGTTACCTAACACTGTGTAGAAATACTGACTTCTGAAACCAGCCACTTCTTCCCCGAACTGATCTGAGAGTCAAGTCCAGTCTTGCATCTGAAGACTGACTGAACAGGCTCTGCGTGCCTGTGCTCTCCTTTGTAGGACAGCAAAGTTGGTTTAGTAGAGGCATTGCTGAAGCGGCAAAAACACAGGTTATTATAATAATGATTACTTATTACACTAAAATCCTATTCACAGGTTAAGTGGGACCCTGCATGGAGATAAATTCTTCTAGTACAACTGTAACTTCTTGCAGGTCCCCGTTACCTCCTGCCTAGCCCAGGCTGTTCTGGCAGATTCTGCTGGACAGAACCAGCTCTACAGGGCTCAGCGCTCCTCTGCTGGGAGATGGAGACTGGATGCTGAGCACCTGCAGCTGGCTGTGGAGCTCTGCTCTTGTCTCCTGCGCTGGTTTGCTGATTCCTCAGGCTGGTTTTCCACCTCACACAGCCCCAGTTTTATTTGCTTATCACCGTCCCCTTTCTTTGACTCTCTGCTGATTTTGGGATGTGTGCTTTCTCCTCCTGGGAAGGATGCCCCAGGTGGCTGGTGCTGCAAGCGTTGGGAGCCCAGTGGTCACCAGCCCTAAATGATGGGACCTGTGTGTGTCTTGTGGCACGCAGTTGTGTTTCCTCCAGATGGGTAGGGCTCATCTACGTATGTTCTTTTTTAAATGTTACATGTACTTTTGCTGGTTTCATTTGCAGCAAATGAGTTGCTGTTATATATACATTGTAATTTATTAAGTAAATGCAATTACATTTGATTGTAATGTATTCAGACGGTGGTATTGGCTTCCTTAACGATGATCTTCCCTGCCATGAGCATTAGACGTTACATTAGACTATGGATTTCTGTCTGTGAATGGCTTTGGAAAAGTTACTGGATGTGGTGCAGGGGTTCTGTTAAGTCCAAAAGCTTCAGGAATATCTTTTTACGTTTGATATCACGAAGTATCAAATTATAGGCGATCCCACTGGCACCCTTGGAGGTTCAAGTCTCCAGTCCCACACGCTGTGGTGCCTCCAGCCCGCCTGGATGGCTACTGGCGGAAGCACCGTGAAGCCCAGTACGTGCAGAGCTCTCCGTGCTTCCCCGTGGCAATTCCTGCTCCGTGCCTGTCGGGCCGGCCCGCGGCAGGGCTTCACCTAACCGGGCCGGGCCGCCTCGCCGTGCCACGGGGCCGCGAGGCACCGGGCGCCTGTTGTGGTTCCGGGGCGGCACGGAGCGCCCGGGCCGCTCCCGGAGCCCCGCTGAGGCCGCCCCGCCGCCGGGCCCGCCCCGCTCCGCTCCGCCGACCTTTCCCCTGGCGGCGGGCACGGCCAATGGGCGGCGCGGCCCCGCCTGTTCCGCCGGCGGCAGCTGCTGGGCCGGCGTGTCCCGGTCGCGTGTGAGGCCGCTCCGCTCCCCTCCTCTCCCCTCCGGTCCCGTGCCGTGCTGCGAGGTGAGCCCGACCGCCCGCAGCCCCGGGGGGCTCGGCTGCGTGGGAGCAGCCCCGCCCCGCTCCCCTCGCCTCGCCGCCCCGCCCCGGCGCGGCCGGGCCCCCGGGAGCAGGCCGCACACCGGGCCGGGGCTCTGCGGGCGGCCTCGGGGGGCGGGCGGGCGGGGGCTCTCCGCCCCTAGGCGGCTCCGGGCGGCCCTCGCAGCGCGGGGCCTTCACGGCGCTCTGCTCTGCTCTGCCTCCCCAGATGCCCCCGAAGAAGGCAGGCGACGGGGTGAAGGCGCACCCGATCATCGGCAGGTTCGGGACGTCCCTCAAGATCGGCATCGTCGGGCTGCCCAACGTCGGGTAGGTGGCGGCTGCCCCCCCCCCGTCCCGGCCCCGGAGCCTCGTGGGCACGGAGCGGGGCGGGCACGGACACGCAGGGGCCTTCCTGCTTTCTTTGGAGAGGATGAGGTGCGCGGGGAGGGCTTCACGGGGCAGGAACTGTCAAGAGCAGCGAGTAGGACTGCTGCTCCTGGAGCTTCTGGAGAGTTGGTAAAGACAAGCGTCACGGACGTGGCGGGGTGGAGAGGTTGAGGGGAGATGAGCTGTAGTTCTCTGGTGTGCTCCTCAGCTGGAGTGCTTAGGGCCCGACAGAGAAGCCTGTCTTGAGGTGCTTCTGAAGGAGGGTAAGTCACCTGGAGAACGCTTGTGGGAAACTGTCGGTGGTGATCTGCGTATCGTGCTTTCTAAAAGAACCTCCAGGTGTTCACAAACTTAAAATCCTTGTGCGATATGATAGCAAAATAACAGGGAGAAGTAAGGGGAAAGTGGCTTGTAAAATAGTACAAAAATTGTATATTTGTTATCTCTTTAATGAGGTGAAAAAGCACCTTGATCGTCGCTATCAGATCTTCCATTTTGGTTAACATTATGAAGTTTTTTGAAAGCTTTCCCTACTTAATTCTTTTCTGAAATAAGAAAGAAAACGTTGAACTTGTCTCAAAGCCGTAATGAAAAAACAAGAAGCCAGTATTAATATCTATTTAATTTTTCAGGGCCTAGGAGAGTTGCACACCAGAAAGGAAATAATTAGTAGTAGCAATGGCTAACGTGTAAATGGAGAAAATAGGGTTTGCAGTTAGAAAGAAACTTTCAAGTATAATTATGACTTTTGAGCATTTTGGCTGTGTACAGGGGCAGCTATCAGAATTCTTTCACCCAGTAGCAAAGAAAGTCTGTAAAACTGAAATTAAGGAGGCAAACGAAACACCTACCAGAATATTTATGATAGAAGGCTCAGGACTTGATTAAGAACTTCCTCTTAGCAATAGCTCAAGAGTGGCTAGTTTTGGTTTAATAAATACCAACTAACAAAATAATCTACTCTCTGGTTTAAATGAAATGTTCTTTTTTTTCCTAGCAGTTTTACTGATAGTAATTAACACACACAAAAAATATTTGGTGAGTTAAACTGTATATTCATGTGCACAAAAGATTACTTATAATTGATTAACTGATGTGACTCGCTTTCTTTGCTCCCTTTTCCTTGTTTGGTTGTTGACTTTTATTGCTTAGATACTGAAGTTGTGTTAATGCGTAAATAAATCTGAAGAAATAATATAGTTGTGGAAAGGGCCAATGAGTCTCAGTAAAGCACATTCACTTGAAATAAGTTTCAGGCTTCCCTATTGTTTTCTCATCTTGTGCTTGAGGAAAATGAGTAGTGGCCAGTAGAGCTGTGCTTTACTTTTGATCTAAAATTTCTCTGCTGACATGCACGATATAGTCACTTAAAGGAATTCTTTAGGGCATGGAAGAGAGGTAAACATTGAGTTTTGATGTGACACTCCATATGTGTGTTTGAAAGCATCTTGTACTAGAAACAGTGCAATGGTCACTCCCTCTTGAAGCAGAGGGATAGTTCGGTATTGCATGTGGTTTGGGATAACACGTGTTTTTATCCAGCCCTTGTAAATTCTTCTAATTCAGATTTGTTTAAGAAAGTGTCTTTCTTTTTTTTTAATAGGAAATCCACATTTTTCAATGTATTAACAAAGAGTCAAGCGGCAGCAGAAAACTTCCCGTTCTGTACTATTGATCCAAATGAGAGTCGAGTACCTGTGCCAGATGACAGATTTGACTTCCTATGTCAGTACCACAAACCTCCAAGGTAACTCAAGTTCTTCATAGTTTTCTTTGGTTAAGCAGATGAAATGGTGTTACTGAAACCAAAGTTTTCATAGAAGTTTAATGTGATTACAGTGTCTTTGTTTTTACTGATGTCTCTCTTGGTATGTGAAGTGGTATGTATACAACCAACTGGACTTTTTTTTCCATAAGACCTTTGTGCTGTGAGTGAGAAATCTAGGCACTGCTAGTCATTGCTCAGTTTTCTTCCACCTTTGAAGGTAGAGGCTCCCAGGTGACTTGGATCTTTTGCAGAGATTTGGAAAATCAACAGTAACAATAGTGGACATACCTAATTTGTGTCATGAGATTGTTCATTTAAAAATTTTCATCCTGTCTTTTACATTGTTTAGAATACAATATATGCTGTGGATATTTAGCTACCTTGCAACATAACCTGTGCTGTCAGTCTTTTAACAGTAACATTTATGGACAGCCCTTTTCCCCAACTCTCTCTCCTTTTTTTTTGGGCTCTGCTATTTGTTGCCTGATACATTCAATGATATTTAGTGCTCTCTCTCTTCCAAATGTTTCCCTGCTCTATAAGTGTATTGATTTTGTCACATTGTTGTTTTTTGGTAGTGACTGTTTTCATAGCCTGCTCTATGTGCTCAGTGTGAGAAATGGATTTGTGATTGAAAATAAAAGTTTAAGGTACTTTCAGAACTCAGAAACTAAAATAGATACTCATAACTTATTAATTTCAGTTTTCAGCTACATGCAGATGTATCTTGAATAAAGTGAATGTACATAAATCATAGGGCCAAATTATCACGCACGTCTGTGCTTTTGTTTAACGTTTGGGCCTCAAGTTTTCAAGCCAGGTATCTCTGAGTTGAAGAAAGA
Organism: Cygnus atratus; assembly: GCF_013377495.2. Classification (NCBI taxonomy): domain Eukaryota; kingdom Metazoa; phylum Chordata; class Aves; order Anseriformes; family Anatidae; genus Cygnus; species Cygnus atratus. The sequence continues at coordinate 18,161,980 of NC_066367.1, forward strand.
TCACTGACTGAGAATCCATTTGTCAACTTAATTTTCAGGTCCAAACAAGTTACTTCTGTCTGTAATTCCTGCGTACTTTTAAAATACTGAAAAATACACTAATGCAGAGCTATTTGATTAGGTGAATTGTTATAATGTTACCTAATTCTTCCTTCCCAAGTGAGCATTAAGCATACTTGTTGCTATGTAGACTATGCAATAAATCTATGCTGAACTTGAGACAAAACCTTTGGTTTGTTGATTGTGTAGAAGTAACAATGTGGCTTATAAGATTTTTTTTTTTTTTTTAAAGTCTAAATTGTAATGATACCACTGCTTGGCCATATAAACACTCTTTTTCTTCTCATTTAACTATGACTGGCTTCTTCTAAATCAGTAGTTGAAGTGACAAAGAGAACGAGCTCTTCCTCCTCACCTTCTTTGGGCATCTCTCTGTAGAAGGAATGCATGGTGTCCCACTCAGAAACCGTCTGGAGAGAGAACAAAAAAAACACCCTTCCCTTTCATATTACTGGATAGTGTTATTGGATTACTTAAAATAAATGGGCATGGGGATTAGTGAATGGCTCGTCTGAGTTCTGTTGTTATGCTTGTCTCTCTTTAATATTTCACTGTATCAGGAAAAAAAAAGGCAGTAATTCAGTAGCACAGTAGACTGAGGTAACACTCCTTGGACTGTTAGTGCTTATCTGGTTGGAACTAACTCAGGGAAAGGTGGCCTTGGTCATGAAGATACACAATTTAATTTACATTTAAATTGTAATTTAAATTCCTTAATTTCTCTTGAATAGTCTTGATTTCTTTCTTCATCTTTATGTAAGACGTTCCGTGTTAATTTTCTACGTGTTTAGATTAGTAAAAGTAATCAATCTGTGCATGCAGAAATGTCGTATAAACATTAAGTTCTCGTTAAACCAGCCTCATTTGCCCTAACGCCTGAAGATTTTGTCTCAGACAGTTTAAAACACTGATGTTTTTATTTCCTATATGCTACACTTAGTCACGACAGAACTGCAGTGATTGTATGGAGGTAGGAGGGAAGAGGGCTTCGTTGTGAGTAGCATATGACAGGCCAAAGCGATTTTGCCTGGATGCTTGGAGCCCAGCACTCCTGAGAGTCTCTTTGCTCAGCGTGAGTAGCAGCCATGCAGAGCGGCAGCAGCCGAAAACCTCGCCTGCCTGCTTGTGCTGGGTTCCTGCAGGTGAGGCGTGGCGAGCATGGGACTGGGCCAGGCTGGCAGCCACTGCCACTGGGAGGAGATCGCTTCTGCCAGGGAGAGGTGGGCCCTGCTGCGAGAATATTGCTGGTCTGGGTTGTGGCTGTCCTGCCACCAGAGAAGGAGCTAGGCTCTCCAGGTACCGTTTGTTGCTTGAGGATCCATTCCCATTGCCACAAGATTAAAGCATCCGCGGGGAAGGGACTGGTGCGCAGTTACCTGCTAGCCCCCACTGACAGCTGACTGGTGTTACTTACTGGAAATGTAAATGTTTGTAAATGAAATCAGGTAGGCAACAATTTAGAGGCAAGGACATAAAGGTAAATCTGTATTTAATAGATCAAGGTGTACTGACTGAACTTAAACCCTGTGTTGTTTTTTTTTCTTTCTACAGTAGTGGATGATGTATGACTGCTTACAATAAATTAGCTTAGTGTTAGAGACCCTATGCAGAAGGTGGGATCAAAAACCTTCTGGAAAAAACTGCTACGTTGCTGCCAAATTTATGCAAATTTCCTTGAATTTAATGTTATCTATTGCTCGCTTTCCAGTGTGAATAAAGTTTTAAAATTTTGGTTTAAAAACCAAAAACAAAACAAAAGAAAAAAAACAACAGAAAAAGCAGAAAAATGTAACACATTAAAAATAATTCTATATGCTTGTTAATTTAAGGTCTTAGGTAAAATAAGTTAGAACAGAATATAAGCCATTTAAACTACCTGTTTCTTTTAGATTTTATACCATGCTTAGTGAAAACTCATGGTTTTTACGTTGTGCTAACATCTAGCTTTTCCAGAGAGGAAAGCTGGGGTTTTATTTTGTTCTTCTACCTCCATTCCCCCAATATGGGTACTTTCAGGCAAGGGTCCACTGATTAATGGTTGAATTAGTTTCAATTTAGCAATTGGAAAGAGATTATCTTTGTTGGAAGATAATCCCTTTAGGAACAAAAGCAGAAATATGTATTCTTTTTCCTTGATCTATAAGTCTTAACCAGGTAGGAAACAATGGTATCCACTAATTTTAAAATAGAAGAGGTGTTCTTCATCGTGGCAGGTAGCTCCTGCCTTGAAAATTGGGAATTGAAATCCAGAAACAATTGATCTGTTAACTGCAGGTAATATTTTAACAGAAAAAGATTTTAAAGTCTAGGCTTCTGCTTCCTGCTCTGCTTAAAATCAAATCAGATTATAAGCAGGAATGAGTAAAATATAAGTAATTTGTTTGGTCCATCCTTTCTCAAGTTAGCAGTATTCATTCAATTCCTGGTGTGTTTGCAGCTGTAAGTAGATGCATTGTGTGGCACACTTGTATTCACAAAACAGTGTTTATTGCAACTACAAACATTTCTGTTTAATTTAGGCAGTTTTAAATCTCTCCTGGATGTCTTTTTCAACTTAAATTTTAAAGCAATCCTCATTATCTCACAGGGGAATAATATGTGAAGTACAACTACCCCTCTTTAGCTCTAGCATTATCCTTCAGGATCTCTCTTTATGTTTTTGGCAGCAAATTGCCTTGGTTCATTGTGTTACGTTGTAGATTGTTAAAATTCATGCATTCAGATCTGCAGTGCTCGAGTGGTGGTTACTGAACTAAATCTGAGCAGTAACTTGCATTGTTGTCTGGGTCATAAAAGTCCTGTGTAATATTAAATACAAATTCTCTTGACTATGCTGCAGGGTAATGTTGTGTTTGGAAACAAGCCAAAAATAATAGTGAGGACCGAGGACCCAGTGGGAGAAGTTCTCACAATGTAGATGGTCTTCTGCATTGCTGCTTCATGTAATTTGTAAAGTCTTAACGGGTGACTCCTGCTTAAATTATAGGAATGCTCAGGAAGGAAGTAGAATTTCTCTTTTCTAACAGATTTCAAATAAAGTTTTTAAAGGAAAAAGAGCCCATACTGGAACCAGGAGATAGTAACATTTCTTTTTGCCAAAGGGAAAAGAATCTGCCCTTTTTTGCTGTGTGGGATCTTGGACCTGGCAGAGCGTGAGTTGAGAGAAGTGTCTTGAACCATTCAGGGAATGAACATGAAGTAAGCGTTACAAGAATTATCAACCAGGCTTGTTGGAAAATTGCTGCATTATGAAATTGGCTGAAGCTTTTGGTTGGCTTTTCAGGGTATCCTGGTGGGGGTGAGATTTCAGTAAACTGCATTAAATGCTGCAGAGAAATTATTAGGGTATTGTCATTGGAGAAGAATAAAAATGCAGGGAGAGAAGCAGCATTTTTCGCTAAGTATGTTTTAATCTGAAGCCAAAGCTTTAGGTGTGTGTTGCCTGCAACATTTTGCAACTAAACAGCTAGTTGTGCTAAACATTACTTGTGGAAACCTGCGGAATAAATGTATGCCTTCTCCCCTCAAATTTTGGAACAAATACATATGTACAACAAATTGCAGGTGGTTTAGCTTCATGACGTTAACTGTTTGTCTTTCAGAGCATAGGCAAGAGTGAGTAGTTTTGAATGCCTTTTTCTGCTTTCCTCTGTCTTCATCTTCCTACGACGATATAAAGATTTAGGCTTAGGAAATGGGCCACCTAGAATGGTGATGGTTTTACTTTGCTTGGGATGTTAGCTTTTTGATACCCGAGATGAAGATGAGAAAACGTCCTGGAAAGCCAGCTACTTCGTCTTCAAAGGTCTCTCACTTGTATGAGCCAATTGTGAAATAAATATGCTGGGGTTTTGCATCCATTGTCTGGCAAATGAGGCCGATTCTGGTGATAGCGGCCTATCTGCATATGAAGGTGTCTGTCCTGCTCTAATGTGCCATCTTTGTAGCGAAAGTGTGAATTCTTCTGATGGCTGGCCAGGAAGCTAATCCTGTCGGAATTAGAGGGGAGCATGGAAGGAGAACATTTCTAACACCACCTTTGTTTTTCTTACACTAAAATTTGAAATTACAATGGAAAAGTGCTTTAAAAAGTGTCATTTTTCTACCTTGCTGCTGACTTAACTTTTTGTCAAAAAGCAAGGAATTCTAACAATTCTATCAGTGAAGTTGCTGCTGTTTCTTGTAAAGGTTTTATTAGCTCTGCACTTCTGTCAGGTGGAAGGAATTACTAGGTTAATGCATTTATGGGGTTACTGGTTTCTGCCTTCAGAATGTGCGTTATTCTTGGTAGTGCCTTAATAATGACTGATTAGCTGCTTCCATTTGAGTTTGTGTACTAGTAATTTAAAAAAAAAATCAATAGAATTTGCTAAGAAAACCGTAGTGGGACAAAAATGTGAAGCTTTCAAAGTTTGTTTACTTCAGAAGGTATTTATAAGAATTATAAGCAACTCATGTTATTTTGTAAATATTTTCTTGCATATTTTCTAGCCTCACCCTTTTGAATGTCGTGTTGTATTATGGCTTGTCTCTAATCGCATCACAAAGGTATTGATGACATGAAATGTATTGTTAAGTTCCCAATTTATTACAACTGGTGGGTATAGTAATGCTTTGAACTTCACCTTGGCAAAGAAAAAGATTTTGTCCAGATCCTGTACTGTGAAGTTTGTGTATTTGGAGGAGAAAAAAACCAAAACAACAGCAAAACAAAAACAAGAACAAACAAAAACACACATGCACACACAAAAAAGAAACACACAAACACCCCTCATTTTTCTTGTGAAGTGTAAGAGGAATATTGAAAACAAAAATGGGATAGACTTCATATCTTTAGTCACACCCTTTTCATCAACATTACTGAAGCATTTAGTCATGGGCATTAGATTTGGGCATTTTTCATTAGTAAAGCGTTTAGATTTGGGCATTTTTCATTATACTTGACTGTTAGTAGTACAGTGAAGTGTTGTATTTACCTAAGCATCATGCTAATGAAATATAGTTAGTGATAATTTAAGGTGTTTGGAAATTAAGTACTGTTCCTTTTGTTTATGTATTTTGAAGCCATCAAGTTGGAAGTCTTGATGCCTGTGGTGTGCTGTTTCTAGTCTTTTGCAAGTGAGGAATTTGCACCATTTCAGCATGGTTTTCTCTCTGCAGTTGTTAATGATGGCATGGTCATTTATGCAGACCATGTGAAGATGCTTTTAGTCAACACATTATCAGAGTTTTAATTGTTGTTTTCCCAAGATGGATTTTGAGAAGTAATTTTGGTTTGAGTGTACTTGGTGTAAAATGTCACAGCTGTTTCCATTCAACTCTCAGCTTCATCTAAACTTTTTTTCTGCCTTCTTTTAAATTGTTTGCGTAACCCTGACCACCACTACTACTAGCTAAAACTGCTAGTTTTAATCAATGCTGTTTAAAAAATGCCGTTGTCTTCTGACGAAGTCGCTTAACTTACTGAACTAAGCAGTAACCTTAGAGGTGAAAACAGCAGAGCGTGATGACCACATATGAGTTTTATCCCTTTGGTACTATGAAAACTGCTCATTACAGGTGTCTTATTTCAGCATTTCAGGCCCGGTTGGTTATTTGTATAGATGTCACTATGACTCCACATTGTCAAAAAAAAAAAAAAAAAAAAAAAAGTGTTTTCATTTTACATGAACTATGACAAATTAAAGAATGGTCTTTTATATGTTGCATGTCAAATGGAGAAGAAAGATACTGTCATGTGCAACTTTTTCTGGAAAAAGGGAATGCATTTTCATATTCTGAACTTATTTCTGTGCTAGACGTGTTTGCTGATATGTGTCAACAATGAAACTTTCGACTTTTATCTTTCAGCAAAATTCCAGCCTTTCTGAACGTAGTGGATATTGCTGGCCTTGTGAAAGGAGCCCATACTGGCCAAGGCTTAGGAAATGCCTTTTTGTCTCATATTAACGCCTGTGATGGGATCTTTCATCTGATGCGTATGTAAACTCCATTTACATGTTCTGCATATAGCTTAATGGACAGCACTGTTGTACTTCAAGAACTGTAGAACCAAGTATCCATTAAAAATCTCTTCTACCACTCAGCTTAGTCATCAAGTTTGGGGATGGCTATCTTACAGTAATGATTTAGATGCTGAGAACCCTTGTTCCCGTGAAGTTGAGATTTGAAGCATATTTATGCAGAGCAGTGAGCTGACATGCCTTTACAGTTAATTGCATGGTTGATGAATAGGTAAGTCGGGTACAACTTACTATGCATTATGAATACCTAGACACAAATTTGGTACAGAATAATGGTACTCTGGTTTTAAATCAAGTGGAACAAACTTTGGAGGCAAATGTATTGTGTTCTTAGGCTTATACTGCTGAAAAATAGGATGTGCTTTGGGGAACCTAGGCCTTTCTCCAAAGTGTTTGCCTGGAAACCATCTTTAAGTAATTGGGGGAGGAGGGTGGTGCAGAAAGCATTGTCTCACCTTTGAGAACTTGGTCTTATTTATGTCTAATACTACTGTTTTCTGCTAAAGTCATTTGACATGTACTTTGAGTAGAATGGAAAATCATGGGATAATGATTGCAGCTAAGTAATGAACGGTATTAGTATTTAAAATGTTCTGAAAAGGCGAGGACAGGTCTTCACTGGGATAGAATGAAGTAAATCTCTTGAATTTCTGCATCACTTCAGGAACTAGATCCATATGTGAAGGCAGTACTAATACATTGCTATATTGTAAATGTTAGGACTACCTGACAACCATTGGTACAATCTCCCCTTTCTTCTAGGGGAAATCGTTCTCTCCAAATCCATTGCTGTCCCGGGTTTGTAATTACTGTTTTGTCTTGTGTCAGTTAAGAACAAGTGATAACCTGTTTAGACTTGTTCTGTTTCAGTATTTGTATCATAGATGCCTGTTAAGGAACAAATTTATATGGTATCAAGTGGAGAAGATGCTTTTTAATATATATATATTGAATAATTTTACGTGTTTGTCTCTGGCAGCTATTATAAGGGTTAATGCCATTTGTGCTTTTCTTTGGGGATTGAAAAAGCAATGAGAGTATTGTGGGGTTTTAAACCTTTCAGATACTTTGTATTCTTTGTATTAAAATCTGTCTTTTAATCTAGTCTTGCATTTACTTGCTATATGTTTCAGTTTCTTCTAGGGATTCTTAAATGTAATGGTTGTGAAATGGTTATTGCTTCTTTTCTTCAGTCTCTGGGATCAAAAAAGATACCAGAATCAGTACTTTTTAAATATCACTTTTTTCATTTTCTTTTTTGTTTTTAAAATCTTAGCCTTCTTCTTATACTGCTCTTGCTAGACACATTTTAGTTAGAATGCAAGCTAGTCATGAATTGTTGTAAAATTGTATTAACTGCACATAAACATGAAGATCTTTCCAAAGATCATTTAGGGTTGTTAGAGCTAATAGTTAATAAAAATAAAACAAAGTTAATGCAAAGTAGTCTGGCCGAGAAATGTACAACTTTTTTCTTCCTGCAAACTGCGTTATTTCTACTTTCCTTTTCCCACAGTACTGTTAAAGTGAAGATTTGGTACTAAAAGCTAGCAATAACCTCTCTAGTAAATTAAAAATAAGAAACTGTTGTTTACACAACCCAAACTTAAGTAAAAATGTATGACTCAGTGAAGTTTTCTACATACCGTGTCAAATTATAAAAATGTATAAACCCTTTTTATGTGTTGTAATGTTATTTATACTCAACTACCTTTCACAATTATTTCCACTCTAAAAATTCTTTCTTATGAGTCTGTGGCATATCTGGGGTTGGCACTATTTCTGTCAGATTTTGGAAACTACCTAAACTGTTTCTGTGAATCCTTAAATTTTACGGATCCTGGGAAGATGAAGTTTTTTTGTTGGCTTTTATCAGAGTTTGGTCCAAGTTCTTAATGGGCTGTCTGTCTTTGGGAGCCAATGCCCTGGGACTGGCTGTCAGTTTTGAGCCCCGCTGGCAGGCACTGGATTTTTGCAGTAGCATAGAAGCTGACTTGGAAGGAATCTGGACAGTTTGCTTCTGCTACAGGGGAAGAGGCTGTGATCTGGTAGGTGAGGCTTTGTACACCAGCAAGCTGGAAAGGAGGTGTTACCAAAGCTTAAGAGATGATGGGCATGACAAAACGCTCTTAAGAAGAGATGCACTAAGAAGTGATCTGGGGAAGTAGGCAGGACTGACTAAAAAGCAGCTAAGCTGTTTTATACAGGATTTTCAGGTAGGAATCGGAACAAAACAGTCATCATCAGGGAGATTACTTAAAATTTTGGGTCATTCTGTTTCAAAGCATAAAAAATTTAGTGTTCAGTTGTTGATCTGGAACAAACTTTTACCTTTGAGCACTGCAACTATTGCTCCCAGTCCTTATCCTGCCCATGTTAATGGCCAGTAAGTGAAGCAGAGCCCTTCAGAGAACTGTTTTTTCTTCTTTCTGGGTGTCAGGCAGAAGGTTAAAAGCAGGTTATTGTGGGGTTTGTGCAGTGGACTTCAAGGTCTGCATGCCTGAATGTACTGAAGAAAGGCTGGTTAGGCAAATGGTGTTGTGTGCTTCACCCTGACACTGAGAAGTGTGGCAGACCACGCTCAAGCTGGAGTGCTGCAAGTGTCAGGCTGAGCACGTTGTTATCTAAATGAGTTTGGGTTTTAGGCTACTTACTGGCCATTATTGGCATATTCATTACATTTCTCTGAAAAAGTAGGGAAGGTAGGTAGTGGTGACTTTGATACAGATCTGAAACAAACATAACTTTCATTGTGTAGAAAAACGTGTTAATCTTGACAAGAAAAACTAGACTTACCATGTTTATAAATAGCTTTTTATGCAGATCTGGGTAGAGTCATTTTGTCTTTGTATTGATGGGCTCCAGTCAGGAGGATTGTCCTTTGCACTGAGTTTTTCTTGTAATTTAGTTCCGTAGTAAGAAAAGGTGCTGACTGCATCCTGCTGCATGGGTTCTCTGTGGACTCCTGGACTGGCTACGGCTGTACCACAGTACTGCAGCATGAGGTAGCAGGGTGTTGATCTTTTCCTCCTCTTCTGTGATTTCCAGAACTCAGATGCCAGTGGGAATCTTCTGAAAACTTCCTGTTCGCTTACTGTCCTAGGAACTTGACTTCAGAACAGATGAAGTCAGCATTACTAACTCCAGCTGCTACCAAAGTAAATGTGTGCTAGACTTATTTGGGAAACAACAGTTTTTCGTTTGGTTGGTTGTTTTTTGTTTCAGAAAAAAGGCTTTAAAAATATTGCTGTCTACCAGATCGCATTATTTGAGACTTCATGTTATTTTCCCAACAATGAAGACACTTGGCCATTTAATTTTTTTTTAAATGTCAATGTCTGATCCATTAATATAACTTATGGGGTACCTTCATTGCTGTCTTGAAGCATGTTATTTTACCAGGTAAAAACAGTTCTTGGACTATAATCAGAGGTAGCTGAGAGAGATGATCCCAAGAATTTACAGGGATGTGTGCCTGGCTGTTCTTCTAGGCTTGGTTCAGTTGGTGTTTTTGCAAAAAGCTCACTCAGGTTGTGTTAATTAAGGTAATGACAGGTGAGGAAGTGGGTAGCTAGGAATGGAGTGTAATTTGAGTGTAATGAGCTTTTGGAATCTCACTGAAGGTACTTTATAGTCCTAGGCTAATGGTTTTGATCCTGTTTTTCTTTATTCACTAAGAATATGTTGAATTTTTGCTTTCTTTAGGACAAAAGGTCTGTTTGTGGTTTTTAGCTCCCATAACAGGATTCACTGACGTTTATTCTGTGCTAAGAGAAGGTTTTTGAAGAAGGTCATTGCCTATCACTTAGTCCACTGCAGGGCACGTAGGTGAGCTGCAGCTCTAGTACTCTTAGAACAATTATAATTACATTTCTATTGAAACTGTGGAAGTTGTGTGTGATGTTTACCTACACTGTTTCTTGCATAACATAAAGCTAAACAGAAGATTTATTTCTGTTTAATGCGTTACTTTATTTCATTTTGAAAAAGGAACGTAACCCCACCTTGAAGTGGTTATGGATTTTCAGGGTTCTGATTTCCATATCGTAGATACACTGTTACTTTTACTTGGAGGCATGGTGTTTATGAATTCAAGGAAAATATTGTTTTTATGTGTAAACTACGTTTTAAATATATATAATGAAGCAGCAACAATGTGTGAGAACAACATATGGTGGGGTAATAGGATAAGTAAAGCCAGGTAATGTGCTAGAGAGTACTGCTGTATTTTTGTGTGATTAGTAACAATATGGAGTGGGTTCTCTCAGCTCAGCAAACAAGTTTTCCCATACAGAGTAGAGCTGTATGTTTTTCTTTCTTTTAAAATTTCCTACGGATTTTTTTCTAATAAAGTGAACAAACTAAAAATGAATTATTTGAGGTAAACAGTTTGTTCTCAACATTTATGTATTTATTTTATTTCAGAGGCTATCCCAGTTTCTTTGGGGAAATAGGGTTATATTTTATTTTTGGATGAATGAAAGTATGAAAACCTTTGTCCAAACAGATGTATTCACTTACTGTTAGTTGAGTGAACTTGGGCTTTAATTCTAAATTTCTTTTTTTTTCTGTCCGGGATAATGGCATTTACAACATTAGCACCACGATAACCTGACACACACTTTAGACTAATTAAAACTTTGTTCATCATCTGAGCTTCATTGTTTTTGAAATATTTCTCTCTCAGTTCTGTTTTCCACGTTTCAGGTGGACTTATGGTTTTAACTGAGGCAGAAACATTTTCATGGTGGCATAAGGCAGGCTGTTTGAAGGTTGTAATAAGTGTTTCTTCCCCAGTTGTATGGCTTCAACTACTTTCAACTTTTATGGCAGATCAGTCACAGGTACTTGTAGAAAATTACCTTCTTTGTAAGGTGGATTAAAAATAGCAACCCTGTTACAAGTGCAAATGTAGGAATCACTCTTAGATGACGTTTCAGCAAGGAAATGGAAGTTGTCAATATTAAGTCCCTGCTACAGCTCCATCAAGTTTTGAGTATTCCGGGTGCTAAGCAGCCAGAGCTGTTGGTGGTTTTGAGCTGCTTCTTCCACTGATACCCCCGGGTCCTAGTTTTCCAGGAAATGTGTTCCACATCCTTCTCTTATTTTTAGTTTCTTTAATGAAATCCAGTCTTTCTCTTCAAAGGTACAGAAATTGGAAGGAAATCCATCTGTAAAAATACTTCTATATGAAATGCTCTTTTCTGTTAAGTAAAAAACGTGGCATTAAATGCCCAGTGCTCTGAGCAGGGCGGGCAGCCTCTGCTTTTACGGAGGGGCTGAGGAGCTGCAGCTCGCCCATGCCCAACAACCCATCTGTCCCTTTGGGGACAGGATGGAGTGGGGAGGGGACAACAGGCCTTCTCCACAACTTGTTTGAGCTGTGTCCTGCCTGCTTCTTGAATTTAAAGGGCCTTGGTGAAACTAAATATTAGGGAGTTGGGTAACTGGCAGTCCGTGAAACATCAGTCTTCGTGATGAGAGTGAAAGGGCCACAAAGCTGGGTAAACATCAGCTGCCGTCTGGTACAAGTGGCTGGTGTGACCAATGTGAACTGGTTCCTGAAAAGCTTTAATTGCTTTGACTCCAGTTTTATGTCTGTTATAGCTGGAATCATTTCACACACCCCCTGGTTTTGCTTGTTCATGGTTTTACATAACTCATAAACTAATTTGCCATCATTTAAAGCTTGTATAGTTACCAGTCACATGAGCTGCAAGTGCAGCGTTCTTATTTGATACAAACACTAACCAAAACTGAGTGATACTCATGATTATGAATTATGATACTCATAATGACTTTTACTCAAGATAAAAAATTAAGCTAATTGGCTTTATTTTTTATCATCATGAAGGTAATTGGGAATTCAAAGTAATAACTCCACTGTTTTGCTTTTCTTGTAAAAATAGAAATGGTGATAACAAAAATATTTAGCTAAAATGGTCATTCTTGTGTCCTCTGAGCTCATTTTTTGACCTGTTTTAAAAAAAAAAAAGTATTTTCTTTATAAAGGTGTTAATCTTTCTGTAGTTTTATATGCTTGAGGCGTGATGCATTTTTTTTCCTGTCTTTTTGAAGAAATCTTACATACTGCTTGTGGAAGTTGCTGCTATGGAGAGGAGGCATATGATGATATCTCTTAGCCACACTCCATTGCTCCAGAGTTTCAGTGAGCAGAGTATGAGTTGCATTTCAGCTCTTCAGCATGTACGTTCTGTGCACTGGGATCATAGCAGCTTTGTTTATGCAGCTGTAGCTTGGCTGTGTCACTTCTATTACCTGAAGCTGTTTTCTTATCTTTATGACATGTCAAAATTCACCTTGAAATAATTAAACATTATTGTCCTACAGACTTTTTTTCAACACACTTTATTTCAGTTTTCTTTCTGATACGTGTTTTTCCTTCTGTTACTAAAACTGCTTGATACCTGTTAAAAAAGAAAAAAGCTGAGGTTCCTTGCTTACATGTACAAACATTTGATTGCTAAGCTGTCAGAGTTTAAAACTAACTTCCTGCACACATTAAACTTGTTATTGTTATACAATCAAGATGTATTTCTGTATGCTATTGAATAGATAACAGTTCTTACTGAATTTTTCATCTTTATTATTTGTTAGAATAAGTAAAAGTTGAATAAAATATTTGGAGTAGTTCAATTTATTTAAACTTTGAATTAACTTTCAGTGACTTCTGGTATTTTTTGCTTTACCAAAAAAAAAGGTTTCAAATTAAAGTTGCAGTCGCTGCCATGTGAAACATTTTATTGCATTAACTGGAGCTTGATTTCATGTTCTCATAAAATGTTGTGGAGGCTTTTGATTTTCAGTAAGGCACTGCATAGGAGATTTTTCAAACACGCATTTGTGAAAATAGCATTCCTCTTCCCTGTTTTAGCAAAATCCTTAGCAAAACTGAAGTATTTTTGGTTAGCGAGAACATATCTGCATCGTATGTTTCAATTTTGGAATATCAGGTTGCAAAAAAATAACAGGTAATTCATCTTAGGTTATTTGCTGTCTTCCTTTTAATTTTACCTCTCAGCATTCAGTCCACCACCTTGAAAGGGGAAGGAGACTAATAGATGTTTCAAGGGATGCATACAAATTTGCTTATCACTAGTTTGTCATCCTATGAAAATAAACTGTGTGTGTTGTTGTGGGAGAAGAGGGTTTTTCAGAGGATGATGATCTTTATTTTACTCCAGACGTTTTGTTACAGATGATATGAGCAGAAGCAGCAGGGTGATAGATTTCTTCCCTACTTACAGCGGTTTTTACCTGTGAGCAGAAACTGAACACACGTGTAACAACTGCTATCTAAATTTTATTCAGGCCTCTGTAACCCTGTTGATGCTGTATTTGGTCTGCTGTGGAAAACTGCTGAAAGTAAGCAGGATTTTCACTTAGGCAAATAAAATTAATACTGGAAGGTCAATAACCTGTTAAGCTCAAGATGGATAGCAGAGGATAAAAATGTCTTAAAGGATTGCAGAGGAATTTTGCACGATGTCTGTCATCATTTTTACTTAAGCGTAACATTAGTCTCTCTCTAAGACCTAGGAAGTCACACTGTAAAATCACCGTCATCACCTGTTTTATTACTATTGTTTCTTTCCTTTTGGTGTGCAAATATGAACAAAACTTACTGTTTGTACCTTAGATCTGCTTGCAGTATGCTCTACTGCTTTGTCTCCCATGGAAGAGTGAGTCTGCTTTCCTAGGCACGTGGGTGAGGACTGGAAAAGGTGCTGGAAAACTGTCAACACTCCAGTGAGTTAGCCTTTGTCTTTGCTTATCAGTAAATTATGTCACTGCCAAGTGGAAGTGATAGGCAAGCTTTAAGCTCTAGGGCCAGATAACTATGGTTTAAAGCAGAGGTAAACTCAAATGAAAGTTTGAATGGGCTTTATTCCTGAGTTTTGGCACAATAATTGCTATTCTTTGAGAGCTGAATAAGCCTCCTGAATACATGGGTATAGGGAACAAAAAACTTATGCACTGCTGAGTGGTGTCCTTTTTAACCCTGATAATGAAATAAATGTCACTTAAAGAATTTGTTTCTTCAGAAGATGGGAACTGTGAATGTTGGAATATTTTTGTTACTAAACAAAAATCCAAAGTTTGTTTTACATTGAGGCTGCCTCTTGATGTCACAAGTTGCATTTTGATAGTACTGTACCTAGGAGGTTTCTTTTCAGTATCAGTCTCTGCAGTATTAGTTAATTACTTATGCTCATTGAGAAGGAAATTTCTGGTGCTTAAGTTCTTCTCTAGCCTTTATTACAGTTTGATAGTGCTAGAATTGTGCGTCTGATGGTAACTGAAGTTACAAAGGATTTTGGAGCCCGCTTTGCCATTCATCTAATATATTGTTCCTCTCTATGTCCAATTTCTACTTCTCATCAGAACAGAAGGAAACATTAAAAATTCTTATCTAAAGGCTACCACCCTTGCTGGAGTAACAGCATCTAATGCCATTCTATTTATAGATGGAACTTGTTAAATTTCCTCAGCAGGGACTTAAAGCTATGACCTCGTAGGCCAGAAACAGGAGAGCTACCTACTGAGCTACAAGGGCAATCTCTCAATTCTAAAGAATACATAAAAAATAAATAAATTCTAATATACTGCACTGTGAATCATCAAGTACTTGACCAGTAACACTCCCCCCCCCCCCACCTCTCCTGAGAATAAAGACCAGGCAGGTTGTCTTTACTGAGTCATTGCTATTATTTGACCTACAACTACTTTTGTTATAGTTTTGTGTGTCATATGACAGTGTATAATTGATATTTAGGCAATACAGATGGGACTTCAATTTCCTCTGCAACATTTTAAGGAAATTTTAAGGAAATTATTAAGCTGTGGCAGTGTTTTGAGTGTATTCAGGTGACTGTTTTTGAAATGTTTGCCTCCTTGAGTGGACATCTTTATTGATGGTGTAAGGTACCTCGGCTTTAAGACAGTGATAATTTAGTATTTTATAAGTTATTTCTTTTTCTCTTTGCCATGGGCTTTCTGGAAAGCTCGAAGGTAGAAATCCTGCAGGATTTTTTTTCTTCTTGCTATAATATGAAATGTGAAAGCATGTGTTCCTTTAGTTGGAGGAATGTCACCTCAGAAAAGTTAAAATCAAGAATTCTTGTTAGAATTTGGGAATAGGAAAAGACAAGTGGCTGGAAGTTGGATCAGCATCACTTTATTAGCTGCAGCAATTGTGTCAGAACGGTGAGTGATCTTTACATTCAGAAAGTTGCTTTCTCAGAAGAAGCAGCTTCTTTTTTTATTACTTGTTTTTTTAAGTGAAGTTTTCATTAGAACTTTGCAATAGGCGTGTGGAAGCACTTCCCTGTTTCCTAATTCGTACAATAGACTTCCCAGACGGAAAGGATGGCCGTGCTTCCTAACCTAGCAGAGGGCATGGACCTGTGTTTGCTTGGGAAACAGCGGAAGCAGTTACCTGTTAGTGCTCACGGGCTATTCATCACCATCCCTTGTCACTATGGCAAGGGACTGTGTGAGTGTGTCAATATCGAATGAATTGGTTTAATTGTTGCTGAGGCTGATGTGAAATTAAGTGGCTTCATAGTAAAACAGACAAGGAGCACTCACAAAAGTGATCGTGCTGTGTCATCTGTGGGGGTGGTGGCCTCCAGGTGGGGGGAACTGATGCATCGGCTCCTGCTAGATCTGCAAGCAGTGTAGTTCTTTGTGCCTTGAGGTAAGAGACCGATTTACTCCAAAATTTTCTTTTATCGTCTTCTCCTCAGATAGGTACTAAAATCTAAGATTTTGAAGTAAAAAAAAAAAAAGTCTGGAATGGCAGTAATCTAGCTGAAGAAGGGAAAACTATATTTGAAGTGCTTGTGAAGAAGAAGAGCGGCAGTGAGCACACTTTTGTACTGGACATTTTATTTTATTTAAAAGAACTTTGCCATGTCATGGACTTGTGTTCAGTTCATATTCCTAAAACAAATATGTGCATATCATTGGACATACGTTCATTGTATTTACATTTAAATAAGCTTTATACTTACAAGTTGTTCTGGATGCAGTTTATGCTCTGCTAGCTGGTCTTTCCTCAAAAATCTATGAATTAAATTCTTCCAATTGTCTGGACTTCTTGTATTGATATACCCAGCATGTGGTATATTATCTGTAATGCTACTGCACACGTTCTGTTACAGGCAGCTGTTCTTGTGTCCGTAACTTTTCAGACTTCTCTGGCTTGTTCACCTTGATTTTATTTTTTCTTGATATTACGTCTTTTACATAGTTGAAGTCAAGGCAGTTGCTTGGTATAGAAATGTGGTGCTGCTGTGAACTGAGCAGTGGAGAAAATTCCCTAAATGAAGCCCAAGGAAAAACTGGCTCTGGTCTTATTGTTCTGGCTATAAGTTACTTCTCCTAGACAAACTGAAACAGGACTACTGGCTTAGTTGGGATATTTAATTCTAAGTCTTAATTAAAATATAATTCCTTTTTTTTGCGTGTCAAGCAAATTTGTCTGAGTTTGTGTGGTCTCAACTTAGAGTGCTTCCTTTTTCTTTGCCCATGGTCCCACAGATGCTTGAAAGTCACTGGCAGCAGTAACTGCATGTTAGAAAGCCAAACAGTGAATTTATCCTTACCAAAAGTATACCTTATATCAAATATATAGGATATACCAAATATCCTTACCTTATCCTTAGGAATCACAGCCAAACAAAATCTCTGTGCAGTTATCCAATTCATATGCAGCCTTTTTCAGTCTGAGACTGTTTAATAAGCCGACAGAAAAACCTCTGCTTCAGTTTTCTTTCAGAATTGCTATTTATCGGAGCAGTCCTGGTTTCACAATGAACAAATTGCCAATTCCAGAAAAACAGGTGCCTGCCCTGCCCCAATTCATACTTAGTGCCCAACTTACACAACTTGCAAAGTCTGTCTTTTGGCAGCCTTAGCAGCTCCATACTCCAACACCTTTTCTCATCTATATGCTGTCACTTTCTTGTGTGCTGCTGAAGCTGATTGTAGAACCGTGTAGTAAAACGGCTTTGGGAGCCAATTTGGTTTTAAAAATAACCATATTCTTGCTGGGTTATTTTAAAAATACATCATTTTTCTAATCACATTTAAAGTGTAATCCAGAAAATAGTCGTGCTGTTCTAGCCGAGGGAGCATTAAACTGATACAGTCAGTTTAAAAAAAAATCTGTAAAGAGGCAGCCATAGGAAATACCTGATGCAAATTGCATGGTTTTGGTTTTTTTTTCTTTTCTTGAAGTCTGCAAGGCCTAGAGACATTTTCTTTCAATACTGTGCATATTGTCTAGTGAAGTCCACAGAAAAATGACCTTTTAATGACTATAACGTGTTCCGGAGATGTTAGTGAGATACAGGGTTTGACTGCAGATGTGCCTTTATGCTGTTGTTGTAATGACGAGCTACTGATGTGGAAATGTGCTGCCTTTATTCTGGTGAGCCTTCTACAAAGGTACTTGGTATTTTCCAGTATACTTTCTAAAACTTCCATCCATTAGCTAAGGATGAAGTTTTACTTTTTTGCTTGGGTTTAGAAGTGATTTTTCTTTTTTGTTAATCAGTTCTCTATGGTATCTGAGCAGAAATTCTGACGGTCTGATTTTTTTTCTCTTTGGAAGTTGTCATTCTTGCAATTTGGGTTTCTCATGGCTATTTCCTAGTGTATTTCAGAGTATAGTTTTTGTCCTGTAATCCTACATGGAAGAACAAAACAAGCATTGGGCTTAATTTTGGTGTGGATGTTGACATCAGCAGTAGTTGCTAGAGCTGCTTTGAAAGCTGTTGCTTTAATATTGATGCCAAGGGGAATCTCTAGCTTCAAATACCACTCTGAAGTCTTATTGCCTGGACACAATTAACAAAATGCATAAATTAATAACCCTTAAGTGATCACCTGTTTTTTGCACAGAACCTCAGAAATGCTACTTCTAGTTGTTACGTTGACTTTTCCAGTTAGAGTGGGGCTTCACCTGATGTCAAATACAACAGTGTTCTTCAGAACCTCAGTGTTTATCTGTAGATGTAGAATTTATTTTCTGAGAATTCAAGCATTAGACAATTAATTTATTCTCTGTTAAAAGGTAGTTTAAAAGGCTTTCTTTATAAAAAGACAAACACCACCTCCTTCCTTCTTTCTCTCTGCCCTCTTTTCCTTCTCTCGTTTCCCCCCGCCTCCCAAAAAAGACTCAAAGCACTCTCAGGCAGGTTTTCTTCCAATAACGATAATGGCAGATAAGCTCCTGTACCTCAAGCTCACTTTACTAGTTAAACTTTTAAAATATATTTGAGCATAGGTTTGCATTTCAGTACTGACTGAGATAGCTGTTACTGAGATAACAGTTCCTTGAGGCTTATTGAATATTTTTATGCACCAAGCTTTGGTAATTCGATGTGAAAATTGATGTCTCAAAACTAAATAGTAGCAGGAATGGGAAGTCAAGTGTGTGAAAGAGTTGCAAAAGGGGGGAATGTGTAACTACAAGACTGTACACTACCTGGGAGGGATTGTTTGCTTTCAGAGGAAATATGGAAAGAAGCAGAGGGAATCTGAAAGATAGGCAGTCAGCCTCTGGGCTGAGCTGTTCTGCACTGCTCTGAAGTGTCACAGAGCAGAAAGATTGATCTAGCAAACATCACCATAGAAATTGCATATATATATTTTTGTGATGTACAGAACAGAAATATTGATGTGTCATATTTTTTAATTGTTAGGGACGGTGTGGTGAAATTGCCATGCAGAGAAGAAAGTCTAATATCCTGGTATGTGAATTTAATCTATCCAAAAGACCAGACACTAAAATGTTTTAATCAAAAGCAGACAGTTATTTCATATTTAATTACAAGGCAGAATATAAAGACTGTTTTGGTATGCTTACTGTGTTTCTGCCTTCTGCCTTCTCAATTTATCTTTCAAATTTTTCTAGAATAAGTGAACCAGTCAATACCACTCCAAGATCCCCCTTTTTTTTTTTTAACATTTTAATCTGAATTAGCTGTGTGTCTTCTTGCTTGGAAATCCTTTGGAATTAAATGCAGGTGAGAAGTATTATTCTGCATTCTGCTGTGTAGACCTTTCAAGTATTTTTTTAATAATTGTGTGCATGCTTAGAGAAAAATAAATTGTTCATTGGACTGTGCGCTATTTAGGAAAAAAATAAACAGTATGTTTCTGTAATGCTACTCTTGGCCCAAAACTGCATCAAGCAACAGTTGAAGCACATCACTCTGTCAGTTGGTTTAGAGACCTGAAAGCAAAAATTTCCTCTTGACTATGTTGCAATATTGAGCTATTGTTTGAGATGTGTATAGAAACAACTGCAAAAAATATGAAATGTCGTCTTAAATTGATGTAATTTATGTGTAACAAAGTGCTGTTTAAATACTGAGTGCTTTGTGCAATTACAGAACATATGCAGAATTCCCAAGTCACTGGGGTCCAGAACCTTACCCCACTTTATGGTTTTATCAAAAGAATGCATTTTTTTTCCTGAGACATAGTTCATCTTTGTAGTTAGTATGTTGAGCTTTTATTTGTAGAGATTGTTTAGTCATTATGATAGCAAAATTTTTATAATGTGTGTTAAAGAAGAGTTAAAAACCTCTCTGTGTTTTCTTTTTATAAGCCACCTGTTGCCTTAGATGCATAAGTACATAAATTCGAACAAAGTGCTCATCACTTGTCAGCCATCAGTGGCAGCATAAAAATTACTTGTGGTGCTTGCTTTGCAAGAAGTTCTTTTGTGTTTGTGACATCAGCTTTGTTTTATACAATTAAAGTATTACACGCTAGAATAATCTAAATTGCAACCACTAAATGGTGATGTAGTTCTTTTTTCATAGAGCTGAATTTGTTTACTGATTGTATGCAGCTATTGACTACTGTTTAACATGACATGTCCCTTTCGCCTTGAACAATCTTTGGAAAAGGTGTTTTTTTGTGTCCTGTTCTTGTTGCCCACCCCCTCCATTTCCCCTCCCTTCTCCATTGTGGAAGGCTTTTCTCATCTTTTTTTTTTTTTTAAACACGTAGATATAAATATACATAGGCCTCAGTATTTTTTTTCCACATAGCAAAGTAATGGCACATGATGATACTGCAACACAGAGAAGCCTTGCAGTAAAGTGATCTGGACTGCAGGAGATGTTTTGTTCCATAAGAACACATCTTGTCGTGAATAAAATAGTTGTAGTTTGCATGCTTCAAAATAAAACCCAAAAGCAAACCCTGGTTTTGAAGATTCACACACAAGTTTTTCAAATTCTGACCCTACCGTACTAATGCCTGTACAGATACCTGCTGAATGACTATCGCTGTCAGAAAGACCTAATGTGTGATGTTCTGTTCCTCAGTTATTGCTCTGTTTTTTTTTTTTATTTACATGCGTTTGCACTTCACAGTGAAAAGGAAGAATTTGCGTGTGACTAGGTTATGATTTCCTCCTATTAAGTTGTTTTCCATGTGTTAAAACAGATATTCAGTGCTATAGAAATTCATGGAAAATAGTACTGTGTCCTCCTCAAACTCTGTAGTCTTGGGTAAAGGATGTTTTTTTTAATTTTGATTTTTAATTTTAAATTATATTTTAATTGTATTTCTTAATTATAAACTGGGTAAAATTAGTGTAGGGTTTCTGTATGTTGATTGTGGAAAGCACATAATAGGTTTGTCTTGTTCCATGTAGCCTTAGGAAACAACATCTCTTTGAACTTTCCATACACATCGTTTAAATGTGAGGCATAGTTCCCATCTGAAGAAACTAGGTTATAACAGAGGTATATCGTTACTAATTTTGAAATAAAAGCGCATTATTTTCTGTAGAGAATGCCAGGCAATTCTGTTGTGATTTGCATGCAGAAATAACTGGCTACACCAAGCCTGTGATGGGAGGAACACGAGGTGTGTGATGTGTGTCAAGGCTTTGATTGCTTTGCTGTTCCTTCGCCCCCTTCTTGCTGCTACGTAAAATCTTGGTGGCTGCATGTTAGTCCTGGAGCACTGCTCCTCCTAGGGCCAGAAGAACTGAGACAGGGTGTGTAAATAGTAACTCGAAGCTCAATTTTCCTGTTCTTTCACGTTACCTACTAACTTACCCTTCTGAACAGTACTAGACTGCAAGTTAAGGAGCTCCCACTGTAGCAGGCTCCATCCTTTTTCTCAAACCTTCTCCCCTGTGTGGTGATGGTGAAGTGCAATAAATCTAACTTGGTTAAGGTGTTCTGGCCACACTGTGTGGCTCTGCTGGGACAAGGAATCAAAGGAGTCTGTTCGTACTAGTTACAACTAGGAAAAAGTTACTGAAGCTTGATACGGAATTTCTTAAAACCAGATAGCACAATTTGGGCAGGTTTCTTGTTTTACTAGTTAAAGCTTTTACTAGAGGAAGGGGAAAATATATGCAATGGTATTTCAAGATAATTCTTCAATCCACAAATAAAAGTAGCTTACAGTTGAGTAATAATGACAAGACTGTTCCTGCAATAACCCTACAGAAGATGAAAAGTTGTAAACCTAAGCTACGGCCTTGCTGAACACTCTTAAAAATGCGGCTGTGCTCAAATAGATTTTCTTTTCCATGAAGTAGCTTTGATATGGATATGATAATATTTTAACATTTGCATTTCACTCTTATGGTTAAACTGATAAATCTTTAACAATCATTTTACTTAAATGAGATTAAAAAATATATATTATTTCAACATCATTCTAAGCTGCTAGCTAGTAAAGCACTGATTCGTGTTCTTGTCCTTTCATGTGTTTTCCTCTTGTTGCTGTTCTTGGAATGTGTGTGTAAACAAATAGGAAGAGAGAACAAAAGTGACTTTTTAAAATACTTCTGTATCCTTTCCAAGGGCATGATTCTTTTATTTTGTCATACTGTGATTGTGATTTAAATTCAATGAATTGCAGTCAAGTTCTGCTCACTGTTAATAAGGGTGGCTTGGTCGGAACCAAAGCTAATCAGTATTATATTTATAAAAAATAACCTCCCCTTTTGCAATATTTATTAAATTTGCCAAATGACATTAATATCTGCGCCATATAAAAAGCAATTTATTGTACAAGTTACCTGATCATTTACAAATCCACCTATTTGTTGTTTGGAGAGAATGTTTCCTGGTAGCTGATTTGTCCTGTGCTGAAACAAAGTAACACCGGTATGCTTTTTTAAATTGTTTTTCCTGTCTGTATGTTTTCACTGTGAGTGGTTTTGAGCATTAATGGAATGCAGTTGTGTTCTTCGAGTAAATAATGGGAGAGATTTGTTACGTGTATACACATTCTCTTCTATACAGAAGCTTTTAAGGTATCACCATTAGCCTTGCCTTTCCCTGTTGCTGGGGCTGGAAGGGACAGCGTGAGTACTTCAGCAGGGTGAAGGTGCCCTGCAGCCGAATCGGCTAGGCAGTTGTCAGGCAGCTAGCTCACTAAAGCTCAACAGGGTTTTGGTCATAACACACGAAGAAAACCTTTGTAATTGTCTAATATTCTGGTTTTAATGAAACCCTCTACTTTTTTTAGAAAAAAAAGTTTTGGATATTATTGAGTTTTCCTTTTCCTCCCTTGTGCTCGTTGTGATGTTGCCATGCTAAGATGTTACGACTGCCTCGTTTGGGCATTGCTGCTCAATGAACTAGGCACTTCAGAAGGTATATGCATCATAATTCTGATCTTCCCTAACCAGCAGGCTTTTCAGACAGGAAGATTTCAGTTTCCCATAGTCATGCTGTAGAGGGGGATGTGCCTGCCGTTTGCTGTGTGCTGAACGAAGGGACCAGCCAAGTCCAGGAGCGCAGTGAGAGTCGGCAGGCTCTGGCTGTGTCTGCGGCCCCGCTGGGACAGCGGTGCAGCGCAGAGGCTCTGCCTCCCGGGGTGATGCTGGGCACTGCCTGCATGGAGCCACCCCAGCAGGCAGGCAGCTTCTTTCTGCAGGGGATCCCCAGGCCAGCGTGCCAGCTGGAGCCAGCCTCTCCTCGGGGCACCAAGTCCCAGTGCGTGGTGGGGTCTGGTGGTGGTGAGCGGCTCGCTCACAGCTGGCACCCTGCTCGCGTGGGGAATTGCTGCTTCTTTGCAACCCCTCATCCACTTCTCGTAAGTAGTAACGCCTTTCAAATGCCACCTTTGTCAGCTGAGAAACCTTAAAGTATGCTTTTCTCTCGTCTCTTGCTGTTTGTGGATTTTTTTGCAAGTTCCTCTGCAATTGGCAGTAATACACATTTTTGTTGCACTTTTTTGCCTTTTTTTTTTCCTTCTTACTTGTTACCCTGCTATGTAATAACAGGGTGCCATTGGCTATAAGGATTGTAACATCACTGGTGTTATTTACTAGAGTGTTGCTAATTTATTGTGCTTAGAGCAGGGAAAATGTGAAAAACAATAACTTGTTTGCAGACTCAGGTTGAGAGGTGTAAACTTCTTTGCTAGAAAGGTATCTTTGGGACCACTACAACTATAGGAAATTGAAATGTTAAAATTGGTGAAATTTGATACCTTAAGTCCCAGTTTAACACAGAAAAACTTCTAATCTCACTCAGAAAATGTGTGAGGTTATTTTTTTTTTCTGTTTTCAACTTTGCTTTGTGGAACAAATAGCTGTTCTTTGTTTTAGAATGAGCATAATTATGTGGAAGTGCATTATTTTTGCATTACACAAGCACTGAATAGAAATATTTCCACATAACTAGAATGAAATATTCAGCATATTTAAAAGAAAGGGCCTTTTAGAAGCCTTTGGTAAGGGAAAAAATACTCGTATGATGCAGTTTGAATGCATAAATCAGTCTCATATGTAGAGTATGCCACCAGATTTAATATGTTGATAGAGTGAGCAGACAAATAAGCTGGGCATGTGCATGTCAGTGCAGAGGAGGAATGCAGATGGAGAGCGAGGCAGTGTTTCCCTGGAATGTAAAAGGCACTTAAGGCCTCTCTTAGGAGGGGATATTGTAATATTACCAGCAAAGTTGTGTTGAAAATTGAAAGCCAGTAACTGAAAGCACATTGTGAAGAAACAGATGATTTTAATGACTCCGAGAACATTTTTAAGGTTAGTAATCAGCAAACCACAAAGAAAATTATCTTGTGATCAGGGTTCTGATTTTTCACCAAGATCGAGAGCCTAGTCAAAGGTAATCCATCTTCTGTTCACTTAACCTGTTTTTTCTTAGCTATACTGCCTATCCGTTTCTTTAAAGAAAAGGATTTTATATATGTCTGTATTATTAAATAAATGATGGAATAGAAGCTTAACAGCCTTGTGGAAGTTCCTGTCTTCTCAGGGAGCAACATCTCTTAAAACTTAAGAAAATGATTTCATGGAAACAAATTGTTTGAAAAATCAGCGTTGAGTAAACACTGGTTTGATAATAAAATGTGGCCTCTTTTCGTACCATTGCAGCAGCTATACTTTCTTTGTTTTTTAATATTTTGTTTTTAGTGGAAAAGTTTCCTGTTGATTTGTGGTGTGTTTCTAACCTTCTTGACATTTCTGTATAAGAGTTTCATAAGCTCTGAGCATCAGGGTTTTCCTGCCAAACAAAAAGGAAAGAATCTTAGATGGGTAACATATTCTTTCTGTATTATGCTGTGTTATGTGATACTGATTTTTTTAAATTTCTGATCAAATTTAGGTTAGAACATTTCATTATGTGAAAAGGTAAGTGTAGTATTCTTTGTAAGGATTGTTACCAAAAAAAAAAAAAAAAAGAAAAGGAAAAACTGAGCAGTAAACTACGCCTTCATAACAAAGTTAAACCGTTTTGAAATCGTAAGGTTACAGAAATACAGGACACAACTTTTAAAAGATCTGCTTTTCCGTCAGATTCTCCTTTTGCATCTAGCAGGCGATGTGAAGTCTGCTAGGACAGGACAGTTCATCTGGCCTGTGGCTTGCTCCTTTCAGCACTCTTTCCCGTGACCGAAGGTCACACAGGTTACAAGTGAAGCGAAACTTCACGAGGTGGTGACAGTGCTTGTTGACCCGGTGTGCTGGGGCTGTCTGTAGTAGTAGTGTCAGAGGCATCTGAAAATTCTTAATGTTGTATATGCCTTCCTCATATCCTTTGAAATTTTATTTATTTTATGTTTTTTTGCCAGACTGTTTCCATCTAATGTGGAAAAAGTATTCTGTTTCAGCGTTTTCTGTTTAGTGTATACTAGTTTTAGAAACCCTAAAATAATTCCATATATTTCCTACACCCAAGGTAAATGCTACATGATAGCATCAGCTTTTGAGGGAAAAAAAATTACAAGGAAACTTGCTACAATAATTGGATGAAGATTTTTGTATAGATATAGGTGCTGATAAACAAGGACTTCCTTCAGGTACTTCAAAATTATAAAATAATAATAAAGGACTTCCAGAAGTGTAATGGTCAATATGGTCCTTTTCTTCTGGAGGATTTCTTTGAAAGCCAGAATGTTTTGAGATGAGGAGGATTTTTCATTCTGTCTGAAAATGATTTTTAGGTTTATTTTATCAGGAGAATAAAGGCAGTATCAAACTAGACTTTGAATGAAAGATGTTGCATGCTGGAACTAGCAATTAAAATAGTATTTTTTTTTAGTCTTTTTTGACTGACTGTGAGTTTAGGAGTTTATATTGCAGGCTATTTGGAAGAAAAAAAAGGAAAAAATTTGTGGTAGAGGTGATGTTTAAAAAGGCAGCAGTCAAGAACACACTGGTATTGATTATTTCTCCTTCTGAAACGCTTGGGTTTCAGATACATCTTTTTTAATTAGAAAGGTAGTGTTTTAAGATGTGTGTTTCCTTGTGCAAAAAGGTTGTTTCTGTTGTCCTGCTTGATTTTTTTTTTTTTTTTTTACTGCACGATACACATGTGATGTTCACATGTGGAGGAGCTGTGGATATTTACCCTGAGAATTTGAGCATACCTTTATGTAAGCACTTCTTGTGGATTTCAGAACATCCCTAGAAAGGTAGACATACTATTGCTAGCTTATAGTGACTAGGAAACTAAGGCAGTGCTGCTGAGATGGGCCTTGTGCCATCCGTTAGGTGGTGGCCACGTGGTTTTACTTGTGCGCTGTCCTGCTCCTGCATATGAGCCCCAAAATACTTGGGGTGCTGCACCAAACTTTATGGAATGCCTGATCCTGTTTATTAGTAACCACCAACTAATTTACAGGTGCAGTACTTATGTATACCCATTTAATAATCGTGAAGCTGTGGAGAAAATTAATACACCTTTATATGTTTTGTAAATTGAAAGCTTAAGTCAAACAGATAAGTAATACTAGAAGCGTATATAGAAACTGGTGGTGACTAGTAAAAATCAGATTTTCATCTGAAAGTCTTGCTTTCTGTTGAGACTACAGCTAGGGCTGCATGTGTGGGGCACAATTTTGCCTGGCAAGCATTTTTAGGTGCTGCTGTTAGTACAGACAAATATGAAATATAAAATATGAGGTAACAAATAGAAGTTGGGTTTAAAAATAGCACAGAAAGGGAAATGCCACTGTTTTAAAATGGGGATTTAACTGGAAAACAGAAGAATTGCCTAACAAAGAATGCAGCTGAACTGCTGTTGCACACCGGCTTGTTGAGGAGATCATGGCGGGCACCTCAGCTGCCGTCTCTGAACTGAGGGCCTGGGTGCCACCGCTACAGCTAGGCCCGCGCTCTGCTTCCTGTCCCCGCCGGGTGCTGTGGTGATGGCAGCGTGCGTCCTATGGCTGGAAAAACAGAGGAAGCTCTTACTGTACCTCTGCATAAATAAGGGTGTAATGTAAGAGGTTGGGTGTGCCTGCAAATGCTGAGCTGTACTTAGGAGTGCAACAGTTTGCCTTGACGATGCTTGCACTACACGAACCATGTGGTGAAAGGGTAGTCCCCAAACTGCTCACCTAGCCGTGCATAACTTAGACTCATGTTTTCAATTCATAATGTATCATCAATTCAAATCGCAAAGTTGAAGTTTTTAATGTATTAAACTAGGTTTGTAGCAAATTGTTTCTTATGTTACTGTACTTTATAACATCTTTGTCTTTTTCTATCATTAAGAAAAGTGTTTCTGTAATGTTAATTAGCTAGTAACTGCTGTTTTCAGTGTGCTTTAATTACCATATGTTGCTTGATTATATGTTATGAAATAAACTTAAGGTTATTCTAGATTGTTAAACGGTGAGCTAATATGTAACTACTGTGCTTAAGACGAGGTTTTTCAGATATGGTGCTGGGGATATTAGGAGGTGGAATAGCTAGACAACCAGACTCATTCCTGAGTATTTGAAGACAATTTTAAGGATTGCCTCTTAGATTTTAAAACTACTACTTACAAGAAATATCTGGTAAAATACCATGAAAATATTTTGAGTCATAACTGTACATAATCATAAAAAAGATTGTAAAGATGTAACTGTTGGATGATGTGAGAGTGTTACTAATAGGCATCCTTTCCTGACAGTCTAATGCAAGATACTGATTTAGCAAGATACTTACTTACTGTCACTTAAGAATTTTTTAAAAATGCTCCTGTTCAAATTACATTTAGTAACAGTTATGTTCAAGTAGATAAATTACATGTGTATACTACAGGCTGTGTATCTGAGTGACAGCTGTAGTTTTTAATTAGCAAATGTTTAAATAACTTAATGTTCGCGGGCAGTTTTATATTCAATTTCTGATAGAACAGTGAAGGTTGTATTTAATGGTTGTTGTGTGGTCAACACTTGTTTAAAAAAAAAAGGTAAGTTTTATAGAAGAGTTAAAAGTTCTGATAAAGTAAACTTGACTTGCTTAGATATTAAAATTAAGAAGTTTATTTCTGAGCAGAATTTTTTAGTATTATAAAATGTATCCTATAACTGCTTTGTCTCCTCTGCAAAGTTATTTAAAGTAAATTTTTTATTAGTGATTGACGTAACTGATCCAGCGCTGGAAACCACTAAGAATTTTAATATTGTTCATGTATAATTGCCTTAATCTCTGGTCTTTGCAGGAGATGGTGCTTTATAAATACTCAAGAGTTTTTTCCATGGTGTTTCTTTCTCAGATTGCTAGAATAAAATCAGTATTTGTTTCAGTCAATTGTACGTAGAAATAAACAGTTTACATTTTTAGCTGATGCATAACTTTTTCATTTTCTTTACCATATCTTAAATTCTAGCCTCATCCCATTAAATTTTGTGGTTATGTTAACATAATTCCCCTCAGATCTTCAAGAAGTTCAACGTAGACAGTTGTATAGTTTTGATCATGAGCTAACTTTGAAAATAGTGCAAAATGTATGAAGACAAATCCTATACTATTCCAGTTTATTTTGTCCGAAGATTTTCATTGTTTCTTTCGCAGAAATATTTTCAAAACCACTTCACCAGAAATACTAGCTCTCAATAAACCATCAGTCAATAAATTATTTTGATTTTTTTTTCAGTTTCTCTCTTAAAGAGTTTTTCTTTGAAGTAGAGCAACAGTATGGCCCAACAATGTCGATACTGATAAGGGTAAGGTCAGCTGGGGATTTAGTTGGTGGTTTTCTCCCTGTAGCCTAATAAAATGTGGCATTTTAAGTGCTGTAGAGAGGGTCTGAATTGTGGCTGTTGTCTCAATCAAGTAACTGCTTAGGAATGCTGAATACGCTCTTTTTTTTCATTCTAAGAAAATAAAATAATTACGTGTTCTTGCCTCTACAAATGTTGTAAAATCTAATGTACCTGTTAATTTTACTATTTATAGTGGACGCTGGGGCTTTGTTACACGTTGGGTCCTTTTCAGTTTGATATCTATTACCATAGGTGGTGTTTTAAGTCTCACTGTCAAGTCACTAATTAATGATTTTTAAAACATTATCGTTATTTATTAAACTTGCTGGTTATCATGTTAAATAATATTGGTGGCATTTTTGTCTGGTAAGTTGCAAATCTTTGGGATTCTTCAGTCACCAGATAGCTTGTTTATATATTTAGTGATTATTTTTCAGTACTGCAATTTTGATGCTTTGTACTTTGTTGACAACTTAGTTACAAGAATTAAGTATTTCTAGAGTTAACTTCATGGAGTTGTTTTGGGGTTTGGGGAAGAGCATCTTTTTGGGTGGAGGGAATACTTTTTACGAACTGCTGTTATTAAAATAATAGTGTATAATTCAGAATTTAAAACACTTGAATTTACTTTGAAAAGATTTTCAGATATAAAGCTGTTGTGCCCCTGATAGTACTTCGGACTATTTCAGTGGCCGACTCAAACATTTAAGAGAAGGAAAATGTTTCTTTACACAGAGGGAATTGGGCTGGGAATTGGGAACAGAGAGGGAGGGAAGAAAAAAACAACAACTTGAAACCCCCCTCTGATGATGATTATCATGAAATTGAGCTTTGCTTCAAGATTGTAACCGATGCTATGCTTTCATAATTTAATTGGTATTTATTTTCTTGGACTTAACTGATGTGAATTTATTAGAAGGTACCTATAACAAATTGGATGTGTCAATAAGTAACTTATTTACAGAATTGTTGTACTCAATTGTGAGACATTTAATTGCAGTTTGCTTCCGTCGTTTTTCTTGACAGCTGTTGAAAATAATGTGGTAAGATTGGATTTATAGTGACTTTTAGGAAGCAGATATTTGTTCAAAAGCAGTCAGGGAGTGCAAAGATCCATGCCAATATTCAGAATTCATATTTCCCTTGAATGGAAGGTTGTGATAAAATGGTACATGGTGTGTTTTCATTGCCTGTTGAAAGACTTTCATGCAGTTAAAATAAGCATTTTGATGGTGGTTGAATTAAGAGTTTTTGTCAGTCTCTTCTCATCATGGATGATTAGACTAAAACGTCTGCTTGTCTTGACTTGAGATCACCACAGCTTCAGATAACATGCTTTGTGATTGAAGGTCGAAATATTTTGAATTCTAATGGGCTGCCAGATGAATTGCTTGAAATAGACTGTAAAATTTCAAGGCTTCCTTTTCCATCTGCTGTGAAAAGAACCATTGGGAATGGTTGAGCTTGATGATCATAGAATTACGGGATGGTGATTCTAAAACCCTCAAAGGGAAGTTGCTATGGAGATCTAGTTCCAAACTGTGAAATGATTCACCTCTGAAAGGCTTCAGGGTCTGAGAAGCTGAACACATCATTGTTCAGGTGGTCATTGGTTAGGAAATTGCTGGTGCCTGTGTAATCAGCACTCCTGTGGTAGTTAACGATCTAAAAAGGTTTGTTCTGAATGATGTGGGACAACAGCAATGTGCATAAGATGGCTTCTCTCAATCATAGTTTGCTCAGCCTGGTGCTTGTAAAAATACAGTGAGCTAAATGGCAGAGAAATGAACTGCTTCATTGAGGAAGTCTTTTAAAAACAAAATTTTTTCCTGTGATGGATTTGACATCTAAAGTAAAAGGAGAAGAACAGTTTCAGCTTAAAAAGCTGTGGTTAGATGTTGCGAAAGTATCACATTTATATATTTATTTTGCAAGGAGCAGAATGGTGGAGCTGTGTATTCGTGCTTGTTTGCAGGTTAAAGGAGTGGTACTATTGGAAACAGAAGTTTTCTACTGAGTTGCACCTCAGGAATGTAACGAAGTAGCCTCAGTATGTTGATATTTCTCCCACCCTGAAGGTCCCCTTTTAGAGGCCTAGAAGATACTCTGCTTTGACAGTTATAGGGAAAAAAATACCACCGTGTATGTCCAGGATCGAAGTTAATCAAAGCGTATGTTTTCTCTCATTGTTTCTAACTTGCATCTTTTCAGGATAGCAAAAGGGAATAAACAGAAACTATTTGCACATGTGCATAGAGCGATGTGTTTTGCCAACTATTGCTAAAATCTGCCAGCAGATTCTTAAATTACTTGGGAACTTAAAAGACACAAATATTTAATATGCTTTTTCAAGGAAGGCAGAAGGCATTTGCTCAGTGTACAAGTAGTTACTGACTACAGCTGTAAGTACCTCGTTCAACATAAAACATTTGTTTGACCATATAAGATTCAGATGGAGTTTCTCTTACTGTTTTATTTGTTGTATATCTGTTCAGTATCATCCCTTGTCATAGGTTCTCTTAATGGGATTTTGTAAAGGCGATGCCACCGGCTACTAGATGGTGCCAGATAGTTACAGAACAACTGAAATGTTCCATGAAGTAGTTGTCATTGAAGTAAAAGATTACTGGAAAGAAAAGCAAATCCCTGAGTGTTCAGGATTTCTTCACGGAAATAATGCACAAAAGAGTGAGTTCTTCACTTTCTGTGGAGTACCTGGTCAGTCAGTCTTTACAAATATGCGTAGTTTTGTGTTGGAATGCTGTTTCGTGCTTTATATAGAAGGACTAACATCCGAAGTAAAACGGTAGTGTTGGGTTTTATCTGGTTGTTACGGTAAGATTTGAATATTGATCAGGAAATATTGCAAACCATCTTTCTCAGCTCTAGCATCTCAAATAAGATGTAAATGATATTCCCTTTTGTTTTCAGTATTTCAGGTGCTATTTTAAAAAGACAGTTTGGCATTTCTTGTGATCCCAAGGCTGTTCCCTTATGTGAAGTCCAAAGAACTGTGACATCACCTTTAATTTGGTGAAAACTAATCATTGAATGTGAAAAATAACGAAGAACAAACTCTCTCTTAACCAGCTAATGATTTTTTTCATTGTCAACAGGAATTCTGTTAAATTTTTGAGAGTTCTGCCTGTAAAGGTTGTATTAAATTAATATACAAAGGACATATCTATATGAAGTGTATTATGTTACATTAAGTTTATGTACTACATTCTAAATGCAGAAGGAAAGTTGTGTGATGGAGCACATTTTCATAAGGTAAATTTACTGAGAGACTTTTTGCTTTTGTTTTTGAAGATGTTTTATTCACTTAGCAACACAACACTTCGTTACTTAAACCATATATGTGCATAATGGCACTGACCAAAAAACTTTTGCTTCCTGAAGTCTTTATCAGCTCTGATTTTTTTTAATAATTTGACTGGTCTTTCCTCGGGTTATGTTTACTCCTCCTAACCCCTATTATGCAATGACATAGATCCTCAAAAGAGAGACATTCAGATATGTAGAACAAGGTTCTTTGTCAACATATATATGATGAATTGAGTTTACAACTCCTTATAAATACCATTCTTTTAAAAATTCAGCTACCTTTTGTTTATAGATTAGTCACTGTTTACACAGAGTTTTATTTTCACTGTGCTAAATTGTATAATACATTTTTTCATAGCTTTTTTTGTAAGGCAGTGCGAGAAAGTTTGACTCTTGTGTAGTATTCTTGTTTTATTTTAACGACAATAATTTTAAGTTTCAGAATATATGGGAACTGCTTAGGTAACTAACCTCTGGTAGCTGAAAATTTTTCATTACTGAGTTTTGTCTAGGTATTTATATAGCTTAAGATTGCTTTGAACATTTTTGAAGAGAAGTTGCCTCATTGGAACATTTTTCAGTAATTCTTCTTTATACCCTTTGCTGTAGGTTCCAGGAGGGTTATAGCTTTATGTTCTGTGTTGAACTGAACTGTTCGTTCTCTGTTTGTTATGGTACAAAGACTAATAGCATTGCAGTGTGTTGA
Organism: Cygnus atratus; assembly: GCF_013377495.2. Taxonomy (NCBI): domain Eukaryota; kingdom Metazoa; phylum Chordata; class Aves; order Anseriformes; family Anatidae; genus Cygnus; species Cygnus atratus. The sequence goes on from NC_066367.1 coordinate 18,194,620, forward strand.
GGATTGCAGAACTGCTTGGACTTCGTTGCAGCATTAAGGATCCAAAGCGGTTCAATAGGAGTCATGGTAACCACTTGGCAGTGCTATATGAGACCTGATAAAAAGTTGAAGGCTGAAGTGTTTTTAGGTATCTCTGCATCATTGGCATAGTCAATCTGTGACCCAGATAAACTGTCCATGAATAAAGTGTTTGCTGTGTTCCTGGTCATTTGAGGCCAGAAAGAACCGTCCTGTGGGTTTCCACTGGTAGTCGCTAGTTCTTGTTTGTGATCTATGTAACTATATTGTCTTAAAACACAGTTATTGGTAGCAATTATATTTTGTTATGGTGACTGTCAGGAATTCCAGTTAAGCCTGGCTCTGTAGAGAAGACCTGGAAGACTGACCTTCAGTCAGAAAATCAAATGGATAAAATGCACTGTGGAGATGATGGTGAAAGTAACACACTTGTGCAGTCATATATATGTGCTTATTTCTACTTCCAAATGGTTTCTGCTTGGGAGCATTTTTTTTCCATTGTAGATGCCATCAAATTACAAATACATGAGTTCCAGTCTGGTCTTGGGTAGAAATGTTCTTCTGTGAATGGTCTGGATATGTGGTTCACAGAAGTGTGTTAAAAGTTACCCACTGACGTTTGTGGCCAGACCTTCCCAAGTGGTCCATGCTTTATGTAGGCGACGCTGCTGTGCGAGGGCTTAGCAGGGTGATCCCGTGGGGACTCTCCCTTGTTACTGTTTGCTTCTCTTTTCAAGACTCTAACTCACAGAGGGAGGTTTTCAGTCATTAGAATGTAAAATGAAATGAAGCGTTGCTGAGCTCAGGTTGACAAGAACACTTGTCTCTGAAGCAAACATTAACATTCTTCAGCTTTTGTATGTTTTGGAAATTTTGCAGTTATCCAGGCTAGGTTCCAAACTTCCCTTGTTGTTCCAATTAACACAGTTGTGTTTTGGAAAAATCTGAACAGAGTCTAATTTTTCCTAGGGAATTCTCTTAAATGATTTGTGTGGTGGTATGTCAGCCATCTCACAAAGTTACATTGAGTACTGCCTTCTCAGTGTCTTACGATAATGATTCCATGCAAATTACTGCATGATGTGATCCTGGACAAAGCAGGTTGCCAGAAGAGTTACCAAGGAGTGTATCCCAGATGCTACTTGGTGGACAGTGCAGTGATAATATTTCAAATGTATGATCAAGGGCAGTAAGAGTGAGCCCTCTCCAAGTGGAGGCATGAAGGGCTCAAAGATCATTCCTTCAGCTTTCAAATAATGCTCTTTATCCGGTGCAACCAAGTTGATAGCAAATCTCAGCGGGTAGGTTTTGCCTGCAGAGCATTGACTGCATCCCAGTGGTGCTAGGATGAAAGAACAACGGCAGGTAAACACATTCTACATCAGAAATAAATCACTAATATTTGTCACACAGATCCAAGGGTGAGGACTCTGGAACAAGATTTTATAGATAAGTTCAGTGGAACTACTTTCTTGGTAACGACTTTTCTCTTAAAAATGCTTCCACTAGGAACCAGATTGTGGTTTCTTCTGTTAACTTGCATGTCCTTAAGTGAATTGCTTTGCCTCAGGTTTTCCTGTGGAGGTTGTAATTCTCATCCCTGACTTTGTGAAGTACTTACTTGACAAGTACTTTTATGCAAATATAAACTCTTTGTATGCTCGAGAAGTTGATACTACAGTCATTTAAAATCCTGTATTGCTGCTGCATGCTCTCATTGTGTGTGCCTGAGCTGAAATAGACTTGCCTTTTTTTTTTTTTTGTCAAATACTCCTAATAGATTTGATATTGAATGGCCCACTGTTCAACTGCTATTTCAGACTTTTGGGGAGGGATGCTTGCTTTGCGCTCTCCCCACTAGTGCAATATTAGGGCTCAGCAGGGTAAATGTAGCTGCTTATCTTTTGTAGAGGTAAGTAATGAATTTGAGTCCTAATACCACACCAGTTGAGAGAGCCCAAAGCAGCTGCTTTTACCATCCCATATCTGTATTGCCATATGGTACGCATAAACCATAACCTTGTGTTCAAAGTAATTAATGCCACGGCCAATATTCTGAACTGTTTTTCTGTTACTGAAAATCAGCTAAACTTGAGAATAAAAACAAATGTTTTTAATGGGAATTAAAACATTTTCTTACGTTTCTACGGTGCAGGTAAAACAAAATAATTATTGCTACAGTGACTGCTTGCATTTTAAATAAATTTATACACATTATTTTTAAAAAAATCTAGTTAACTTTAAAATATGTAAGTTTTCTTGTCATTTAGGGTTCTGTGAAGCTGATCATCAAGAGGGTTGCAAATCATTGGCGGTTTCTATTTTCAGAGTTCCACATCCCAGAGTAATTTGCTTTAATTTCACCCAATTTAACCTATACTTCACACCATCACCATTCAGCTTTAATAGCTATGTTCTATGCATAAGAAAAGCAGATAAATGTCCACAATTAGACTGCGAGTGATTACAACTAGTTAGGGCTTTATGAAGACAAAACTTAAAGGGCTGTGGCACAAAACAAAGCCACAAAAGACGTCTGAAAAAATTCTTTCTTCAGAAGTCAGGGTTTACTTACAGCATTTTATTTAATTTTTTTTGTACTTGATTTTGCTTATGTTGAAGATGTAGGCAGGTGCACCTTCTTCAACTGAAAATTACTCTGCTCAAAGAATATTAGGTTTGTGTTACAGGTGATTAATTTTACTTGAAATTAGCTTGCAAGGGAAAACATGCTAAACCTACTTCATTTGTTGATCCTTTGTTAACGTGCTACATTTAAGAATCTGTAAAATACATTGACTCTGATAGTATCCTTTTGCCCTTCTGATTGTGAGTATGCACAGTAAAAATGTACCATCATCGAAGTTTAATGCTCTCTATAATGCTAAATGCACTTGTACCTCAGTCAGAAATGTTTTTTTTACGATTTAAATCTTTGTAATACTGATGATAACATGTCAGACGAGTCTAAGTAGAGATATTATTTATGATTTAATGTTTTTTGACATTTGTAGTCTTGTTTCTTTTGACAGCTCAAAGAAACATTCTGCTTCTAACCCCCTGCAGAAGTTACCCTATTTTGTTTCTTTTTGTCCCCGTCCCCCCCCCCCCCCCATTTCTACCCTAGTGAATGGCCAGATAGGCATTATTGCGCATTTACTTCAGGGCTTATAACAGGGTATGTATCCATATTGTGATGTACTGTATCAGTCTGTGATGAGCAGCTCTTTTTGATAATAGTCATTGAATGTATGCTTGCGAGTAAGTGCAAGTATCAATTATTCTTTAGGTCTGGTTTTTGGTGGTGTTATTAAACATTCTTTTATAGCTTACTGACAAGAAGAGGCTGGTCATCATACTGATTGGAGTTTCATCTTGTGGTGCAGTTCAGATTTTGATCAAGTTGTGAATATCAGTCTTAATTATAGCATAACATAGGCCAATGCAGTTGCTTACCTTTCGTAAATGAATACAAGATACCAAAATGCTGTTATGTGGAAGCTTAATATTAGCCAAATATTTTATTCAATTTTGCTTTAAGGATAAGGGTAATTAAAGAAATGAAGAAACTGACGTAAGTATAAATTAATTTTGAAGACATTCATTAATTTCCATAATAGCAATTAGGATCAGAATAAGATGTCTAGTAGTATTATTTTGATTTGGTTTTCAGCATCTCGGTAGCTGCTCGGAGCAGACAGGAACAATAAAGTTTAGGCTTTAGGCAGCTTCGTTTTTGCGTCAAACTAGTTTTATATGCTATATCATAAAACTTTCAGTCCAATCAGCAACTACATTTAAATACTGCAAATTGTGGCAGCAAAACAATAATTCTGCTGATTAGCCCCTTTCCATTTCTTGTAAGTGAACTGTTTATGCTGTTGAGTACCTTTTGAAAAAAGAAAAAGCCAAAACAGCCTTGATTAGTCAAGGAGTAATTGGATGACTTGATTTTAGCAAGAGAATGAATTGGTTGATGATAGCCTGTAACTAAGTGTAGTGGTTCTGTTCAGATGAATACATAACATACAGTCATCAGATCTTGACAGGTATAACATAAGCAATGCAAAAATCTCTGGAGGCTGAGAGGTAAATTTTGTCAAAGAATTTTGAAGCTGATTCTTGAAAGAAATGGAAAGAAACGTGCATGCCATTAGATGATACCGTTTAAAATGTGGCATTTGCTACTGCTGTGCTGTATACATATTTATCTGTTACTACTTTTGCATGTGAAGAAGAGAAGATGAAGTCTATGTGGTCTTGCTGCCATCAGGACCTGGCAGATAGGCAATTCCTGCTCTTCTTCAGGACAAAAACAGTGTTTCCACATCTTCTCCAGCCAGCTATCCTGTTTTCCCCATCTTAGTTATCCAGTATCACTTGGAAGCAAAGTGCAGAACCAGCTGTCACTGCGTTACTTCGTCAGCGCATCTTTTTAAAAATATTTTTTCCCTCCTAGCATTACATTTGAACATGTATAAATAAGTGTCATTGCTAACTGGATTCTCCAAAGAGGTCTGCAGGTGCACTGCCTGCAGTGACAGAGTGGGACCCCGTGCAGAGCTCACTTCTGGTGTAGGAAAAAGATCCAGACTGCTTCACAGCACTGTGGGCCCACCACACTTTGGCCCTGACAGCCCAAATAAACCCCACAGCCAAAGATAAATCCTTCCCTGAAACTGGAGAATCCTTTAGGTTTGGACGTGCTGGCAACTGAAGAGGGAGCTGGATAATTGGCAGTGGTAATTTCGTATCTCCTCCTTTCTAGTAACTTCAGGCTGTTGTTACTTTGGTGCTGTTAGGTGGCAAGATGAACTGTGCTGCTGTTAGGCTTTACTTTTTTCCTGTCTGATGTACTTGCCTTGTTTTAATAATGATACCTGTATGTCACTAAAATGTTATGGGAATTTACCACAACAGATTTGTTCGCTTACAGCAAGCGTGATGTTTCTAACTCTGTAGTCATTGTTCTTTTACACCAAAGGAAGTGGAAGGGGTCCACCTTTCAAGCTCAAATGCAAATCCATTGACATTTTCTGGGGGGTAATTTGAAAAAAGGCTCCTAGCTAGGATAATTGAAGAAAGAGATTCCACTCAACTTCTTTTGAAAGGCTGACAAATCTCTGATGAAAACATACTTCTGGTAGGACATACTGGACACCAGAGAAGTCATAACCAGTTCCATAAATAATGAAATTATTGATTATTGTTTTCTGGTTGACTTTCCGGTGTCGCTGTATGCTTTTCTTTAAGCAACTTCCTATTCTTATTCACATAGCCCATACTTTCCAGAACTGCTTCCTCCTACCCCTTCCTGCCTACCCTGTCTCATTATAAATGTCTTGGAGAACAGGGTCATCCATCATTTTGGGCTTCTTTTCTTCCCCTCAAAAGCTCCAGTTAGGATTCTTAGGTGTTGACAGAGATGCTTTTTTGGGAAGACTCTTGAGTAAGACTTTTTATGGACACATTTTTTCCTGCCTATATGGTAAACTGATTCCTCTTTTTCTGGAAAAAATACTGGGAGTTCCTGAAGGGCATAAAGGCAGTTGAACCAGATTACTAGTTACTGCTTTCTGCTTTGGAAGCCAGACCACAGGGCTCAGCAACTGGTAACCAGACAGGTGCAGGTACGCTCTTAGAGGACAGAGCGTAGGCAAGTTTCTAACCGTGGAAAGATCCCCCCACATGTACAGAAGTTGAATCCTTGCTGTGTCAATAAGAAGATGGACATGTTTGTGAATGGGGTTCACCATATTTAAACACTGCTCATAATCAGAAATGCTAGCAGGTGACCATAGGTGTTCCGTTTTTTATCGACTATCCCATTCATGTTCTTTTCTTCCTCATCTAGATGCACCTTTAGTATGGCTTCAGGGAAACTTTTCTCCCTCATCTTTCTACCAAGCTTTTTGGTCTCCTTTTCTCCCTTTCCCTATTATTTTTACTTGCTGATTCTGTTGTAATCAGTGATCAGTATCAGCTGTGTCAGTGTCAGCATTTCTTACCAACATTTGTCTTTTATTTGCTATCTTCAGAGTGCAACATGTCCATAAACTGCTTTTAAAACTTCTTTTTAAACTTTCTTTTAAAACTGCTTTTAAAACAAGGACTGGCTAAAACATTATTCTGTAATAATAATTACAAAATTCTAAATTCTAATAATTTAACTTAGTTATTTTCTCAGTTTTGCTTTTCCAAATGATCTCTCCTCTCCACAGAGCCTAATCCCTTAGATAACCACCTGTTCTTGCTTACTGATGTCCCTGGATTAGCCCATGTTCAGTTCTGCAGGCTGGAGTTGGTTTCCTTACAACGCTCGGCGTGATTTGTGCTATTCCATCAGTACAGAGCGGGCTTGAGGCTGGTATAATGGGTTGTCCAAGATTGATCCCACATGGATATCGAAATGAAGTTATAACTAAGGCTCTTTCATCTGTGTAGTGTCTCTCTCCCTTCTTCTCTTTTCCTTCTTCCTTGAGTATCCCATCATCTTCCTTCTGGCTGGGCTGTCAGTCAGCAGCTAATCTGTTTTAGATTGATGACTGAAATCTGTGTTGGTACATCCTGAATTGAGAGATTCAGAAATAAACCTTAATGCCTCTTGCTTATGAAGAAGTCTCTCTCAGTTTATGCCAAAATCTAGACGTTATTCCAGTTTGAGGGTCTTTTGTGTGTACAAAATTTTATACCTAAATGCTTTCTTATGGACTGCAACTGTCTCAATGGGAAGGTTTTGATTTCTCTTCTCCAAGTGTTCCTGACAATTTAAAAATGTCTGCCATGATTAATTTAATTGACTTCCTGGTTATTTAAAGAGTAATTATATGAGCTTTTGTCAGCACGCCTGTTGATATGTTACATCCTTTCCAAGTTAAGAAATGCACTTTTCTTCTAAACTCAGAATTGAAAATTTAGGCTCACAATCCAGTGTTTTAATAGAACATGCAACTAGTGTCTGTTTCTTTCATGAGAAACTCCTCACCTGATCAAGCAACCCAATTAAACAATTTACTACTTATTTTTATGTTCTTAATGTGGGATCTCTATAGTCGTAGAGCTTTTCTCCTCGCTTTTATAGTGTGTTTTTTTTTTTTTTAAACCCTCTGGACACCAAATGCAGCAGGAAGATGTGAACAGCTTGAGAATATATTATTTAGATGGTGATGCACTCTTTTTTCTCAATACAAGGAGGAAAGCACTTTTTACCTTTTTTTAGCTGACTAAATAGTATAATCTGTTGAGAAGTCTGGGCAGGTAGAAGAATTTTCTTTGATCTATATGGTGACATCTTCCTACTCTTTTTTTTTTTTGGAGTAATTTCTTTGTATATTTAAACAGATCCGTAGAATGACGGTTTCATGTATTCATGCATCCAGACAGCCCACATCCCATTGCTGACTTTGGTGCACAGATAGGGATTTATGGAAGACAAAGGCTACAGCACTTCTTCTTTAATTGGCTGGCATTGGTATGGGTTAGCGTAGCAGGTTTTCATTTGACGGAGGCACATTCTCCCGTCACAGCCAGCATCAGGGCTGCATCTGTTGCAGAGGTGTTTTTCTTGTACTGGGGGACTCGCAGATGATCTTTGGAGAGAGACAGCTGACGGGAGAGCAGGAAACTTCCCCTAATCGCTGTTCTAAAGACTTTTCATGTTTATGTGAAAATGATTTTCATGTTTGACTGCCAGCAACATTTTAAACCTGTGTATTGTTTGTTTTGATGTTAAAATCTTTATTGCTAAAACCTCTGTTTTCAGTAATTTAGAAGGAAAAAATTAAGATGTGTGAGACAACAAAATCTCAACTTTCTGTCAGTTGAAGAGTTCTTCATAGTCTACCATTTCTCCTATTTTATATTTAGTACAAGAAATGCCTTTTTTTTCCCCCTGTAAAAAAAAAAAAATTTCATTTTGGTAAAGTTTAAATAAAATTCTTATCATGGCTTATTTCTCAGGCATATATTTAATGTTACAGAATAGGCATGCAACTACACTGAAAAATTATACAGGAACTAAGTAACAAAGTGTTAATATTTTTATTCTTTAAATATTTATTGATTTATTTATTTTTTTTGTGATGCTGTTTATCTGATAATTTAAATCCTAGTTGAATTATGTTGCCAGATTGTCTTCAGAAGGGCATGAAGTCAGCACACATGCTTCAGTAATATCTGGTTGTTTTACCCTTATGTTTCCAGTTGGCAATTTGAAATTATGGCTTCAACTGCACTTTAAATATGTGATAATAGCATGTGTTTCTAATAAGGGCCAGCACCATTTTGTTCAGATAGTGTGAATGGTTGTCACTCATATATGACAAATGCACCTTCATCTGCTTCTTTGATGGCCCCCTAAAAACCATACCCTCGAATCAGGCCGATGAAATTAGCTGCTGTGTAAATTGTGTGTCTGAGTGGTTCATTATCTAATCACCGTCAGAACCACAGTGATAAAGTAGATTGAAACAGGGAAGAGGTCTGCCAGATGATTTCAGGCCTTTTTTTCTAAACCCCGTTTCCCTTGGAAACACTAAGAGTCGTTCAGAACTTCAGAATTCTTTGTCTAGAACTTCTTTTTTTCTTAATGCATAAAATTGGTCAGCCAGTGAGGGCTGCCAGGATGATTTGTAAGGTTTTCTTTCCACCAGTCATTTAGTCATTACTGTGTGTATTAAAATGTTCCACGATTTTGAACTTGGCTACCATGTTTGCTGCTGATAGATAAGATACTGTTAAATAGTGGTACCAATTTTCAGGAAAGTGCTCTAATCTGTTCCTATTTAGAAAAAACTCTTAAAGATGGCTTAAGTGCTCTCCTGAAATGGCAAACACTATGCTTTGCATGCATGTGTATAAATTTTTGGATTTTGTAGTTGATACATAAATTAACAAACTACAGCAGTATGATATAAAATATTGCCAATAACAGTTGTGTACAGGCAGTAGAACAGACCTGCTGACATTACTTTTTCATACTAAATTCTTGTGACTCTTAATAGTCTGTTTTAAAGATCTGTATTCTGTCTTTTTAGCTTAATACGTAACTTAAATTTTTCTTTGGTTTAGGAGCATTTGAAGATGATGATATCACTCATGTTGAAGGAAGTGTAGATCCTGTTCGAGACATCGAAATAATACATGAGGAACTTCGACTTAAAGATGAGGAACTGATCATGCAGAGTATAGATAAGCTAGAAAAAGTAGCTGTGAGAGGCGGAGACAAGAAATTGAAACCTGAATATGTAAGTATAAACGTAGATCTTTAAGTACTGCCTGCATTGAATTGAAATTTTTACATTGTTGGATTTTGCTCACGATATCGCACATGCATAATACAAAACACCACTACTATTTTTGTGTATTTTGAAGTAATTATTCTGAGTTTAAAAAAAAAAGAATGGATTATTTGCTGTGTTGAAAGTTTAAGATTTCAATTAAAAAGCTAATTGTCATTTTTTAAATTTAACTGTAATTTTCTTGCTGACACAAGTTTATCATGAGTTTCCAGTGCTTCATCAAACTTAGATCAGGGTTTTAGTTGTAATTCAAAGTACAGCAGTGACTTCCAAATTATTCTTGCTGTTAAGTTCCAGTCTGATGTTGATACTGTATTCCTAGTAGTCTCAAAGTGAATATGTTTATGCCTAGCAATTATGAAATAAAAAATATTGTTTTATCCCATAGCTTTTTAGATAGCAACTAATAAGAAAAATATTGTCACAGCAGTGTTGGTATTTTAGTTTATCAGCATTGAAGCACACTAAGTTTTTTTGGCTCTAACTAGTGTTTGGCAGCGAGTAGGATGTGAAATTGAATATCCTGCTCTAAGATGCAGTGTTTAAAAAGCACTTCCTTGGTGACTTCCCTTAGTGAAGAACTAGCCTTCGTCTGGCTTTAGAAGTATTTTATTCCTCGATTAGTCTAAGTGAGACTTATTTGGATGATTTGAAGGCTTTCACGTCAGGCAAGAGAGATTCAGGTGACCACCAGAACCCCCCGATCCTTCTCTGCAGAGTTAATTTCCAGCAGATCAGTTCCCAGCCTGTACGAGTGCATGTGGTTGTTCTTCCCTAGGTGTGGGACCCTGCACTTGCCTTTGAGTTTCAAGAGGTTCCCTTCTGCCCATCTTTGCAGCCGGTTGAGATCTTTCTGAATGGCAACACAGCACTCTGGGGTATCAGGCACTCCTCCCACTTTTGTATCATCAGCAAATCAGATTATTCTACAATCAAGGGAGACAGTAAATTAAAAACTCAAACCTAGAAATGCAATTTAAATCAATTAGAACTTCAAAATCTCCATTATTAATTGGTCTCTTCTCAGCTTCAGTTTCTCATCCTTTTCTTTGCCTCTTCCTTCAATCTCCTAACCAGTACTTACATCTGTAGTTCAGCAGTCAAATGGATTTTGTCATCTTGTGTTTGTAATTTATACTTCCTGTTATTCCTTGGGGGATTTCAGCCTTTCTTTATGAAGTCACACACACAAAACACAAGGTTTTGAAGTTGCATTGCTCTGCCAGTTCTAACCTCAGTAACAGCTGTTACACTCGGTCAGTTTCAGCTGAGTTTGTCAACAATAGAGGTTTCAAAGGTATTAAATTCTTTTGTTTCATGGAAATGGGTGGCTTAACAGAAGGGAAAGGCACAAATAAATGCTTCCGTGGAGACAAAGGCTCCAAGTAGGAACTCTGCTTTCTACAGTCACCAGAGAATATGCCCAGGGAAGTGTAGGGCATCAGGTCCTGCTAATCTTGGGACCATCATGCTTGTCTTCCTTTGTGGCTTGTATGCATGAATTGTAAGGTGGGCAGTAGAACTTAGTAAAATGGACTTCTTTATGGTAAAGGTCCATAAGACGTCTGCCTAGTTACTTTTCTTTTCCTGGTAAATTAATCCTCAGGCCTGGTGCCTGCCAATAGCCTTGTGTAATTGTGAGATCATAACAGCAATTCTGAGTTTTCCATCCACTGAAGGGGTTTGCGTAGATGTTGAGTCATTCGGTTGTGAGCTGCTCCTCTGCAACCTTTTTTGTCTTTTCCTTTAACATTGTATGTCACAGTGAAGGCATGTGGTTGCATTTATATGATATACTGGAGAATTAACTGTGCAGTTAATGACTTAGACATATGGTAAGAGAAACCATAAGGAATTGGTGGTGGTGGTGAAAAAGACAAACAGTTAAGGATTGCACCTCCATGCAATCTCAGAATTGGAACAGGCTGCCCAGAGGAGTTGTCGAGTCCCCATATTTAAGAGATGTAGATGTGGTGGTTAGGGATGTGGTTTAGTGATAGGACTTGGTAGGTGAGGTTGATGGTTGGTCTTGATGATCTTGAAGGGCTTTTCCAACCTAGATGATTCTCTGTTAAGAGTGTATTATGGGTTTCCTCTTCCCAGGACAGAAAAGTAATTGAGACAGCAGTATAAACTGCTAAGGTTATATATATTTTTTTAAACAGGTTATCTTCATAAATTGGGAGGGAATGGAAAACTACTCAGGGTTTGCCTTTTCTTGTGTTATTTGCCAGTATAATGTTAGACATAGGTAATATTCTGCTCTTCCTGTAACAGAGGTGCTCAACAAACAGCACTTGTCTGTCTTCTGAGTGTTCACAGTCATTTTCCCTTTCAAGAAAACTGGGAGATTAAAAGGGGAAAAACTTTCTTAAGCACAGTGTTAAAATTTTAGTCTGTCTCTTTCGTAGTTTCCTTTTCTCATCCTTTTTGGAGGAATTTAAGGTAAAGACACTTTAGAATTTCCTAAGCGTTTTAACTGGTTGAGAGTTGTGAAAGTTCTATGGTTCATTCAAATAAAAATACTGAAAGCTTTCTTACCAATATCACTTTCAGACCTTTTACTTGCTTTCTTTCCCCTGCTGAACAAAAACATCTAGCACTTGAATTGCATTTTTCATTTCTTTCCACTTTTTTGAGAGCACTTTGAAATCTATTGAGGAAAAACTATATAAGATTAGGGAAAGAAGAAGAAGGTGAGGAAAGAAAAGAAATAGTATTGATCTTAGTTGAGCGTGTTTTTCCTTTGGTTGTTTGCTGAATATAACAATAAGCCTAATATGAAAGCTAAGAAAAAGTTACTTATTTCAGAGTGACTATAATCTGTGTGACCTGTGTAAACTTATTGTTGGCATCAATGGGGATTTCACCTTGAGCTTCATGGAACCTAATTGAAAGTGGAAGTCATTCTTTTTATTTCATAAATATGAATCTTCTGCTTTAGAGGAGAGGATTCTCTTCTTTATCAGTAAGCCTCCACAACTGTAACTTGATAGTCTGAAATCTCCAAAAGGCGTAGAGGGGGAAAAAAAAAAAATTGTCAGTCTGTATCAGCCAGCAATTCTTAAATCTGAGATTTTTATTCGATTGCCTGTCTTCACACCTGTGCTCTAACTTGTTAATTATCATTTTTTTCTTCATGTAAGCCCACATTGCATACAGTTGGTAAGTTCACCTTTGTGCAGTGACCTGGCTTTGCAGTTGAATACAGTGTTAACTGTTCATGCTGTCTCTCACAGAATTGATTTCTCAGTCCCCTGTCAGCAGAAATAAAATAGCCAACTGCTGTTAAGGAGCCATCAATGAAATCATTTTCAAGTTCTACTTAAAAATCAATGACACAATATGGTCCAAGATCAGCAACATGCACTGTTGACATAGACACGGAATAGCTTCCTTCACATTCATTTTTGTGTTTTGCAAGTGTTCTTCTCACAGGCTTCTTAGAAATGATTGTCTGTTTTTTTTACTAAGGGTACTATTCTTTCAGACTCAGTATATCTTCATGTATTATTTTGACTATAACCTTCTAAATGAGATATTATAGAACAGAAATATCCCCAATACCAGAATGTACTAAAATGGTATGAGAATCACTTCAGAAATTAGAGTAATTTTGATTTTATATTTTAAATCTGCTTGGTGCTGGTATCTGCAGAGACATGAGAAAGAAGTTGAGTTAAACTTCTTTATTATTAGCTTATTCATCTGTCATTTTGGGTAGCAGGAGATTTCAAAGTAAAATTCAAGTACGTAAACTTATAGATCTTGTTTTAAATATATATATGTACGTGTGTGTGTATATATATTTATATATATATATTTGATTTATAGGATTTTCAGTCCTGGAAACAGAGGTCTTCAAGTTAATACAATATAATACAGTTAAGTGAACATTATTACAGGATTCTCTTCCATTACCCTTCCCGCGTGATTCAATTCTAGTCCTTAGAGATTGACCCCCTGCAATTGATAGCTATTCATTCAATCCTTTGTTAGTGCTCCAAATCTTGAATTCCAGCACAGAATAATTCTTAGCGCTAATGGTATAGCGATTTATATATCTGACCACAAGAATATTATTTGTAGTTGAGTTCATACAGATTGTTGACTTCAGTGATATGAAGACAAAATCTTTAGGTCAGGATCAATGTCTGCAGTATTTGAGCTTCCAATTTTCAGCTGAAAGGCAGCTTTTACAGTAGGTCAGTATCAATGTCCACTGCATTTGAACTTCCAGTTTTCAGTTCAAAGGATGCTTTTGTAAGTTCTGCAAGACATCTAAATTCTGTTGTCAAAGTCTGTCAACTTGAAAATAAGGTTAGCTTTTGAAATTAAACACTTTTTAAGAACAAACGTAATTGCAATTATGAAAAGAATTAAAGATGGCTTTTAATGACATGGTATTAGAACCATCTAGTGCAGAGGAAACAAATCAAGCTTTGCTTTGTTATTGCAGTGGATGATAAATTAGTAATTGATACAGTGACAAAAACCCCAGAGCATAAACACCTGTCAGCAGATATCTTGTGTCTATGTAATCTATGGTCCTTCCTCCCTCCTCCCTTCCATTTAACATATTGGTCCTGTCCTGATAATACAGTAACTGTTCGAAAGTCGTTTCTCTTCATTTAAAATTACCAGTACTGTTTGGGAGATGATTCACAAACAGCAGAGAGGTGGTAGATTATGTTGCTTCTCATTACCACTATGCTAGATGAAAAGAGGGTGAAAATATTTCTTTCCCGCGATATTCTGATGAATGGGATTGCACTGAGCAAAATTCACTGACCTCGTACCGCACGCACTCGCCAGAGTTCTCACGGATGGATGAACTCTTATTTCATCTAACTGATGATGTCAGTTGGGAATTTTCACCTTTCTTTCGTTCCAAGTTGAAGATAAATACAGTAGTGAATTGTATTTTTTTTTTGTCAGTTGCTTTCGTCTGCTTTTGTGAGGAAAGTTTGAGAGGTCAGTTTGTTCCACTGGAGATGGAAGGAAAGGAAGAGTGTACATTATTGACACATTTTTTGCCAATGGCTGTTAACAATTAGTAACTTAAATGTTAAATCATAGGGAATCAAGAAAATATTTGTGTTCTTGATGCATGTAATTATGCCTAAAATCTTCAGTGGACCATTTACTGTGCTTAATGTGGTATTTAAAGGAAATTAAAGTTTATTCTGAAGAACATTGTGAATGTAACAGGAAAATATTCATGGCAGATGTTTTGTGAATTAATTGGTAGAAAAGCCTGAGGTGGAAGTACATAATGTATAAATACACGTTTTGATTTCTTTTGGTATTATCAGTAGACAAAGAGAAGTCAATGCTTAAATACTTTCTGTCAAGGCTGATCTTCCCTGCATAGATTTGAATAGTGGTTTAAAATAATGTGTCTCTGGGAGTGTCTAGATCAAGCCACAGTTGTAACTTGTAAATAGACGATACGTATCACCAAAACAACTTCATATATGAATAGCTGTATTCTGGAAAAGGCATCTTTTTCAGTTGGATTAATTCACTTTTAGAACAAATACGTTCGCACATGGATTTCTTTGGAAATAAGTGTGTGTACACAAATGCAGTAAGAAAAGTTCAGTGGATGTGTGGAGAAGATATGTCACTTTTCAGTACAATTTCCGTGTTCTGAATTCCTGAAATGATTGAAATAATCATTTGCAGATAGACTGATTTCTGTATTTGTATCCTTTTTTCTTTGAGAATCTGCAAGTTATTTTTTTTAATGTATATGCCTTAAAACTTGCAAGACTGACCAACACAGGAGAGAATTTGGAACTTATTAACATGAGTTACGTTGCCTGGAATGGTTTTAGAATATTTTGGGTGAAAGTACTTGCAGTGGTTCATAAACGTTATTGGCATCTAGCTCTGAGTAAACCTTATATCATGTACAGCTTGTACTGGCTCTGTTAGGAGGTATTGAATAGAAGAAAGGATAATACGCTTGTCCTAAATCCATTACTTCTCCCATTGTATTTTTATTAAAGTCAGTGAGCAAGGGAATTTTAAGAGATTAGACATTGTTTTGTACCACAGAGGAGCTCATTGTCACTCCAGTTGATGCAGTACCTGACTTGTTCTCTTTCTTGCACCTGGCTGCTACAGCTTATTTAAGCACTTAACGTATTTGAAAAACACAATCTAACCTTTTCTTAACTGCAAAATTTGTCTGACTTGTTTTTTAAAAATACTGCCTTTCTAAACATTGCTTTTACAATAAATTCTTTCTTTATCACTTCAGTCCTGCTCTTCTACATCACCAGGAAACCTCTCAGAAAAGTACAGAGATGAGGCTATGCTAGCTAGAACTGAAAAAGATTTTCCCAGGAAAGCTATGAACAGGACTGCGATCACCATACATTTCGTTGTGTTAACAAGGAAACTGTTGTGGGTGTGATACATTGTTCCTGGAGCTGCACAGTTTAACTGGCTAGGACTACTCTTTACCTCAAATAGAGTAGTTTGTACCTGTGACTAAATAAACACCATAGCTATTTTGAAAGGCAGATGGAATAATAATGATCTGTTTTGATCCCCTGCATATCTCAGTTTAATTCTCACAGGTGTGTTTAAACTTTTTTTTTTGGGGGGGGAATAACCTTTACTTAAATATTTTCTAGGGAGAGATAAATTACTGTAACTTGAATAAGCCGTGCCAGTGATTAATTAACTTTACTGTTCAGAAATAAATAAAAAAACAAACATGTTTTTAGTTTGTATTTGTCAACCTTCAGCTTTCAGCCATGTTTTCTGCATGCTAGTGTGAAAAGCCCTGACTTTTTGGTGAGATTCAAGCATGTGAAATCTTCGTATCTAAGCATTTTTTTTAATACCTTTTATAATTTTTCTCCCATCTTTTGGTATTTCATCAGATAAGCGTGAAAGTATTCACATTTGACATTAGTATTTATGTACTCAAAGACTTCATTAGTCTTTTTAGTTACAGTACAGTAACTAAAGCCTAATCTTGTAACCTTCAAGTCTTAGTCTCTCTTGCAAGGGGCAGGTCCTCTACATAGTAAATACTTTGTCCACCCTTCCTTGTCCCCCACCCATTACCCGTATGAGCTTGAATTTATTCTAATGATAGATTTAGTGAAAGCAAACAATGTTTGACAGGTCTGGTCACTACATGTGTGATTCATGTTTTTAGTCATTTATTCTTGTAATCTGTGTCATTAAAACGGTCTTTTTCATTATTTTTTTAGGGCGATGATGAAAGTTAAGTAGCAATATGCAAGTAATTTATTTGGAGCACCACTGGAAACACACTGTAGATTTTCTATCTACATTACACTCTAGACCTACTAGTTAGGTAGTGTTGATGGCATTTAGTGTATGCAGTGTTTGTTTTTTAATTAAACACTTTTATGTCACTTAGCCAGATTCCTTAGGGAAGTCTGAATATATTAATTTTACACTATTACCTTTCCTGCTGGCATGCTATGCTGTCAGCCTGTATGAAATGAGGGACGCTAACTAAGAGCTACAGGTAATGTTTTAGGTAGTCCTTATAGTTTTTCAGAGGAACACAACAGTGAAATTGATGGAATTTGGCCAATTTCACCTCATTTGCCATGTTGCTACTTCAGTATAGCAATGCCTAAATTGAAATATTTTAATTAAACACTTCAAAAGCAGATGTGTTCACAGGTAGTTGGTCAGTCATTACATCTTGGAAGTACTGAGGCGAACAAGGTGCTAAGAAGCACCCTGTTTCCTAGAAATCTCTTGTCTGGGGGAAGGAAAGAGGCCTGTATTCACAGTTAGTCTCTGTAGTAGCGAAGACTTTTGCACTGCCTGCAAAATCATGGAGAGTTCACTTGCACTTTGAAGTGTGAAGTGATAATCCTCACGACTGCTTACTTCTTTATTAAATTTGCGGAAGTTAATTACATGCCCTGCTAATTTCCAACAAAAACCTCACAATTCTCTGATGCCAAGTAGGCAAGTGAGTTTTCCAAGCTTTAGTTTAGTCCCTCACGCTGTAAGAAGAATTTGGCATTGGCACATGTTATAACTATCATCCATCCAGAGAGTTTATTAATATATGCACATTTTTCTACACAGTAGTGTCTCATGAGCATGTCTTGATAAATCTGCTAAATGCAATTTAAATGTATTTCTTTATGGTATTTTATACTGTTGGGACTTACTGTTAAGGTCCTGCTTAACATTTCTGGGTTGACTACTTGCCTTCATTTGAAAAGGAGAGCAGGACCTAAATTAAAATCTCTGTGCTGCATATGGCTAAATATACCAAGTATCCACATGTGCTAAATATACTGCCAAGGGTATAGTCAGAAATGATCTAATGTTTAAAACAGTGGTATTTGATATTCATGATGTTTGCTGTACTTCATGTGCTTTGACAATCGTAACTAAATTGGATTTTGGAGGCTTTTTTGATGGTGTTCTTAAATGATGCTTGGTATAATGTTGCTATCTGAAAAACGGAACCAGAGTCCCCCTCTCATCAAGGAAGGAGAAGGGGATCGTTCTGCTGGTGACAGATTGGCCTCGCAGCACACAACTGGGAAGGCCAGACTTAATGAAACAAAGTGGATCATTGCTCTGTGTTCTGTTATTAAGCATCTCTGAGTTAACTAGAGTAATGACTAAAAGTGTTTAAATAACTGTTAAAATGAGAGTGAAGATAAAAATGTCAGTTCATATTCTTTCGCCAGGCCTAAATAGAAACAATTAAGAAAAGTAAAAATAGTGCTAAATACAGCCTGAAAACATGCTTTTTGCGTGTTTGTTTAGAGTTTTGGGGTGGCTGAGAGAACAGGAAATACGTGGGAAAAGTTGCCTTTATTCATATTGTTATTAGCGCTTTACAGATTTGTTGTTAAGGGATCATATTAAATCTTATGTAAAGGGGACACCGCCACTGGTGCAGGGGAATCGGAGTTCATCTGTCTCATGTGTCATATGAGTTGTGGGCTGCCTGCCTTAAATTCTGCTGGGTGCAGCTGTCCTGGTACTCTGTCAGAGAAAATTTGACTCTGAATAATCATTTCCACTTTTTTTTCTTTGTGTCTTCCTGCCTCACCAGCTTTGAACATAGATGTTATGTTTGCTAATAAGTTTGTCCTTTTTTTAAAGAAAGCTTTCCAATACTTCGCCACTTTCTCTGTAAAACTGAAGCAGGCTTGCATGCATACAGCTGTCAGTTCTGCGCAGCAGGTTGGGTTGGTTAGCCTTCTCTGTAGAAGTTAGCCACGCAATTATTCCTCTGGAACAACAGCTGTGAACTGCATAAAGTTGGGTACCTCAAACTGAACTCTGAAAAATTAGGTCTGTTTCAAAATTGGCTTAGACATGTAGCTATAAGTAGCCAGTTGAATGGGGAAGGGAATCTCTGATTGACATCTCTGTGCTTAGATATGCTTTAGAAAGAGCAAATGTTATTTGTTGTATTGATTCTTGAAATTTTCTGGAGGTTCCACATTATGTAGCTACCCTTACAGTCAGATTGAAAAAAAACCTTATTGTTGCTTAAGCCTAAAAATTGGCTTTGACAACTCTTGCTATAGTGTTCTCTTCTGTAAATTTTTTATTGACTCTAATTTATATGCGATAATGAGTTGCTGTTGGACGGGAATTGTAATGCCGAGAACCACGTGGTAGGTGCCTATAGAATTATTTAAAAACCTGAAATACCAGGTAGTCAGAATTCCTTCACTGCTGGACAGGAATTCGAGATTGCGTTGATTTTTTTTTTGTCTATTTAAACAAAAGCTGAAGATAAAGATCTTAAATGAAAGGCACCTATTGCTAGAACTGCTTCCCTTGCCTCGTTTGTAGTGATTAATTAAAAAATAAAAAGCAGATAGGGTTAAAGATAAGATGGCACCGTGGTTTTCTTTATGTGTAATCTTGTTGCATGTCTCTACATAAGCTGTTCTGGCCACTCATCACAGTAACCAGCTGGGCCATTTCACCTGCTGGAGCCATTAAAGAGGACTCTCTCCCCCTAGATTAATCCCCTCCGACATTAGTTTTTTGCTCTGACAACTGGAGCAGGCATTCAGAATTTGCAGGTGGCCAGTGTGACGCACATAATTGCCTACAATTTTAGGCAATGAATAAAAATGGTCTACATTACTTGTCAAAGGTTGTATATGCAGTGCCAAGTGAGATCTATGGGAAGCCTTTTAGGGTTTAAAGAACAGTTAATAGCAAAGCTGCACAGTGCTTTTTTAATCATAATGCATTTGTAATATAGCACTTTGATCTTCTCCTTGTAGGAAATGGTGTTATATTAGCCACTTTTAAACATTTATGAGTGAAATTCACTTATAGGAGAGTAAAAGTGATTATTCTTCGTCAGAACATGTTAGATTTCATTAAAAGTTTTAGCTTGCCCCTTCCTTGTTAAAATCTGTGGGGAGTCATGTTCCTGGAGGGTTTCAAATCAGGATCTGAAGATTTTGAAGAGCTTTGTCTTTGTTTTTCGCTGCAGCAAGTGCTTGACTAGGAAAGACTGTAGTAAATACTGATGTTATTTGTGGTGGTTTATAATGTGCTTCAGCCGCATAGTGTTAAGTGTAAAAAATTTTGTGCGCGCAACGGTTTCGGGAACGCTTCTTTGTATTTCAAATACCTTAATTCTCCGTTGTGTCAATTATAACCCCCAAAAATGCATTATTTAAAGCATGATCATAAATTATCTACCAGAAAAAATCGACTCTGAAATGTACTACTCCTAGAAGAGCCAAGTTTGACCTTTCAGACCCAAGAGCCTTTTATTAACACCTGCCTGTAAGGAGAGCCGTGCCACACGCAGCTTTCAGATTCAGCACCACAAAACTGATGAGGAAAGGCTTGAAGGGTTCAGTTTGTGTCACTTGCTGTTTGCCGTTTCCATTTCACAGATGATTAATCTTTCTGTGAAGAAAGGCCAGAGAAACAAAGCACATTGGGCTCTTCCTGCAGTTACTCCTTCTGAATGCACACTAGCTTGCTAACTAAAAGGCCTTTAGATTTCCTGCAGAGAGAGATGTTCTGAAAGTGAATGCAGCTGGTTGGAGGTCACCAGTGCAAGGCTCTTGCCATTGTGTAATGGAGGCTTTGGCAGGTTTCATTTTGGGGGGGAGGGAGAAGGTGTTGGCAAAAAATTAATGCGGAATAAAAAGGGCTCTGGCCATTTGAATTAATTTCTTGAAGGGTGGATCATCAATAATAGGCTCAATTTCTTTTGCTAACAATCGAAAAAAATATATTCGTGGTGTTTTTTCCCCACCCATTCCCTTTTCTTAATGGCATGTTTATATTGTACGTGGTCTCTCCCGCTGGATGCTGAAATGTCGCATCTTACTGAGTTTGAAAAGCAATCTAAAATGTACCAATTTTTACATATGTTTTATGAGCTCTGCTAATTTTCATGATGGCGAGAGATGATACTTGGATAGTATGTATTTAACTTTCTGATTATGTGATTTGTATTTCTTCAGTAGTTGCTATTTCTCTTTAGTGACTCAAAGCAGGAATTTTTATTTTTCTGGGGTAGTAAAAATTGTTTTTAAAAGATGCTAATTTTTAATTCGTTTGTACATTTTGAATTTTAATGTATACACGCCGTGTTTGTGGAAGAGAATTGTCTGATATCCAGCTGAGTTTTTGACTTTGTTTTTTCTTGATCTTGCATAGGACGTAATGTGCAAAATCAAAACCTGGGTAATAGATGAAAAGAAAGCTGTCCGCTTCTATCATGATTGGAATGACAAAGAGGTAGGCTATAAGTATTATCCCATGAATTGACTTCTAATTTTGCTACCTGTTACTGTCTTCTCTTTTAAAAGTTTTTTTAAAGAATTCATATTCAGAGTGTACTGAATGTTAAATTTATCAGTCAGTGCTGTGTTTGTCAGTGTGATCTACATACTCAACTTTAATTCTGTAGCCTTCTCAGAAATGCCATGAGGAAAATAGTCCTAAAATTAAGTTGGTATAACTTGTTTTTAAAATTCTCCTCTTGTATTTTCACTTCTAGATCGATGTTTTGAACAAGCATTTGTTTTTCACTTCAAAACCAATGATCTACTTGGTTAACCTCTCTGAAAAAGACTACATAAGAAAGAAAAACAAATGGTGAGTGTGTTCAGGTCAAATATCAAGATTTATTTCTATTTCACATTTTTTTCAATGGCGAATAATTCCTTGCTCATTAAGATCAAAGTATATTAATTAAAATAGGAATAAAAACTAACATTGCACTTTTTTTTTGCCTGTTGTGCTCCCACTGATATGCTGCTGAGTACAATGCATATGGTGAAACCCTGAATGAAAGTGTAGGATAGAAAACAATATATTTTCCTTCCCTATATTTTTATGTGAATCCATTAACTATGAAGAAAACAGCTTTGATTTAGAACTACAGATTTAAATAAACACACATTTTTATCTTGTTGTATAATGCTGATCGTCTGAACGACATCTTTTTCATTCCAAGGGAATGAATTGAATGCCAGAGGAGTAAAGCTATGTGAGTTGCACAGAAGGCTTTCAAACTGTGGCAAAATTGCACATTTTAACAGTACACTTCTGTTTGCAGTTGGGTTCCTTGTTTCCTTGCTACTGCTTGCACTTTGCTTACTGTGTATAGTCCTGCCTTGATGGTCTTTAATGCCACAAACAGTGCAGGTTTTGTTCACGTATTCCTGACATCAATATTATGACTTAAGTACATTATGGTTATGAAATCAATCTATCAGACATTCAATGAACTAGTTGAAGATTCAGTCCTAGAATGGTAGACATATGGTGGGAATCTGCTGTTGAGAAGTACAGCATTTAGCATGTCAGAGGAAGCTCTATATGGGATAAATATTTGGTTTGTGGAGGAGGGAACAGTTTAAATAGTATACTATGAAGAAAAATCAATAGCAGTATATTTAAAAAAAAAACTTTTTTAATTTTTTTAGTATTCACATCTTTAAACACTTCACTTGTGAGATACTTTGAAGATGTATAAACGCATGTTTGTGAACAGATATATGCATGTAACTCATCCAAACAAATCAAAAGTATCCAAAGCGGAATATCTGAATTCTCCTAAAGTACACCCTCTGTTTCTCCCTGTACTTCATTAAGTACTTAGATGCACATGGTTTCAATTTTCCATTAAAAATTCTCATTTCCATATGATATCAAAGAGTGAGAAGGCTTTAAACTGAAAAATAAACATTCATAGACTGGAAGCCAAAACAATAATTAATGTCAGATGGTTAACTCCAATAAATCATTAGAATAAATTCTGTGAAATTACTGCAACTAAAACTGTCCTTATGATACTCCAAGAAATTTTGTGTTAGTATTAAAGAACAAAATTTAATCTATTAAATAGGAACCCGTGTCAGCCCCAAAACACAGACTTTGGATTGAACTTGGTAAACGATGTAATAATCTCAGTTTTTCATGTTTGGTCAAATTTTATAGTTGTTAATTTATTAATTCTTTAAATGTTTTGTATGTAGGAATGTTTAAACATTAAAAGTGGTTATATCCAGGAAAGTCTTTAAAATCTGGGTAATAGCACTTGCTCTGTTAGGTGATTTTTTTTTTTTTTTCCCCAAGTACAAACGTTGAGGTTTCCTAAGGTTTGCTATAACAGTACAGATGCGGAAGCTTATGTGAAAATGGATGCATCGGTTTCCCTGTCCAAAAAGGATCCTCACACCTGTATTTGGATGATTACAGGTAGAGCTCACTGGCTCTAATTGTACAGTAAATACCATTTCCCAGACCCTAATGGTAGACAGACTACTTAGGAGACGCCAGTCTGTGATTTAGCTGTCGCCAGTCACCCCATGTTTTTTGTGAGACTGGTTGTGATGATGACATAGTTAAACCCAATTGAAAGCAAATCTTTGTATAAATTACAATTTTTAATTTGTAAAAAAAAAGTCAGATGTTTGAATTGAGAAGTCATATAATGAAATGGTTTAACTGTTTCTATTACAATTAATGATTTAGTTTTAAAAAAGTATATCCAGATCTCATGGATGTTAGTGTAATTGTAGCCGAAAGATCAAAGCCTGGGTAGCTGAGTGATGTTCCAGAAGAGAATTTACCACATAGCCATTTTCAGTACAGTTTCTGCCTCCTGCTGTTCCTATTTTCCCTCAAGCTAGCCATTGACTACCCCCTGTGCATCCCTGCTCGTAAAAAATGATTGAGGAAGTATTTGTCATGTATTTATGAGTGGGAAACATTGTGTGATAGGGAAAGGCATCTACTAGAACCAGAAAGATTGCCATTTTCCTTCATTCAGCCACTCTGCTACAGCTTTAAATCCTCTGTTTATGCAACTTAGCTTTTATATTTAAGAGCAGAATAAATTTTTTCTATGAAGGATGCTAACGGTAGGCTTTGCCATTTGTATTGTGCAAGCAGATGTAAATGATTAGAATATATTTTGCCGTTAGATGCCACTTAATTTGTGATTTTTGTTACTATTTAGAGGGGCAGAGGTACACATTTGAAATGTAAGCCACATTTAGACTTGTCGTTCAACTTGAAAAAGTTTATTTCTGAGCCTAATTTGTAATATTACTGTAACAAAAATAAGGTTAATGCAGGAAATGCTCAGCAGTAAAAATGTTTTCATAAGACTTTTACAACTATAGAAGTATTTAAAACAGCAAAGAAGAGGAGAGGTGTTTTGTTTGTGGGTATGAGAGGAAAACTAAAAATTTTTTGTTTTAGTGGGTCATTCTTTCAGAATTAATGAACATTTTAACTGTTAGCTAAAACACACATTTAAGTGCTAACATGTTATTTTTCAATCCTAGAAAAGAAGAAAACACAGTGAAAGATAGAACTATTGTGTGTCTGAGTAGGTGTGTTGACCTTTTGAAAGATGTAAAAACTGGAATGGCTCCAAGCAGCTACTTGCTGGTTTTAACAATGTTGAATTAGTCATTCAGTTGATTTATGATTAAGACCTAGCCCCTGAAGAGAAGCTGACATGGCAGCTGTGTTAGTTGCACTTGTGTTATGATCAGATGACAGTAATCATGATGTTGTGTAGAGGAATCCACTGAAACTGTTCCTACTACATATTGCCATGCTCTAAGTGAATACTTAATCCCTTCTTTTTATAAATCCTAATGATTTTTATATGGTTATATTACCACCTTAACATGATAAGCGTGTATTTGAGCTTCATCGTGATAGTATTCTAAATGAGCTTATTCTTTTTCAATTAAAACTGCTTTCTGAGTTACAAGATGTAAAGTAAACTCAGGACATAAGACTTGTCAGCCCTTCACCTCATTAAAGGTTTATGTTTTGGTCTTGCTGAAGAGGATGCTTTTAGCAGATCATATGAAATTGAATTATGAAATATGTTGAGCTAATTAATAAGTGGATGTAGTGGACTGTACTTAGCATACTGTTCGTTGCAGCGGTTGGGAATGATTCTTTGCAGTGGGCACCAGAAACATTGTTATGTGTCAGGCTAATCTTTTGACTCAACTCTTCAGGTCTAAACAATTGATTTTTATTTTTTTTCTTCAGTCTATGCATAGAATGCAACTTAAATAGCTGACTACGATGTTAAAGATTTGCTAATATGAAGCATGAAATTAGGAATATGTATAGTGTCACAATTAAGTTGTTTGAGACTTGATACAGATCTTTGTATATTGTTTTCTAAAACAATTCAGACTTCTTGAGTATCCAAATTTATGTTAACATTACTATCAAGGGTTCTTTCTCAGAATGTTAGGGTAGGCATCTTGTTAATGAACAAGTTGGGTTGTGATGGGATAGGGTAACTCTTCACATATCTTATTCTTATGTGTTTAAAGAAGGTGCGTTGGTTGTAATGAATAACCCTCTTCCTGTTAATTTTTATAGCATTTGTTATGTTCTTAAGCTAGAAGAGCCACAATTAGGTGAGATGAAAGGTCTATTTTTTCTGGTATCGTGTTTCTGACAGGCCACTAGCAGATGTCCAGGGAAGAGTATAGGTACAGATTAAGCAAACAGAGTATATGTGCCCAGCTTCTTGCAATCCGTTAGTGTAGAACTGACTAAGCGAGATGTGATATGGTTAATAATTTTTGACTGATTTTTATTCTATAAATTTAGCCATTGACCTTTTCAACCTAAGTATACTCTTGGCATCCCAATATCGTGGAGCAAGGACTTCCACAGTTTAACTATGTGCTATATGGAGAAGTACTTCCTTATGCTTGTTTTGGATCTGCCACATCATAATTTCATTTGATGCTCCTTAGATCTTGTAGTATGAGAGTGAATAATCCTTTTTCATTCATCTTTTCCATATTGCTTCAGATGTTCCAAATATAACAAAAAAAAAAAAAGACACGAAGAAAAAAATGTCAAGGGTAAACTACAAGGAAGACCCAATGGGCTTGTGCATGAATTTATCTGCTTTGCTCAATCTTTCACTTTTAGACTACTTAGGAAAGAAAGTTAGCACCTGGTGGTGACTGGAGACTTGATGTTCTTGGTCTTACTTCTGTGGGTACATGTCCACTGCTAGAATAGATCTGATAGCTGTGTGTTCTCCATCTTAGCAAAACAGCAAGGTAACTTCGTGTGCTCTTAGAGTGCAGAGGACTCAGTGCAAGAGGACTGAGAGGAAAAGAAACGATATCCAGAAGGTTTTCATGTCTTCAGCACGCCTGTTAAAAACAAGAAAAGAAAACTTGGAAAAAAAAACAAACACAACTCAACATGAAATACCCTTCAGCTCCAAAACTTCCCCATCCACCCTTAAATAATGTCTGCTTTTAGAGAAGTCCTGAATATATTTTCTCTGTATAGATTCTTCCTGGATTTCTTAGCAGTGAATATTTGATCTCTATGGTTTAAAAAAAAAAAAAAAAGTACAAATTGTTCCATAGCATTTCACCTACATTTCAGTTTGAAACCTTCCAAAAGACATGTAAAACAAGCAAATATTAATGAAAATGGTAACATTGGTGTGACATATCATGAAACAAAACATTTTAATGAGCAATATTAACAATATGTATATTTAAGAATCCTTCTCCTAATAAATAGATTTACAGGAAATACAGACAAAGAACAGCTGTGGGCCAGCTCCACCTCCTTTACAATTGAAAGTATGGTGACTAAATAAAAATATGAAACATCTCAATGTTAGTTCCACAAAAACCATCTCTTTCCACTGTCTATGTTTCAGCCTTTTCCAAAAGCTGTCTGAAATGCATGAACTTTGCAGATTTTGCTTAAAAAAAAATAATAATAATTGGACCATATATCTAAGCGTAGTTCCTCTCCTGAAAGGAGGGATCCTGTAGGTAATGAACATTAGCAGTGCAGAGAGAAACAGAAGTACATCTTTTTGACATGGCACATGAAGTCTTAAACCAGCTACAGCCTTTAGAACAGTTATTCACCAATACCAGCATATTGGTCATGTAGCAGGGTACCCAAGTCAGTGCAGAATGCTGTTGTCACTAACTTCAGCTTCTGAATTACGTTTATTTTCTGATTATGTTGTGTATATTTAAATATACTGTAGGTCACGTAGTAATGGATGTTTAGGCAGATAAATTGTATGTACATTTTCAAGAATGTACAATTCTTTAAATTTCAGTTATAAATTGTGGTATTGAGAAGCTTCTTTGATATAGTTGATTTAAGGTTCTCTTCTATGCTGATGGATCTGGAAAATTTAGAATTTTTCTTAATATGTAATGCTTGTCCCTGCCTTACAACTGAAATCTTTTTTTTTTTTTTTAAAAAGTAATGAGTGGATAATTATCTGTGCATAAATGGCATTTGGCATACGCATTTTACAGTCAGATATTCAGAGTTAACAAGATAAGAATTTAGATTTCCTCTCGTACCTTTGCTGCCTGTGAGACAGAAGACCTTACATCACAGTTTTGTTTTAACTAGAGGCTTGCATATGTTTTCCATAGAGCACTTACATACATTAATAGGGGATGGTGCATGCTGTTTGCTTAATAAACAGCTATTCTTTATTATGTCTCATACAAATTAATTAATGAATACAAATTAATTTCTTACCCATCAACCTAATTGCAATCTCTTTTCTTTCTGGCATCTTTGCCTGACATTCCCAGTTGGCTTCTTGTCACTGTCTTACCATTTCCAGTGACTTTTCATTCAGTTGTTCTGTCTGTCCCATTTCTTTTTTTTGCTCCAGCCTTTTCCTAGCTGAAGTATCCTCCTTGGACCTTTGCCAGATTCTCTCCCTTTTCTCTGGTTTCATCCCATTCTTGCTGGCTTAGTTCCAGTCCAGTCCTTCAGACTAGATTTCTTTCACCAGGCTTCCCGCTTTGCTTTGCCTCTTCCTCTGCCCATTTGAATGTGAATGCATATTGTTTGGGTAGCAGCAGGAACTGGAGACCTGTCTCTAAGCATAGGGAAGATGGATTCCGTGCTCTCATCTCCAGTGGGTAACCTTGCTTCAAACCCCAAAACAAGGCAAAAAAAAGACCACAAACAAGCCAAAAAAAAAAATCTAGCTCCACTCATGTACGGGTGCTGTGGGGCATATAAAGAGGTTAAACCTTTGAGACTGTTCAGTGTTAAATTTGAGGAGATTTTCTCCTGAGGACATGAGTTGGTGTTCTGTTGTTTGGTTTTCTTTTTTTGATAGATTATGAAGTTACTAAATCTAGATGGATTTTCACGGAAGTGCAGTGGTTTATCTCTGATACCAAGTTTGCTGTGTGCCACATGTAAAGCTTTGGCTCCTAAGCAAAGCTTTTCAAAGAAAAAAAAAGTCATCTGGGATGTTTTAAAAATGGACAATGCTGCATGGTGAAGCTGCTTTCAAAGCATTCAGCCCACTTAATTACAACGTGGCAGTTAGAAGTGGCTAAAACTCTGGTTGTGAAGTCAGGAAATAGGGCCTCAGTAATTCACCTAGGACATCTTGAGTCTTGAAACTGGTAAAATGGGTGGTGGTGGCAGGGACCCTCCCAGTTCTTTGCAAGGCCTGTCCTAGGCAGATGAAGGTAGCCTTAAGGTATTCTACAACTCACCAAGTACTGCGGACTGGAGAGAGCAGGGTGACCGCTGTAGTGAAGCACTGTTTGTGCAGCGTTGCAAAGGGTGCGGATGTCAGCCCTCCATACCGCAGCTTGAAACACCCGCCCAGCACTCCCAGGCCTCAGTGCGTTAGCTCCTAGAGAGTCTCTTGTACGCTCCGAGACCATCCATGTGCTTCAAGCTGACTGTGCTATCAGAGTACTGCAAAAGAGCTGCTACTTAATACTTCATATCAGTAAGGCTGTGCTGAAAGTGTCTCTCACTTCTCTGCAACTTCAGCGCTCTGTGTGCGAGCGCTGTCTTACCCAGCTGCATGTTATCCCAAGCCCTTTTCTGAAGAACTCAGATTTGCTTCCCATCTTCTGTTCCTTTTCTTGTTCTCTCTCCAGATGATGATCTTGGGGTTTGTTCGAGTCTTATTTTGTCTGTCATCACTTTTTTGGCTGTCATCATTGAGCTCTTCAAACACAGCTCTGTGGCTGCAGAGTAGTGTTGAACAACTGCAACTCTAAGTTCAGATGCTCCACCAGTTTTATAGTTGGCTCGTAATCTTAGGAATTGCTACCTGATAATGTAATAATTTTGAGTCTACCTTGGCAATTCTGAGAATCAAGTAACTTGTGTGATATTTAGTTTAAACACTTGTGTTTTCATAGGCAGAATCTAAAGCAATAGGTGCTAGCTTTCAACAGGCAAAAACATAACTGCTGATAAAGTTGCCCAAAACAGTGAGGAGTAAGAAGGGGGCATCTCTATTTGTATACCCTGTGTAAGCA
Organism: Cygnus atratus; assembly: GCF_013377495.2. NCBI lineage: Eukaryota > Metazoa > Chordata > Aves > Anseriformes > Anatidae > Cygnus > Cygnus atratus. The sequence continues at coordinate 18,223,769 of NC_066367.1, forward strand.
TTTGAGAAACTTTGCATTTTCACAGTCTTCATTCAAACTGGAAATTTTCAATAACTATTTTTGTCACCATTTATAAACACATTCTACTTAGGATATATAGTACTAGGGGAGAGAATAATCTGGCATTGGGTGTCAAATCAATTAATTACACAACTTTGCTTCATTCAGTAAGCAGTGAAGAGAGGGACTTCCACAGAAAATGATATGTGGTGACATAGTCAAAGATGATGACAAACTTTGTTGCAAAGTCATTGCAAAATGACATGAAATGGACTCTGGCTGTATCATGAGGTACAACATCCTTTTCAAATTTCAATCTGTTTAAAAGTGAAGAATGCTCAAACAGCTCAGAAACAAATCTGAGACACAGATATGTCTGAGTGTAGATTTTTGTTACTGCATAATATAGTTGGAGAAAGTAAAGGCTGATAAATGACTGTTCCTCTTTCTTTCAATTTTCTTCCAATTTTTTTGTGTAAAAGGAAAGGCTTACTTTAATTTTCTGCAGCTTGCATTCCAACACTTGGGAATTTTGTGCTTTATGCCTTAGTTTTCTTTACTATTTCCCTAAAAGCTTCTTTGCTGGTGACATAGAAAAATGTGTTGTTTTTTTTTTTTGGTGGTGGGGTGTGGAGGAATGCTCTCTATTTTAAAATCAAGTTACCTAATAAAAATATTGGTATTGTCTAGTAATTTTTTTTTTCTGGAATAACGTCAGTCATCTCCTGAATGACGTCTGCAGAAGTATCGTCTGTTCTGTCAGTCCTCTTTGTCAAAGGCTTTCCAAATGTGCCTGGAGTGATTTAAGCGTAGCCTGTATGTAGCTGTGGTCCTTCACTGAACACTGGTATCGCAGGCTTGATTGGCTAAACAGCATGCTGCTCCCATGCCTAAATGAGGATTTCTAGCTTGTGAATAGATTCTTTTTTAGAATGTTTTTGTCGTAAATGCATTTGCTGAATGTCATTGCAGTTTAGTGCACAGCTTTTGACAAGGTACAGTCAAGCAGCCCCATATTACTTTTACTGTCAGCTAAATGAGTTGGGTATTTTCAGTAGCTTGATACCTTTTCGTAGGCTCTATGCTGAAATTTTTAGCTTCAGAGATTTCTCATCTTGCTTTTTATTGGCTTATGTTATTAGATTCAGACTAGCTTCTATTTAGGGGAGTAGGCACCTTTCTGTCATAGTGCTCAGACCCAGAGAAATCAACTAACTTAAACATTGAAATGGATAAAGTAGAAGACAAAAAGAAAAAAGTTTTCCTCACTTGTCTTTGTTACAAAAAGGACAAACAGGGAAGGGAAAGCAACTTAAGAAATCAGCCTTTATGCTGAGGACCAGATTCTGGAATTTACAGTATGTTCCAGTTGAGGTTTACTAGTTCTGAGCATCATCAACACAACCCCACCAGCAGATCCGCGGGGATTTTGGAACAGACTAGGGTTCTAACCACCATATCAGTGCTGTCATCTGTCTACAGGATGGTAAATAGTTTCAGTGAATTCACTCTTACTCATTTTGGAGTAAAACAATTTGACTGTGCATGTAAGACAGTAGATGTTGGTGTCAAAATCCCTTTCACATTTCAAATTCATGATGAGAGACATTGCTAATGAAGAAGTTTCCTTACTTGTCTTGCATATTATAAGCACAGCCACCTTCACTGCAGTGATTTTTATGTGCATGAAATAACATTGATGAGCCAGAGAAGGGAGTAAGGTGAAATAGTCTTCTCAGTTGTATTTCCCAGGGATAAAAATTATCCATTGATTGCAAATGAGAGTCAAAATGTATGCTCTGTTCTGATGCGTTTGTCTGCTTACTGTTGACTAGTAGAAATGTATCCCCTTTTGTGACATAAGTTAAAAAGGTCCAGTTACACTTCTGTCATTACTATTAAAGTGCTGTATGCTAATATACTTGTAGCTGAATCAAGTTATCTGTTCTGCGTATTGGAACCTCAGGAGAGTTTTGACGTGGAAAGAGGAGTAGGGGCTGATCTACAAATGCCATGGTTTGGCTCATGAGCTAGAAGATTAGCTTGAATTTGTCCCATTAATGAGCAGGTCTTATGCTAGAAAATAGGACTTTTTGTTCTTTTAAGTAAAGGGTATTTTGCTCCCTTTTTTTTTCTTTACAAATCATCTAGTAGGATTGTGCAAAATCACATTTAAAAGAGTATTATGTTTGATAGGAATTGTGTATTCCTAAGTTATGGTATGTGAAGTTATTAGTTTATTATTAACTTATAGAGCCATGTGCCTTTCAGAATGAATGAGTATTGTTAGCCAGACAACATAGAAACAGAATTTGCATGTAGTCCTTGAAGCAAATAAGTTGCTCTTTCAAATCAAGGAAAAAATAGATGCTTTGGGTATGTGTGCCCTGCTTTTCACATCTGTTGGGTCATTATTATTATCACTATATCTGACGTGACATTTAAAACCCACCAGTGTATGTTTATTTTTGTGTGGGTTCTATTGAGAAGTTGGAAGACGGAGAGAAAGGCCTTTGAATGACTGTAGGGAGGTGAGCGGCTGTGTCCTCGTCCCTGTTCCATGCTGGACGAGCAAAGCAAGTATTTCTCATTCCTTGTGTTAGGATCTAATATCTCCTGAAATTTTCTTTTGTGATTGATCTGTGCATTCCCATTCTCTGGGAGAACAGTTTGTGGAATATTGCTGCTTTCTACAAATAAGTAAATGTTAAACATCAGTCAATGAAAAATTATTTATTACAAATAGAAAAATGTCTGAAAGGAAATTCTTTTATACAGTTGGAAATAAAAGCTGCTTTGGTTTGGCATGCATTTTTCAAGTTTATTTTTGTGCTGAAGTAAATTATTTGTTTTACAGTTGACAGACACTTTTCATTGACAGTTACTTTTGAAAATATGATGCTGTAAAAATTATTAAAAGCTTTTTATTTTGTGGTTATTTATAGCTTGATTTTATATATTAAGTATATGGATATATGTTTTCTTTTCATTGCTCTTTTTTCCCAAGAATGGTTACTTACCTTCTAAAGTTTTGGCAGAGTATTTTGTTTTCATAATTTGAGTTTCCTATAATGATTAATAACGACTGATGTTCACACGTTTATAGTCACTGGTTTTATGTATACTTGTTCTAAAACCAAGAATAGGTGCTTCTTCATGTTTAAATTGAAGAGAAAAGTTTGTGGGTTATATCATTTTAATGGGAGATCTATCCCATTCGATAGCTTATTTCATAGTATATCTCATTTGATAGTTTATTTACCCTTTGTTACCAATGCTTGACCTTAATTATTGTTAATTTGGTAAGAAATTACAATAAGATAAAGTTTGGGATTTACTGCGTTCCAGCAATAATATTAAATAATAATTAATTCTAAAAATTGAAGAGATACTTAGAAGATAAATAGGTGAAAGAGTAGATGCATGTGCTGGTTTTGTACTTCATTGGGTTGAACAGTGAGAATGGATTAATCAGATCCGTTTGATAAAGTTTCACTTAGGTTTTCATGTACTGGCACAGTGTTACACTTCTGAAGTTAAAATAATTTTAAGTCCAAACAAATGGCTTTTATTAAAATAAATAATCTTAACACCTAATACATTGAAAACCTACAAAATGTTGTGGATCTAAAACATGTGATGGTTCTTCCAGCTTGTTTTATTTCAGAGGCTCATTAAATCCATACCTGTTTTTATTTAATAGAATCTTGATGTCTCAGGATACTCAGATTAATGAAGTGTGTGTGCATGTGCATGCATGTTCAGTTTCCTGTAGGATTCTTTAAATTATTATTATTTAAAAATAACTTTATCGAAGGTAAATGTTTGTCTTTGGCTCCCTCTATCTGCCTGTCTCTATTTGTCTTTGTAAATTAATGATTTTTCATAACTTGCATCCATCAAATAGATTGGAGTCAGCTGAAGAATGTCTACAAGTATTCCATGTAGGTGTTCTGTAAGATAAATAACTAAAAATGTCGTCAAAGAGACATGGAGGACTAGTAACGAATTTAGTTATACAGGCTCAAAAAAGCAGCTAATGTCTCTACGCCTAGATTGTATTTCTGAAATAATTCTGCATTCTAGTCAAGGTCTAATTTCTGTATTAGGTTTTCAATAAAGATATTGTTAGATGCTCAAGGTGTATTAAACAGAAGCATTTTAGTTGCCTGTCTTGCAGCAGCATGTGGTTGTGTGATAGCCTTTTGTTTCTGATTTCTGGTTATGTCAGTGCCCTATTGACATAAAAGGTAACTAGATTGTTCTATTAGTGATTTCTGACACAGAAATGATTTGATGTGCTAACGCTATTTCTGACAGAAGATATAAAGTTTTGACAAACATGCATGGCACAGCAAGTGTCCAATTCTAAAGAGCAAAATAAATGCAAACCACCATTATGGGGAACACAAACAGCCTGAAAGCAAGTTATCAGTAAGCAAATAATTGTTGAACTGTTATGAATGGAATAGGATGTTGAAATAGGGCATGATTGGCTGATGTTACATATGTCCTTGATTACCTTCCTTGTGCTTTTATCCTAATAAGTGACATTCTTTGTATTCCCTTGGATGGCTAGACAGTCTGACACTGAAGAAGAATAAATATTGCATGTGGTACACATTAAGCTGTCATCTAGGACAGCATTTATAAAAAGTAACTAGAAAAATTCATAAGAAATTCTGCAGTGCTACAGTTTCCTGGCTCCAGTCATAATTGTCAAAGTTCTTGACACATTCAGGTCTTCTGAAATGATTTGGGTTTACAGTTACTTGGTGTATGAATAATTATTAAGGATTCATTTTCTGTGATGATGCAGACTGTTAATGTTAGTTCTTCAAATGTTGCATTTTCACTAAAGGCCATGTAGTTTTAAAAAAAAAAAAAAAAGGCACAAGTGTGGTGTACGTAGCTAGTGCTGCTGCAGAAAATAGAACCAGCAGAGGTATATGTGTAAAATAAAAGTAATGGACCGAATTAAAAAACTCATTTTCAAATAACTGACTTCGAGTCTCTGTGGAATATCCATTGTGAGCATGCACTGTTACTGTTATCCTACTTTGGAAATAGACCTGTTTTTTTTTTTTTTTTGTCTAAAATAGCAGTATTCTGTCTGTTTTCCCTGACTTGAAATTAAGACTCAAAAGCAACATAGCAGGATATCGTCATCTCTGCAAGGGCAATGGAGAAAAACCCTTTTGAACTATCTAAGCTGATGAGTTAGTGTTTGAATGGTAATTATTTTAACCTTTAATTTTGAGAAGAGGGAAGTGTAGTAGTTACATTCCTCATACTTGCATGTCAACTTCTTTTGATGACTTGCATGTTGACCAAATGTTCAATGGCTCCTTTGCCTTTTCAGGTGTTAATCTATCACTTAATGTAATACCATGATACTATTTGGAACTTGACACAAAATGTCACTATATATATCTTAAGTGACTCTTAGAGCTCTATTACTGAGCAAGTCAGTGGAGCATTTTCACTACATATTGTATTCATGGTATAATTTGGTTTTGCTACGTGTGAAAACACAGCTTTCTCAGCTTTCTTCCATTTGTGACAGTATTGTCTAGTTAAGTGATCAGGTTGTTATTTTACTTAATTTCGACCATCCTCTAGGGAAAAAAAGTTCACTTCAGGACTAACATAGTCTAACATAGTCTTACAGATGGCGTTGTGTGTATTCTCATGCCTCTTCCAAGTAGCCTATAACTTACAGGACCTCACTGTGAGCAGCTTGGAATGGGAAAATAGATCCATTGGCTCTTTCATAAGTTTGCATTTAATATTAATTGAAAAGCATTAAAATGGTTCTTAAAACCATGTTAGAAAAATATGTATTCTTGGGAGCAGGTAAAGCTGAAACACCTGTTTTGGTTGAAGAAAGTTTTCAAGTATAACACAGCTCAAATGTTACAGGTAACTGTTAACTCTGTAGACCACTACAGAGCACAAAATATTTGCCCAACTGGTAAATTGAACTCTAAGTCCCACTGTGGGAAATTGCTTTGCTGTGCTCCAAACAGCAGTTATCTCAGTAATTGTACCTGAATTCTTTTGTGGCTAATAGACAGTTGATGTCCTTTTTACCATGACAGAATTATTTTTGCTACAATATTATTAATTGCAAAAATTTCAGATAAGATGTCTTCATGTAGTTTCAGATGGCATGAGCATGATTTTTAATTGGTGCTGCGAGTGAGCTGGTTTTTGAGTTGAGAACGTGCGTACCCCGCGTTTCACATTCTAAACTGGAGCTCGCAACAAGGAGCTTATCAGAGCAAATTGTCTAGTCCATCCCCTTCCTCACTCAACACCTAATGACCCTTTATCATCATGGTTTAGATTGCTGGACACAGATGTGAGAAAATACAAGTAATCTACAGGTAACTACAGTAGCTGCACTGATGTTCTCAGAGAACTGACTGCTGGGAAGATAAAAAGCTTCCCACAGAGTCTGTGACTTTCCAGCAGCAAAGCACATCATGAGCTCATACATGAAGTTTTATTTGCTGAAGATTCACAATAAGATGCATTAGGACATTCAGCAGGGTCCCTTCTTAGATGAGCACAAGAATTCTGTGAGGCTGTTAGTTGATGCACTAGTGCATGGCATCACGCTAAAGCTAGAAGGTCCAACAATACCAGTAATGTTTCTTTTTGAGAACATCACAAACTCCAGCTGTAAAGTGATATTGATATTAATGTAGTTTGTTTCTTGATTGTAAAAAGATCTAATGTTGTTTGACATTTTTTTTTCTTGTTACAGAAAGTATTCAGGCAGGAAGCAATATTCTTCAGGAAAAAAAAAAGGCTGCTGAGTATTGAAATACAGAGTTAGGAGTACATGCTAGATATGAAGGTAGAAAAAAATTCTTGTTTGGAGAGAGTTATGTATGATTAATTACTATGTTTTTTTCTTAGCATTTTTTGTTTTAATCATGTAGCAGATCTAAAAATCACTGTATATGTGATTGGATACTTTGCCGAGGAATGGGAAGGAAATAAAATGTTTTTCAGATTAATTTCATGTACCTTAAGGTTATGAAGGTAATGGTCTTGTTTGAAATTTTTAATTTATTTTTTTTTGTAATAGAAGAAGCTGCTGTAATACAGTTTTTGTATTTAGTGATTCAGTAAGGTTGAAATGTATCTATTAAACCAGATGGAAATAATCAATGTGAATCAGTCTGAACTTTCATTCTCTTCTAAAGTAACTTAAGTATAAACAGTTACTTACATAGAAAAAATGAATTTGGATGCTGAAATGCTTCCCCCCCCACTTTTTTTAATCATCTTAGTTTTGATTTTCTGAACAGAGAGAACATGGCCCCATCAATTATTTTTTGAGGGCATGGGGTTGGTGTGAGATGTATAGGTCCTCCAGGAATAAGGATCCATCCACAGAGAGCAGTAGTAATAATAAAGCCGGCAATAAGCAATTAATTACATTGATGACCTTTACAGAAAAGACTGATCATGCAAAAAAAAAAAAAAAAAAAAAAAAACAACAACAGAAACAACCTAAAACCCAGGACAGACAAAAACTTCAAACGACCTCCTCCCATCCAGAAACAAAAAACAAACCTCAAAAAACTCCCACCCAGGAGATCTGATGAGGCAGATGGATGTCTGTTTTTCAGTTTCGATCCCTCTACCCTCTTTGGTCACCCTGAGGCTTCTGTGGTCTATTCCTCATCTCGCAGAGGTGCAGCTGCACTTGGTGGACCTTTGAGCAAGAGCAGCTGTCTCTGTTTTCTGTTCTTTTGTCGAATGTCCACTAGAGGAAACTACAAGACACTGATAACCAAATACCGTTTGCTTTTCATCGTTGTCTCTTGCTTCTATTTTCTACTTTTTTCAATGCCCATTTTCTAGCTTTTGCTGACTTCACTGATAACACAGAACTTTGTATTTCAGGGCCCAACAGCCACTTTCCAAAATAAAAGATTTTATATGATTACGTATACCTTTCATTACTTAGTAGAGGCATGCAGAGATATTTTTTTCATTTTTAGTAACAAATAGGAGCTACAGGAAAAGCTCTCTGTGTTCTGTTGCCTTTTAAGTGAGGAAGACAAAAGTGGTAGTGGTATACATATTGTAAGATTGATTCCCCTCCCCTTTCTTTTTTTAATCTTGAGATTAATTATAATGAAATCCATGTACAAATTGGAGCAAACTCTTTTTCATGATATATACTGTTTCATATTCTGTAGTGGCTTTAATTCTCAACTACAGTAGACATACAGAAAAATAGAAAAAAACACTGGCTGTTACAAAGTTTTGTTTGAGCTTTTTAAACTGAGTGATTAGCAGAAATAATGACCCTGTCAGCTTTAATCACATTAAAATGTGGTTAACATCATTTAATTTTTTCCACTTAATATGCGAAAATTTCCAGTAGATTTGCAGTGAAGGCCATTGAAATTCCATTAGAACAAGAATAAAAATTTCAGGCATCATTTATTCAGAGAGGGAATAAAGGTCTCGATTGAAAACTGCTGAATCTTTCTATTAGAGAAACTATGAATCATTGCATTGAGCAGTACCTTCAGTTTCTATAGTACTGAGTATGGGCTGCTTTTGAATGAATGGAATGCATTTGTACTGTGGTGATTTTTTTGAAAATTGCAGTGTACAAGTTTTGCACAAATTCAATAAACTCTTTTTCCGTAAAGAATTACTACGTGCTGCTTTATAACGGCTGAAGAGCTAGGAAAGTACTTCTGGTGTAGGCATCTTGTCACCAGGAAATTCTATGGTTCATATTATTTTTATCAAGAGATCTAGGAATGTAGCATCTTCTTTCTGATTGATGTGTAACTTGTAGTTTTGATGTGGTTAAAAGCAAACTAAGGACACACCGTATTGTATTCTGCAGTCTTGGCACTTCTCGTTGGGTGTTCCACAGGTACGTGCCGAAGTACGGCATACAGTAACTATAGGAGCCTGCTAGAGAAACTACTAGCAGCATCTTTGCTGAGAGGAACTTCTCTTTCTAGGAAAGATAAGATGTTTGTTAACTGTACCACAGCCTGATGTATTTAGGTTCCCTTTTTTTTTGTCCTTTGCCTGTGAAAAGAGAAGACTTCGTCTGATAAGTAGAGGCACTAGAAATACAGTAAGTTCAGTGCTTTTGTAGATTTTACTGAAGGACTTACAGTGAATATTTCTTAAACAAATACCACTATGTATATGATAAGCTGTAATGCCTTTATAGAACCATTTTTGTGTCTCTAGCAACTCAATGTCTATACACTGTTTCTTGTTTAAATTTTTATTTCAATCCTGAGCCATTTTAGCCTATTACATAATTACTTTCTCTCCCTCCTAATGGGAAAATCTTAAAAAATACATTGCATTTGTGCAGAACACAAATTACAACATTTCAATATTTCTATGATTTAATTATTAAATAAAATGTAAGAAAGTGCAGTGGTAAATATTGGTGTAGGAGTAAATACGGTGAGATACACAGTAGCTGAGGGCTTTTCTTGGAATTAGTCAGTTGTTACTTAAGAACTGAGCATACCTAACCAGAATTTGGATGTGTCTCTGATCCATCTGTCCCTCTGTATGGAATCATAGAATCATTTAGATTGGAAAAGACAATTAAATCCGACTACCAGTGTAACTTTACAAGTTCACCACTAAGCCATGTCCCTAAGCAGCACATCTATATGTCTCTTAAATACCTCTAACAATGGCGACTCCACCCCTTCCCTGGTCAGACTGTTCCAGTGCCTAACCACCCTTTCCATGGACAAATTCTTCCTGATATCCAATCTAAACCTTCCCTGGCATGTCCTGAGGCTGTTTCCTCATGTTCTGTATGTTGAGGAATGAAAGAAACTGATGAGGAGTTGGGTCCCTGATCAGGACCAAAATGGTTTGCCCTGCAAATGAGGCAAAAGGAAAAAGTGTGGTAGGGATTGAAAGCCGGAGTAAGAGAGAGGTACAAACTGAATGAAGAGATGCTGGGGGGGCACTTGGAAGCATCTTTCTAAAGAGCTGTTGGACCAGGATGGAAAGCTGTGAAGATCAGAGAATGACGTTGGGAAAAGAAACCAGAATGAGCAACAGAATGTGAACAACTGTTGGATGGCATGGGAAAGCAGCTGTATTTAGGAAGAAGGGTCAGAAGAGACTCTACTCACTAGGTTTTTAATGCCTTGTTTTGTAAGATGGAGAAACTCAGAACTGTGTCTTTTTGTTTCTCTGCTCTTTGCAAGTATCTGTGACATACAGAAGGATGTCTTACCTCTACCCAGCTTCTAGCACATCAAGGGGCTAGTACTTACTGTTTGTAGCTCAAAGATAGTTTGTGTAGTAGATATGTAATGAGTACATTCAGAATAGAATTTAGCACATTTATTGGTTGCCTTTTTAGAAATTGGAATTTATGTACAGGTACGTTAAATGGCTTACTGTTGTAAAGCGAAGCACTTTGAAGTCGCAAAATGTCCATGTGAAGGGTACCAGTGCATTTTAGAATCCATTTCCTGCTTCAGAGGCGTGTCTGCTCCCGGATATGCTAACAGTTCCATTTCCCTTGCAGGGAGTCTTGCCCAGTGCAAAGGACAAGCTTGCTCTTGAGGATGCAGCAGGGTTGGGTAGGATGGGAGACTTTTGTCTATGGGATTCACTTCCTCTGGAGCAAAACTTGATAATGACATGAAACTGGAGGAGGACAAGGGGTAGCTTTACGTTAAAGGCAGTTTATCTGCCTGGAGATTTGGGGTTGGAGAACTAGACTTCTCTTTTGTCTCTTTTAGATTTCCATTCGTGATGCCAAGTAAGTAACTTTTATTAACTTTTTCACACGTTTTAAAGCGATCACATTCTTCATTTGACCAGCTGGGATAATGATATCCAGTGTTCTCATTAGTTCTATTTTTTCAAAATTTGGGCAAGGTACAAATTTTAATCACTTATTCCATAGCTGTGATGCAAGTACTGTAGCCACCTCTTCTGCCCTTTTTGCACTTCCCTTATGAGTGGTGCTGGAACCATGCTGACCTATACATGGTCTGAGAATATCATGGGTTAATTTTGACTTCTATTACATATTCTTTTGGAAGAGCAGAACTCGTGGAGTCTAATTTTCCACAAGTTTGAATCTTGTTTCCTTACAACAGTGTTTACTGATGTACACTAATTCTTTAAAAAATAATAACATGTTGCATGAACAGTAGGTACCATAATGTTTGTGTGGATAGTGAGGACTTTGTGTGCGATGCTCAGTCTGCCAGCCTACCACTGTTGGTCAGCTGGATAGCTACAGACATGTCAAACTTATGTTCTTCATGCCTTTTCCCTAGTGGAGACACTGGTTTTTACAAAACCTGTAGGGACTTGATTTGTATCAGATTGAGACCGATTTGTCCCACTTCTGCATTTCTGGGTAGCGTTTATGTACTTCTGAATTCACGAAGTGTAATGCTTCCTTGTAACTATATGGTAATCCCTAAATTATTGTAATCCCTCCTCTGCATTCAGAACAGAACCAGTTATTGTTGGTAGCTACACAATGTAGTAATGACTTTCATAAGTTAATTAAGATTTTTTTTATCAGTAGCTGATTGTTTTGCACTTAGTACTGGGAGGCTGTTCACAGAACCTCGCTGCTGTCCTGCTTTGAAAATATTCTGCCAATTTCCAGCCTACGTTCTTCTGGGGCTGTTTTTTTCATTGGTGGTTTTGGTAGTTTTGTCCTGCAGATTAGATAGTATCTTACCTAATTGGTGTTTGCCTCTTGTACTTGAAGCAGGCATTATCAATTCTGTGCTTCTATCATTTATGTGAGGTTTCTGTTCCTCTGAAAACCTTGTATCTGTTCTGAAAACGTCATCTTTCTGTGAATTTAGCTGACCACAGCTGCACGTAGTACTCCATGTTTCCATAAATAGCTTATATGCAGATGTAAAGTATCTGATTAAACAAAGGGAAATGTTTCCAGCAAGATCTGTAGATTACATTTGCTTTTTCCAAGTTGCATTGTGTTGGTGGCTTAGAACTGTTTTGAGGAAGACTAACATGTCATGATCCCCCTTTTTTGCCACTCCAAATTGATGATGATGGCTACTTCCTTGAGGAAGACATCTCTTGGTCTTGTAGCGGACGTAGCAGGCACCTAATGTTTGTGTCAAGGTCATGAATGTAGGTATTAAAAAGATCTGTATAAGTTTGAGAAACTTCATTAATGATATCCTCATACACCAAGTTGTTCTCCTGTCAACACATGGAGTGCATTACTCAGTGCACAGTCTATACAAATCCACTTCCACCTCTTTACTGGTGAGTGAGTAGTTTCACACACAGCACCGTATCAAATACTTTATAGATGCATTCCTCCTGCGTAGAAAATCATATGTCATATCAATGAGAATAAAGTTATCAGGGCGTGCTTTATTTCTTCCTTTAAACCAAATTACTTGTATTTACCAAGGTTATTTTCTGTGATTGTTTCTTCTTTGATGATATCATTGCTCAACCAAACTAAGTCTAAAATAGCTTTGTATCTGATAAGTGACTCTTCGGTGGAGGAATGAATTGACGATCACATACCAGAATAATGGCCCACTAGAATTTTTTTAGTGTTTTTCCTTTGGCTTGGTCTGCGTTTAACCATATAGTGCTTACTAGAGCTTTTGCCTGCTGAGCAGGCCTTTTCCAAACTTAAAGTTATATGGTATTTCTAAAACAGAGAAAATAAATCCATTTGGTCATTAAAGTAAGATTGGTTTTCATGCATCTCATATGCTAAAAGTCTAAGTGATCTGTTATAATCAAGCGGTTTTGTAATGGTAAACAAATGGTGTATCCACTATTTTAGTCTTCAAATGCACGATTGGGTGAAGTGTTTTCAAGTGTTGTTTTGGATAGAAAGAAGGAATGAACAAGAAAGTGAAAAACAGGTTATATAGGCTATCAGAAATACAGAATTCTTTTGACTTGGGAGCTGATTGTTTTCAATTAATGTTTAATGACAATGTACATTTATGTCATAGGCTTTCTCTTTATAACTCTAGATACGTTTCCTATAGTATATCCCATGCATATTTGAATTACTTTGAGAAAGTGAGATGATGTGATGTTTAGCTACAGAGAAATGTCAAAAACAATGCATTTATACGATATGAAAGATTTGCAAGCGCAAGCTAGCAATTGATAGTAATATTATAATTAGCTCTTTATGCATGCTGTTTTTTATTCATGAACATTTTCATTTATGTTGACAACTATCATGCATGCCACCACACATGGAGCCTTTTACGTAGTCAGAAGAGACTGAACAGGAATTAGCTTGGTTTTGGGCTGACATTCCCAGTTTTCTATTGAAAAGTGGTTTCTGGCCAGGTCATAAAGATTGATGTAGCTTGCACTTCAGGTTTGTCTCTTTTGATTCTGTTGTTGTTGTTAGTGTTAGTATTTGTAAGGGCAAAACATTTCACGGAGAGCTGTGACTTAGAGGTGGAACTTTTTTCAGTCAAATACATTCAGTTAAAATGGCTGGGAGTGTTCAGTGCATCCTGATTCCATAATCAATAAGAAAGTGAAGATAAGTATACTGGTGGTTTTGTAAGTCAAGTTTTAATTTGGTGTTTGCAAAATAAAAATGTTTTATATGTACTCACCCACAGAATAAGAGTATCTCTGACAAATGTATTTTTCATTCCATTTCAGCCATAAAAATTGTCTAACAGATCCTTTACAGCCTGTCAGATAAGCAGTGTCATTTCAGACAATGATCCTTATACTTAATTATTCCTGCTTCTGAAAAATCAAAGTTAGTGTTCCTGTAGGACAAGTATGTTTTAGTAGAATGTTCAAATATTGTTATTTTTTTCTGTTCACCATAGTTTAAATAGATAAACAGACTGTAGAACTGAATAGTTTTGTGACAGCTATTCAGGTCAAGGCATCTCTGCACACTGTGAAAATCCCTGGCTCATTTAGTGTTTTATTTGGACATGATGATGTTCCTTTGACAGTACAGTATCTATTGTTGTATTTATTAGAGAGTATTTGGGGGAAATGTACCAGCAGGGGCTAAGACTTGGACACACCACAGAATTTTACAGGTACAACTTAGGCAGTTAACGCTATGGTTAGTTTCTAAAGCAGCCTATGAAAAGCAGAAAGATGATGCTTTAAGGAGAATGTTAGAACAGGAGTCCAAATTTAAGTGGTCTGAATTGCTCTCAGAAGAGCCTCCTGCTTCATTAACTATGCAGGGAGCAGAGTGAGATTAGGTATCAGGTGTCTGAAATGAAGCATTGTATTCTTGGAGTTGCTATACTGTGAATGTTAAGTGTTCAGCTAAGCAATTCGTTCATTGCTGTACTGAGAGCTTAGAAGCTGTTCTTTTTCTGGATAAATATCAAAGTTAATTTCTGATTTGTTGAGTAGGGTATTCCCTACTAAAGCGAATTTGGTCTTTTCTTTGTCAAAAAACACCCACAGCTTATGCCAATATTGCTAGCTTCTGTGACTTTTATTTCTAGTCTTGTTAAAATTGTTTCAAAAATCTTGCTTGTAGTATTGCATGATATCAAAGTGTGGACCTACTATATGGTAAGCTGGGTGCAGAAAACAAAAATAAACAGGTTTTATTATTTTAAATCTAATGCACTTATCGTAGTAACACTTGGCTCTTGCAGTTTTAATGCTTACATAGTTTTTAACAACTGATGGAGGAAGGAAGAGAGAATTTGTGAGTTGTGTGGTGTAGAAAGACTCCACAGTTAAAATGATAAAAAAGAATATTGGAGATGCAAGGAATATCTCCGCTTATCATGTGTGAGCAGGGGAAGATACTTCATTAAGAGAATCAGAGAGCAATATTCTGAGCCAGTTTGTTTAGATTTCATTTGATTGTTGTGCAACGTTAATGAAAGCCAAAGCTAACACATGGTGTAGTCTGTATTTGTGTTACTTGTTGCAGATTTTTAATTAGCACTAGTGGAATATATTCCCAATTACTCTTTTAGTATCTAGTTTCAAGTGTTGTTACTATATATATGTGTGTATATATATATTTAATTACGTGGGAGTTTTATGTAGATCATATTTTTTTGTTTGAGAGTATGGCCTTGTGTTTGTTACTATACATGTGCACACAGTGCATAGAATTAGGGAATATAAATATAAGATGTTGTCCATCGCGTTTTTCATGTAAAGTTCCTTTTCTGAAAGCATCACGTATTCTTTTGATCAAATATTCTGTTTCTACATGGTTTATAATTCCTTTTTATGGGATTTTGTACTTTGAGACTTTGCATTGGTATAAATTATTCTACTTTTTTCATACAGGATCCTTAAGAATATAGTTTTCCATGTGACGTAAGAAGCGGTGTCAAGAGACGAAAGTTAAAATTATCGTGCCATAATGTAAACCTCACTGTGGAATAGGGATTCTTTCTGCTGATCTGTAGTATCTCAGTCATCATCATTTTTCACATAGGTCTTGTGACTGAGATTTGCTATAGTTTGACTGAGTATTTGTTAAATTACTGTTATAAACTTTTTAAGGTAACTTTTCAAAAGTCTCTATTTTAGCAATGATAGCAGAAAGAATGACAAGATGTGAATTTCCAAAGGCTTGTTTTCTGTCCAAAGTATATCTGCCACAAATGGAGCCTATTATGTCTATAACCATGAAACGTAATGTGCATGATTTGTTGCAGTCTGCATTGTTACGCAGTTTCATCAGTAGTTCCGTCCTGACTGTACTTGATGCTTGCTGACAGCAAAAGCTATGTCTTTTTTGAGTTAAGACAATTAATTTTCAGAATTGGCAGACCAGGGAGAACTGGATACTGTAAGCCTTTCACATACATGCAGGTGCTGCAGCAGCAGAGTAGTACCATTTCCATTATTGTTTAAGTTATAATTGGTTTTGATCACTTTAATGGGGACTATATTATAGATAAAGAGGTATTACTGAAGTTTTGAACATTAGATCAGAAAGGAATGTTTAAAATGAATCTCAAGATCTTCATTCTTCGTGAATGATGCTCCTTACGAATGTTTAAAATAAGGTTACCTTGTTTGACCTTTGGTTAGATGGAATTTGTTTTATAAGGTACTGGAAGTCTTTTCTCACTGAAAGCTTTATTGGCAGGAAAATCATGCTGGATTGTTTTGCCTCTTTTTTGCTCTCTCTCTTACCATCTTGATATTTTTGAATTTGGACTTGGTTTTAGAGATCAAGAACTTGATTTTTCTGTTATGCAGGCTTTATTTCTCCATGTTATAGAAGTATTTTGTCCTTTAACTGACATCTGTATTCAGTTTACAGGTAACATCATGTTCTCTGTTACAATTTCTTTCACAGTGCCAACATCTTGCAAACCCAAAACAACTAAACAAGCTTTGTGTTAGCTAAATCTTGATGTGAAATATGTTCAAAAAGTGGTCAATAGCATAACGTTGTAAGTGAACTGTTAACATCCTTGTCTGTTTTAACATACCACAAAACAGTGAATACCATCAGGTAGTTCATCTAGAACAGATAAACTGAGAACTGTATACTGCTAACATATTGTACTATATTAGACAATTTGTTAACAAAATTGTGTCTTGGGTGTGAATTGCTTTTACATGAATTTCCAGCAGTATTACCTTGATTTTTTTTTTTCTTGTCAACTAAAGTTTTCTGCCTCGGAGGATATATTTTTTTAGTGATCTCATACAGGATAATTGTGACCGAGGACTTGTCATACACCAGCATTCTCCGGTAATAAACACTAAAAATCCTGATTAAACCTGGCTACGTAGCTTTGCTCTTTTTTGAGTGGAAGGCTAACTTAATGCATTCCTGTCCCTCAGTCTTCAGCTGCTCCTACACCATCTTCCCATTCTGTTGACACAACTGGTTGTAAGGATACATGGGCAAGTGAATTGATCTAACTTCTAAAAGAAAAGGGATGTAGAAGTAAAGAAATAAATGAATTCTCTCTCCTTCCCTAAACTGCATTTTGCCAGATTGTTTTTGTTGGTGAATGGCTTGAGTATGACTGCAGCGAGTGCTGGTAGGACCCCTGCTCCATGTCCAGCTGGTAGCAGAAAAGCAGGTGTAACATCTGGATGGATAAGGAATAGGATGAGAAGCTCACGTCTAGGTTATAAAAAAAATGGTTCTTTAGAAACCGGGATTCAGTGTGAACTAAAATAGTAGGTGCAATACTGGTCACCCCATTTACCAAATGATTTTGTAGAGTTAGAGGGGATTTAGGATAACAGCAGTGATAGAGATCAAGGCCATGGAAAAACTGGCTTTGACATACATGAGGCAGAGAGCCTGGAATTGCTTAAATTTGAAAGGAGAATGTTAAGGAAAGTTATAAAAACATCTGAATAAATGGCAAATGACAGTGTAGATCAGAAACTTCTATTCTTCTTTTCTTGATATAGTATCAGTTGAAATTACAATTAAGTTAAAAATGTTTGAAATCAGTTCTGGTAGAACAAAATACTTTATATAACTGTTCTGTCATAAGATTCACAGAATCACAGAATTGTCTAGGTTGGAAGAGACCTCCAAGATCACCCAGTCCAACCTCTGACCTAACACAAGTCCTTCACTAAACCATATCACTAAGCTCTACATCTAAACATCTTTTAAAGACCTCCAGGGTTGGTGATTCAACCACTTCCCTGGGCAGCCCATTCCAATGCCTAACAACCTTTTTGGTAAATAATTTTTTCCTAACATCCAACCCAAACCCTCCGCTGGCGCAACTTTAGCCCATTCCCCCTCGTCCTGTCACCAGGCACGTGGGAGAATAGACCAACCCCTACCTCTCTACAGCCTTGTTTAATGTACCTATCACAGGATGTGTCAGAAGTCCCCAAAATTTTTGTGGTAAAGAATTTTAAGGACTCTTGCACTTCGTGGTGTAAGGCCAAAGTCAGTGCGTGGTGGGGGTGCAAGTGACACCTGAGGGGTGAGATCAGTTCTCCACCCTCGTCTCTGGAGATTCATCTGGATTCAGTGAGTAGAGCGGGAGGCAGAATCCTGAAGGGGGTATGAACATCAGACTCTGGGAAGTTACCAAAGATGAAAGAAGTTAAAGCATTCGGGACACACAGAACAAATGAAGGTGTGAGCTCCCACAGCGCTCGTCCCGAGGGGCTGAGGGAGGCTCTTGGCTAGGGAGCAGCCCCGCGGGTGGGACGTGGTGGTCGGCTCTGAAGTGTTGCTGTGAAGTACTTGCAGGTGAGGGCGGGGGGTGGGAAGGGGCCTTTTGAAATCTGAGGGTTGCTGTGTTCCTACAGACCATCTGGGAACTGCAAATAAAGTAGAATAAATTCCTAAATGCCACTGATGGTTTGAAATGGGATTGCCTAGGCCAGTAACAGGTACTCCAAAAACCTTCTGTAAGTCTTTTTTCTTCATAAAAAGCAAGCTGTCATGGTGGGGAAGAAAGTACCTTTTTATTCTTTAATATTTTCCTGTTTAGTCTTCCTTTCTGTTCATGTAGGGCAAGAAGAAAGGGATACCCTCAAAAAGAGCCAGGTAACAGTAAGAGTTACAGCATGTTCGTCTGTTACAGCAGAGTAACAGATTACGGCCTGAGCTTTGTTTCCCATTCTTGATTTCTACTACTGACCTATTTTGTGATATAACATTATTATATACATTGGTTTCATCATTTTCCATGTTCCATTCTTTGTTGATAATAGAAATTTAGAATGAAAGCTTACTGAGGCTGTGCAGGTTTGTATGTATCTCTACCTATGTACGTATGTATACCTATAGTGCTGAGAATGCAGGACCCGGTCTTTGTGGAGTCCGCATGCTAACAAAATGGAAGGAAAGGACATCACCTGCGAACTGTATCGTGTAGCACTGGAGCTCAGATAAATTGGATTTTCCTCTCCCACCCCACCAAATCAACGAAACCTAATGATTCTTATAGTAGAGGCATTTGGGACCTGGTAAAAAAAAAAAAAAAAAAAACTTCCTAATTTGTCATCACTGTAGATAACTTGTGGGTAATGGGTGAGGCTTCAAAAGACAGAAGGCAGCCACAAAGAGGAAAGAAGAAACAAGCAATTTCTAATTACTTTTTCATGAATTTCAAGATAAACATTGGAACAGTTCAAGTGCTTTTAATCATCTAGAAGCAAGCCAGTGGACAAGTAGTAGCCAACAGGAATTTGTGAAGACAAAATTGTCAGATATCTGTGATAAATTTTATGGCCTTATATATTGTGAAAAAACATACTAATCTATGTATTGTGATTTTTATTAAGGCTTTAAAGGCTTTAATGCCTTACAGCGTTTCCATAAACAAGATAGGAAATTCTGGTTAAATGGAAACTACTGAAAGTTTGAGTGTGAAAGATTGGTTGGAAGATAATACACAGAGCATAGTTATCAGTGGTTCACTTTCCAAATGGAAGAATATCTCATTATGAGATCTGCTGAAGCGGCTGCTGGTTGAATACTGTTATGTATTTCCATTAATGAGCTGGATGATGAGCGTTCTTGTTAAATCTGCAGATGACCCCAAACTAGGAGATGCCCAGGTATGCAGAGAACAAAATTAGAATTTAGGAGCATCTCAAGAAATAGAAGAAATCATTAGGTAAAAAAAAGAGTTAGGGTGCAGCTTCTGAGCAGAGGGATTTTAAGCAGGAATAATCAACTATGCAAATATAGCATTAAGGACAAGCTAGTCACATGGGGTCGTACAAAAAGTTATAAACTGAGCATGAGATAACATTGCAATGCTGTCACCAAAAAAAAAAAAACAAAAAACAACAGCAAATGGTGTGCCAGGTTTTATAAACAGAAGAGTCATCTGAAAAATGTGAGTTAATTCTCTAGCACTTCCCCCCACTTATAAGACCTTATTATTGAAACGTCTGAGGAGTGCGTTGGGGACCATGTGCTTTCAGGAATATTTAGACCAACTGGACAGAGTGCAGAAAAAAAGCAGTGAGAATGGTTAGAAGTTTAGAAACTAAGAGGTATAAAGTTAGAATTAATACATGTCTGATATAAGGAAAGCTCTAAATAAATGGAAAATAAAAAAAAAATAATAAAGATCTGAGTCTTAAAGTATGTAAAAAAAGCTTTTCTGCAGTGGGGAAGGAAGCACTAAACAGATTGCCATGAATAGTTTCTAAAAATCCTCAGTTGCTCAGAGCTGTGAAGAGAGAGAACATGTTGAAATTCCTAGGTCCTTGTAGTCTTGCTCTTATCTATAAATCTTTTTTTTTTCTTTTCCTCCAGTCTTCTGTATGTTTTCATGACTTAGTTTGATCTTTATATTTCTTTCTCCACCTTTCTGTCTTTCTTGCGGTGCTACCTGGTATTTTCTCCTTCCCTGCCATGCTGTTTAGTTTCTGCCAATTTCCACTCTTAGTCCAGGCATAGGACAGAGAAGCAATTGTTTTTCTCCCATGAGTTGGATGGGTGAGTTTTTTTGGTCTTGCTTGTATGAAAGCGTACTTTGACAAATCACCTTTCTTGTCGGGGTCAGTTTTTCAGATCATCTTGTCTTGCAGGTATCCTCAGAGCTCGCGTTCTCTCTGCAGCTTCTGTCTTCCATCACTACTTCTATTTCCATCGGAACTCTGCCTCTGTTCCCAGCTGGATTTCTCATGTGAAACTCAGCTTGTCAAATGTCATTCTATAGTTAATGTACCTTCTGCAACTCTTGTATCTATTTATTTTGGCTGTCTGCAGGTATTGGTTTCTTTTGCCTCAGGAACCACCACAGTTTTACAGCTTCCTTCCCTTCTCCACAGCTCCCTTTTTTTTGGTGCTCTTTGCTTATTGGCCTTCTCAGTGGCAGTCCTGATTTTTAAACCTTTTTCCAGGGTTTAAATCCTGTTCTGCATCCTGGTTTAATGCCAGGAGTTAACTCTGGTAGTCATCCTGATCCTGCTGCTCTTGGAGTACTGGCTTCTTTAGTTTACTTTTTCCTTGTCAGGCTGATGCAGAGTTAAAATCTGGAATCCCCTGAAACAATGCCTTTGTTAAATTTGGGGATCTAGTAGTGGCAAGAAAACACTTAGGTCTTCACAGTTTTTTCCAAGTTGGTAATAGGTATGTTGTCATGCTTTTGTCCTTCCTCATGTATCAGCCACCAGTAACAGTGTTAGGTGTGGAAGTGAGCATGTTAATTCCTCTTAGCTGTTTTCCCAGGTCAGAATTTTGAGTGCCTCCTCCATGTGCAAGTCCATTCAGATCTGGTTTTGTTCTTGTGTCAGGTTTTTACAAAGTCTCCTTTTTAATTTAGTTTTAAGTTCAACTTTTATCTAAGACTCTTGTCTTTGCCGGAATGTCCGGTGGTCTTGCTGTCTGTTGGGCCTGTATTTTTTTCCAGAAAGGATCTCACTGTCCATTTGTGGTGAACAGAGTCGAATTTCAATTCAGGAACCCGCTGTAGTTGCTGTCCTCTTCTCCACAAAGCAGCTGGAGGGAACAACTGAACCATCTCAGTAGAGGAGCACTGTTAGTTGCCTAAAATGCTTTGCGACATCCCTTGCTGTTATTACTGAGCAGAACTAGAAGAAAAGCCTTTCTTCTTTCTGCTGCATGGTTTATAATCAGAATTTGGTTTTGACTCTGCTTCTAACAGCATTTTTAGTAACATGGTTAGGAAAGAGGATTTTTTTAATTGCTTTTAGTGTGTACACCATTTACAGGTAGTTTTGACTTTAAGTACTGTCTTCATCTTGAGCACTTTCTTGTTTCTCAAGGTTAAAATAGTTCCATCTGTTAACCATGGTCATTGATTCTTCTGCCTGTTTTAATGCTTTTTTATATGTTGTTAGATTTTAGTGTGTTTTCTTAATTGAGATTTTCTGTTGTCAGTAGTCTTCTCTCTCCGCCTAAAGTCCAATACCCTTTGTAATTTATTGTCATGTAGCATGACAAAATGAAGAAATACTCCAGGATTTGCTTACCTTAACATGTGTCCAAGTAAATGTGCTAATGCTGTCCTGTTGCAGATGTCCTAGTATTTCCATGGAAAAATGATGTGCTCAAATAAAACAGACTTTGACGTTAATTGTTACCATTTCTTAAGGGAATTTTGTTCTGTTTAGCGCACTTGGTTATCTGTTTAGCACTACTTGGTTTAAAAGCAAACTTGCATGACCACTTTACCAATCATTAGTCAACCGTTTTGCTTTGGGGAAAGTTTTATTTAGAATATGTATCAGTATTTGAGTGTGTACTTTTTATTTTTGTTTGCTTTATTTTGGTCACTGTTAGGGGAATTCCTGAGTGCTTTTTAGTAATTCTGTGACATTGAAAGTCACAAAAGTGAAACACTCAGGCAGAGAACCCGACCGTCTCTACAGAGTACGATGCAGTACCGTATCTTTTAGTGAGGCTGTAGCAGGTCTGATGTCAGTCACTTCAGAGACCTTTAGACCTCAGTGCTCATTTATTGCTAAAATGTACCAGTTCTGCTCCTGCATTATGAAGATCATCTGTCAACACTTTGAGATATTCTCCTTTGTTATTAAGCTTGTGATGCTCTACACTGTCAGGTTTTTTGCCAATTATAGTTAAGGTACAATGGTGTATTCACTGGATCAAAGTCTCACACTGGCGGTAGAGGAATGATTTGTAAGTCTTTATTCATCTGAATTGTACAATAGAATACCTGAGGAATGCAAATAATCCCTCTAAGGACTCAATAGAAAAGCTGTTAAAATGACAGTCTAAGACTATTATTATTCTGAATTGGTGTTTTAGCCAAAGTAATTACTTCTTATCTTGTTGTTCCACAATAATTCTTAGTTTATTAGTTACGATGACCATATTTACCAAACAGAATTTGAATCCTATTTTAGGCACGACTTTCATGCCCGTTTCAGTTTTTGAAGTTTGCATGTTTAATTCTGTCTTTCACTTGGTACGTTATTTAATTAGTCCAGAGGCTGCTGTTAGATACTTTTTTAAAGAAAAGAAAAAAAAAAGGATGTATGCACAGATGTTGAAGTATGCTTATGAATAGCAGATACATTCCTAGATACGTTTTCCATAAAAGGTTGGCATTTATAAGCTGTGAACTTTGATATTCAGTTTGTTAGCCAAAGTAAATTAGTTAACTACAAACGTCAGTTTTAGAAGCGCTGTTAAATGTCACATGTGGTTTCAGGAACGCAGCTTAATTATGATTTTCAGTTCAGATGTGTCTGAAGGCAAAAGTGTTTCAGTATCAGTCCTGGATACCAGACTATTTTCATTGGATAACTGGAGGAAAAAAGATTAGTATAATGAGGATTGAAAACCACTGATGAGGTATTTACATAAGTAAATGATAGAAGGACCAGCCTTATATAACAAACGTGTGAAAACTGTTGAGTGAACTTTTATATTCTTTGTCCCATCTAAAGCCCTACTCAGTGGGCCATGCACTTAATCTCATAATAGCTCTGATCCCCTGCTATTTTCTTTGACAAATGTGTGTTGATGAACTTGTGGTTCAGTTCATTTTTTTCTGAAGTGACATTTGCATTGATTATTTAAAGGTTTGCAGGCCACAGTTTCAAAGCACTTTAGTATAATAGCAGTTAAAACCTTAGTCTAAATCTTGGAGATTAGCAGGACTAAGAAAAAGAACTCAGCAAGCATAAAACCCTATGCTTGTATGGTGGGTGCTTCAGGTCTGAAACATCTACGGCACCCAAAGTACTGTATTTTGTACTTTTTATCTTAGCATGCAGGAAATATTCTCTTGCCTGTTGTGCTTACTTGCTGAATGCACAGTTGTCCCCGTTCTTACCATTTCCACCTCTTCAGAAATAGTGCCCTGTAGGTAACATTGTGAAGAGTCATCAATCCTTCCAGGTCATTTATGAATATCTCTCTTACATGTACAATAAATAGCATTTGCAGTTCTAAATGCACTGTCTGTGTTTAAAGATTGTTCAATATCCAAATAAAAAATATTTGCAGAATTAACAGATCTTTAAACATTCCATAAATCTGTAGATCTAAATGCTTAATTTCATTCAACTAAAAAAAAAATAGATGTACACTAAGCTATTGCCGATGCTGCCAGTTATGAAGAGAAAACAGAAGATGAGAAATAAAAAATTTGATTATTTTAAAATAATGGTAGTGTAATATCTAGAAGCTTTGTCCTGGGGAGATAATAGAAAGGTGTGAGAAACTAGTAGCAACATGGCCCTGTATTCATTAGCTATGGCATCCTCTGAGATCAATAACCAGAAAAAACAGGGTACTGCTTGCTGTCTAGGAGTTTACAGTGTGTAGTTTTTTTTTCGGTCTGCTAATATCAGTTGCCTTAGCCACTGAGAAGAGATGTTTATATAAAAAAAGGGGGGGTGCGAGGTGATGTCAGAAAAAAAACTGAAGACCCCCAGTTTTTGCTACATTTGATGAATTTCACCTTTGTAAGTCTCAGAAAAATTACGTCCACAGATCCACGAAGTTTTATTCAGTTAGCATTTTAGATTGCAAGTATTTAACCTCTAAAACCTAGTTATTCTCTCAAATTATGCCCATTTCTTATAGATTAAATGCCAAACAGAAACCAAGAAACAGTGAAATGTTAATGGAGTACACCTGAAGCGATTGCTGCCTGTTAATGCCTTGACCTTGGAAAGCAATACACAAAAAGATGGCATCATAAAACCGTGCAATTCTTATGAATATGTATGTGCTACTTGATAATAATGAATGTGGTACAGCCATGCATGCACTACAAGATAATGTTGTGCCCTTTGTTGTCTACAGGTTGATAAAAATTAAAGAGTGGGTGGACAAGTACGACCCGGGTGCTTTGGTCATTCCTTTTAGTGGGGCCTTGGAACTCAAGTTGCAAGATATGAGTGCTGAGGAGAAACAGAAGTATCTGGAAGAGAACATGACACAAAGGTTAATTAGCATTCATTTTCCCTACACTTTATTATCAACTATTTCCTTGCAGTAATTTAATTGCTTGCGCTGATAGAATAATAAATGACAGAGTAATTACCATTATAAAGAGAGAATCTTCTCCTTTCTTTACCATGAGACAGAGTGAAAAGATTTATTTTAAATTAAGTTTTTAACTGTCATCTGTCATCTCTGTACAGTGTTTTAATTATAACATAGGTATTAGTTATGTATATTTTTGAGAAGGAATGATCACCAAAACTGTTTCGTCATCCATGGGGAACAGGGATGGTGGAAAAAATTTTGCCATAATTTTTCTGAAGAACTCGAATAAATTGTTTCAATATTGAATTTCAGTCAAACAGTTATGCTTTCATGACCTGGAGTCCTGAAAATTGCATGCGACCAAAAGTGCTGCCTGATAGGGTGTTTTAAATGGATCCCATATTTCTGTATCCTGTGGAACAAACAAATCAAAATACTGTCTTTATGATGGTGCAGTAAAAAAAAAAAAAAAAAAAAAAAGTTCTTCTGAAGAGAGTTCAAAGAAAAAGGCTACTCCGATTATCACGGGGTTTTAAAGTAGATCCAGTGTCTTCCAAATATGCAATGTCTTTCTACATAAATTGATTACTTGAGGCATTTAGCTGTTTTATGTGTATACGTTGAATGAATTGGATTCATTTTTTTTTTCAGTGCTTTAGCAAAGATCATTAAGGCTGGATATGCGGCACTCCAACTAGAATACTTTTTCACTGCAGGCCCAGATGAAGTGCGTGCATGGACCATCAGGGTAAGATTCATACTTATTCATCAGCTATATCCAGTTCCACACTATTGAATTCAGATTGATATCACTGACTTTGAAGTTTGTCATGGTGGCGGTTAGCTAGTCATTACAGATGAGGTTTTTGTCCAGGATAACTTTAATTATTTGTGAGCTGCTGAACAGTGAAAGTGGAGCTGCATTGATTGAGGCAGGTAACAATTGATTCTGCCTATTACATAGTCTGAATTTCTTCATCCTGTAGAATCTGTCTACCCTCCTCCTGTGGTCAGAGATAAGACGTACCAGTATTGTGCTTGCTTAATCTGTGTGACTGGGTTTGTCTGCAGTGAAATTGATGTTGCTTTTCATTTTGTATTCACTAAGTTTGTTTGGGTTGCGGGTGGTTCATTCCTCCTTTGCTTTGCTCGGATTACATTTTCAGCAATAAAAGCAATATAACATCATTATATTCCTCGTGGATACACAGTTGGGTTCCAAAACCTAAAATCAGTGTGCAATAATTCAGGTTGTTTACTGACTTTAATATTTAGACCGGATTTATTTTGGTAGTTTTATATATGTTTATCCAGGAACTTATGTAATGCCTAAAATTAAATTACGTATTTTAAATGTTGATGTAGAATGATTACAGCCATAGAGATTGACTAATTTATTCCCAGAGGACGGTAAGAGCTGAGCTGTAGTAGTTTGCCTTTGAAAATACAGTATAATATAAAAATTAGTATTGAAAAATATTTTGAAATGCATGCAGTTATAAATTCTACCTTAAAATTTATTAAAATGTCAACTTTTGGAGATGCAGATCTGTCACTGAGCTTTTATTTGCTGCATCATTATGTTTAGAGCTGTGCAGTGAATTTCAGTGCTGCATTTAATTTCATTTCAAAGGAATTAATTTGTTTTCATTAATCAACATAATTTCCAGTAAATTTATATTTTTACTTGATACTGCTACAGATGTTCGTGTATATATTTCAGCACATTAAACTTACAAGTGTGCTTTAGAAAAATTTTTTAGTCTTTTCATCTGCGTCTCCTTTTACGTGATAACTCGTAGCTAGTGTCCTTGAAATAGCTACCAAAATAATACAAAAGCAGAAGTTCTGTTCTTTTTAAAAGCACGTTCTGAAACTCTGCTGTTTTCAGTAGGAGAAATGCTTGCTCTTTATTAGAAAATTTGAAAGCTGGTTTATCTTAAGACTGATTGTAAGTATCTTTGATTTAATGTGCACAGATATTTAGTCAGGTAAGCATCAGTGAGTAGCCATATTAACCCAATACATCTTTTATTGTAAAAACTGTGCTTTACAGTGTCAGACTCCTTAGCACTTTAACATGCTTTATTAAGCAGCCTTTAGGTCACCATTATTTCTCAAATTTCTTTCCATGGTTGTATGTGCACAGAATGTATGTCCTTGTAATTTAAGGCATACAGTTATAATGCATTCTCCTTTACTGCAAAAGCTGAAATTATCTCATGATATTTGCATGTGATTTTAAAAAAATTTTTTTAGTCATTCAGTTGTTGACGTTTTGGTAAGAATATTTATTTTGTTCTACTTAAACTTACTAAAATTATTCCAAAATAAAAATAAGCCAGTGTATATAACTTGAGATTCACACATCATTTTTGATTACAAATATGATTCGCCAATGAATGTTATCATTTAATTGAAATTATTTGGATGTGACTAAAAGTCTAGAGTATTTCAGATTTTAAAGTTATTTAAAAATCTATATTTTCTTCACTTTCTGTATGGAGAGCTAGGGATCGAAGTGAATCCCACAACAAAACACAATCATAGCTTCTAAAATCAATACTGCTGTTTATACCTATTAGGAAAAAACAAAGCTGCCTTTCTTTAATATCAGTTGGTTTATCTGTGGCAAAGGCATTTACCTGTGTGTCCCGATATTGAGAATTACCCAGCTGTATGTGTGACATTTTAACTGATACGAAACAAAGTTTCAACAGATCCAGAAAGCATATCAAAAAGGAAGAAACCTCTCTCCTGCAATCAATCTTCTTAAATGCAATTAATTTTCTTCCGGTCTTTCCTTTGACAGAAAGGGACGAAGGCTCCTCAGGCAGCAGGGAAGATTCACACAGATTTTGAAAAGGGATTCATTATGGCTGAAGTAATGAAATATGAAGATTTTAAAGAAGGAGGTTCAGAAGCCGCTGTCAAGGTGAGCTTCCCATCTTTTTCTTCTCCCTTCCTCCATATATACAGTTTCAAGTGTATTTTACGTTGGGAAGATGTTCTTGATGTTAAGTGAATTTAGCAGTCACCTTCCTCTAGCAATAGACTAAAAATCCACTGTCTGCTTAGGAAAGAATTGAAATCCACCAACTTACTGACCAGGAATGCAACAGTTTCAGTATCCAAGACATGACAGTTCATGGACTAAATGTCAACCCGAACACCAAAAGCTATGCTGATTTCTTTTTCTTAGGTTTTATATTCGTGTCCAGAATGTAATAATCTTTAAAATGAACATGCTTTTGAAAAATCAAATTTTTACCATGACATACCAGATTTTCAAATTAAAAGAAAAGCAGGAAACAGAAAATGTTTCTTCCAACAACGTGTCATCTTGTTTTGAGCTTTCAGTGAAGGTATTACAGTTGTCAAATGCAAATATTTAAGAATATTTAAGAATTTTAAAAATTACCATTGTGTTTTTAGGTCTAGTGGACTCCTATTGTAGTCTGTGATAGATATAATTGAATCTTAAAATTTACCATTTAAATATTTAATTAAATCGCCCGTTGATTGATACCTTATTAAAAAATGCCATGCCTTACTCTGTTTAGGGTACAGTAATAATTGTAGATGGCCCACAAAAATGTATTACAGTAAGTGAAGTTTTCTAGTTACGATCTACTGAATAGATGGTAAAGATTTTTAATGAAAAACTTTTCTTGAGCTCACACTTCTTTGTAGTTACACTTCTGTTCAGAAGAGTTTTATCTGCTTTCTCAACACTAGAGGGCAGAGACTGATTGGATGCCCAAAGTTGTGCCCTTCTTATAGCTGACAAATTATATCTGA